>NW_027223770.1:28193350-28724713 GCF_028538775.1 Myotis yumanensis
TGGGTCCCGTGGGTCCCCAGCTCTGCCTGAGGTCAGCGGGCCTCGAAGGCTCGTGTCCAGGCCGGAAGTGAGGAGGAAGCAAACGCCCCGTGCGTCCCCCTGTCCTCCCAGGGGTCCCGCTGTAGGGGCAGCTGGGGCATCCGGGTGGGGGGGGGGGGGCATTGACCCAGATTCTGCAGGCCGACTCCCAGCATGCACCTCTCCTACTGCCACCCCAAGTTCTCACACCCGTGATCTGGGCGGGGCTCCCTTGAGGGTCTCCCAGGACTGCAGTGATTGGTTCCAGGACGGTCACATGGCCTCAGCACATCCAATCAGAGTGAGCACCAGGGTTTGACCAGGGCCAATAGGAAAGGCTCTTAGCTGCCACTGGCTCTGCCCTGGCTGCAGCGGTTGGTTCAGAGATGGTCACCTGACCCCCACATGGCCAATCGGAGTGAGCACCGGGGTTTGTTTGTCCAGGGCCAATGGGAAAGGCTGCAGCGATTGGAACCGGGAGGCTGGATCACACTGTGCCTGAAGCCGGCCCTGAGCTATGGAGGTTTCAGGTGAGGAGCCGGCCAACCCTCCCGGTGTTTCCGGAGCTGATCCGAGGTGGGTTTCTGTCGCTTTCGGCCTGAAGAGGTCTCCTGCATGAGGCCTCGGACAGATCGGGAGCTAGGATTGGGAGGTGAGCCCCTCCCAGCTGTGCAGCCTTGAACCTGGGCCCCCTGGCCTCAGTTTCCTCGTCCGTGAAAGTAGTCCCCACCCCGAGTGCTTGTGGGACACCCCACAGCAGCCCCAGGGGACACCGCTCACACCCAGAGCGGGGCAGCGATCCATGCGTCTCTCATCATTGATATTTCTCTCTCTCTCTCCCTCTCCCTCTCCCTTCCTCTCCTCCAAATGAATTTTTTTTAAAAAAAAAGCTATGCAGGCCCTGACTGGTTTGGCTCAGTGGATAGAGCATTAGCCTGCGGACTGAGAGGTCCCGGGTTCGATTCTGGTCAAGGGCATGTGCCTTTGTTGCAGGCACATCCCCAGTGGGAGGTGTGCAGGAGGCAGCTGATCAATGTTTCTAACTCTCTGTCCCTCTCCCTTCCTCTCTGTAAAATCAATAAAATAATAAAATAATAATAATAATAATAATAATAATAATAATAAACTATGCAGAAAGAGCCCTGGCTGGTATTCTCAGTGGTTAGAGCGTTGATCCACACACCGGAGTCTCAGGGTTGATTTCTGGTCAAGAGGGCACATACCTGGGTTTGGGGTTCGCTCCCCACCCCCAGTTAGGGCGCATGTGGAAGGCAGCCGGTAGACGTGTCTCTCCCCCCATTCCCCCCGCCCCCCCCCCCTTCAACTCTCTCTGCAAAGCAATGGGAAAAATACCCTCAGGTGAGGATTACCAACAAAAAACCGCTGAGAAGGAACTGTGAGCTCTCTGAGAAGAGGCGTGTTCGTGAGGCTCGGAACCCGGCCGCTGTCCTGACCCCACGCCGGGAGAGCCGAGCACACGGGGAGAAATCGATCTGCCGGATGGACAAAGGAAGCGTCGACCCCTAGATCAAGCCGTGCCTGAAGCCATCGCCCGGATGCTTTGTTGGAGGAGGCGGTCAGTTCCAGGTTCTGCACCAGCTGCTTTGAGTTGTGTTTCTGCCCCGGGAGACCGCGCTCGGAGAAGATACAGCTGCCTGGTGGTGTCTTTCATGCCGTGTCAGGTCTCTCGGGGGATGGGGAGCGGGAAGGAAGCTCGAAGACGAAGAAATGCATTTTTAAACACTGGCTCTGGCCCAGCCTTCCCCGGCGCTTTCCGTCCTTCTTCGGAGAAAGGGCCCCGCGTCCACACACAGCGCTGGGCGCCCGGCCTGGCCGGAGGGACCTTCTCATTCTCCCCGAGGACAGCGATGAGCCACCGTGTTTATGAACCCCGAGCGGCCAGGAGGGGGACGTGCTGTTTCTGCCCCGCTTGTCTGGGGAGCTGGCTCTGAGAGCTGCGCTGACAACACTCCCGCACGCGCCCTGAATTCTCGGCAAATCCCGGGGGAGCCCAGTTCTGTTTCTGCCAACAGCCCGCTCCAGCGGCTGGGACGGCCCTGCGCCCCCAGGGCGATGTCTGATCAGCCGAGCTGAGCACAGCCGCCTCTCCCTCGCTCCCCCTGCAGTGGGGGGGGGGGGGGGGAGGCAGCCACCCGTCCCTTGTGCCACCCGCTGACCCTCCCCGGAGGGTGTTCAGCCGACAGAACCGCAGAACTGGCTGCTAACAAGCCCGGAAGGAGGAGAGAGGCGGGAGGAGCCTCGGAGAAGTACTTGGGGTTCTTTGGGCTTCAAGGGCCGAGGCTCCTGCGTCCCAGGGGTGAGCTCTGAGCCCAGCCCCTTGAAGAGGGGGAGGAGGAGGAGGGGGAGGAGGAGGGGGAGGGGGAGGGGGAGGGGGAGGGGGAGGGGGAGGAGGAGAGGAGGAGGAGGGAGAGGGGGAGGAGGAGGAGGAGGAGAGGAGGAGGGGGAGGGGGGAGGGAGAGGAGGAGGGGGAGGAGGAGAGGAGGAGGGGGAGGGGGAGGAGGAGGAGAGGAGGAGGGGGAGGGGGAGGAGGGGGGAGAGGAGGAGGGGGAGGGGGAGGGGGCGAGGGAGGAAGATAGTTCCTGGAACTTAGCCGGTTTGGCTCAGTGAGTAGAGTGTTGGCCTGTAAACGGAAGGATTCCAGTCCAGGGCACGTCGGGTCAGGGCGTGTGCAAGAGGCAACCCATCGATGCGTCTCTCTCACCTCGACATTTCTCTGTCTCTCCCTCTCCCTTCCACTCTCTCTAAAAATCAATGGGGCCGAAACCGGTTTGGCTCAGTGGATAGAGCGTCGGCCTGCGGACCGAAGGGTCCCAGGTTCGATTCCGGTCAAGGGCATGTACCTGGGTTGCGGGCACATCCCCAGTAGGGTGTGCAGGAGGCGGCTGATCGATGTTTCTCTCTCATCGATGTTTCTAACTCTCTATCTCTCTCCCTTCCTCTCTGTAAAAAATCAATAAACTATATTTAAAAAAAAATAAAAATAAAAATCAATGGGAACATATCCTCCGTGAGGATCAAAACAAAAGAAACGGTAGCTCCTGGCCCTGGGCCTGAGCTCCTCTACGCTGGGCTCCTCAGGGGTCCTAACGGCAGAGCCAGCGGGCTGGTCCCCTGAGTGACAGGGGGCTTTGGGGGGCCCAGTCCCGCCTCTGAAACACCCCCCTGTGAGCGTCAAGCGGGAAGTCGGGGGAGGGGAGGTCACACGATGACCAAAAAGCCATCACTCGATGCACCCACCGTCCCTTCCTGGGTCACCTCTCAGCACCTTTGTTTCTTTTCAGCATCCGTGTGTGGTTTGGGCTGCAAATGCTTTTTACAGGCATTTCCATCTGCTTCTCATAAAAGCGCGTGTGGTGTTACATTGTTGCAATAACAAGCACATGTGGTGTTACATTGTTGCAATAAAAGCAGGTGTGCTGTTACATTGTTGCAATCACAGCAAGATGAACGGGCACCTCTCCGGTGACACCGCCTGTCTCAGGAAATCATTAATGAAACTCGGAATCAGTAACTGGAAACACGAGGGTGCAAAGGCTGGAGCTGAGTCTGCATCCGGGTCCCGGGGGGCAGGTGGGTGCAGGTGCAGGAGCAGGTGGGGGAGCCGAGACCACGTGTGAGAAGCAGACGGCCCCCAGGCCCTGCCCCGCGGAACATACCCCTGGTGCTCCTGGGAGGGGCAGGCCCAGACGCTAACAGAGACCACCCGTTTAGGCTCTTTTCTGTGGTGCTGGTTGTTTTGTTGATCCTCACCTGAGGATATTTTTTCCATGATTTCTAGGGAGTGGAAGGGGGGGGAAGGGGAGAGACAGAGAGAGAGAGAGACACGTCGATGGGTTGCCTCCCACACATGCCCCAACGGTTGCCGGGGATCGAGCCTGCAGCTGATTACGTGCCCTTGACCAGACTTGAACCCCAGATGCTCAACCACTGGCCACACCAGCCAGCCCAGCATCGGTTTCTATGGTGACAGGTCACCGGCTGGCCATGTGGGGGCCCCACCGCTGGGCTGGGTGTGTCTGAGGCCCCGGGAAAGCGGTCACTGCGCCCTCCAGCCCCCAAGGAAGGGCCGAGTGGGGACAGCTGGCCCCGAGTGGACACCAGCTGGGACAAGGGAGCCCTGTCCCTGGGAACTTGACCTTGGAGCCGGGACGTTCCGTCTCACGTGGACCAGAGGAGCTGTCGGGGCTGGGGGACAGGGGGGCGGCTGCTTTCCACTCGGCCCGGAGACGCCAGGAACTCGCATCCGTGGGAAACTGGACGGAGGCAGCCCCGGGAGGACCAGCGGAGGCGACCTCTCCTCCGGACACTGGCCGCCCGGCTTCCCAGGGTGCGCCCACCCGTCCGTCATCTAGTTCCCCCCCTCCCACCCGCCCCCCGAGTTCCCCGCTCCTTCTCCACGAGGGAGGGGACAGTCCCAGAGCTGAGGAGCTGTGTCCCCACGGAGCGGGGGGCTGAGGCCCAGGTCAGGTCCTGGCCCGGCTGCACTTACGCCCTCCCCCGGGCGTCCCGGGCGGGCGAGCCACCCCCTGTGCTTGGCTTTGACCATTGGCACCAGAATCTGTCCCTTTCTTTTTTACTCTTTAATTGATTTCAGAGAGGAAGGGAGAGGGAGAGAGAGAAACATCCATGATGAGAGAGAATCGTGGATCGGCTGCCTCCCGCACAGCCCCCTACTTGGGGATCGAGCCCACAACCCGGGCCTGTGGCCTGACAGGGAATCGAACCCTGACCTCCTGGTTCCTAGGTCGATGCTCACCACTGAGCAACACCGGCCGGGCCAGAATCTGTCCCTTTCCTCTGCCAGCCGGGCCTGCCTTTGTCCCCTCAGAGCCTGCCCATCTTCGCCATGTGAGGAGCCCTGACTGAGTCACCTCCTGCCCCTGCATCTGGGAGGGGAGCTGTGGTGAGAGGGGCTGGAAGCAGCTGTGGGGTCCCCTGGGAGTCTGGCTCCTTCACAGGCCCCTCCCCACCCACCGCTGTCCACTCGCCCTCCAGGCCCCGTCCCTCCACGAAGGGCCCAAGGGTCCCTGTGAGGAGGGGGCTGCAGCTGGGCCTTGGGGGGGGCGGGGGGGCAACAATAAAAAAGGGCCTCAGAGCGCCCCACAAGGCGGCCTTGTTCGGAGCGGCCTCCCGCCCTGGGGCTGGCCGCCCACGTGAGCAGGAAGGGGTGACCCCGGGCCGCAGGCCGCTGGCCCTGGCCATGTGGGGTCACCACTGGTCTATTTCTGGCTGCAGCTCTGGCCCTGCCGACCTCGGGTCCTTGAATGGGACTATTTGCGGGATGAGCCTCCTGCCCCAAGTCCTCCCTGCAGCTGGGCCTCGCCAGGGCAGAGGGGAGGCCGCAGGCGGGAGGGGCTGGACCAGCTGTGAGGGTAAACGTGGCTGAGTCCTAGCAACGCCAAGAGGCCCCCTGAGGACCCGGGGGCAGAATGACCTTCCTCTACAACCTGCCATGGCTCCCGGCTGCCGTGGAGGAGTTCCGAGCGCCCCCTCACCCCGGGGCCCCCTCATAACCACCTCAGTCCCCCCCCACCTTCCTGGGACTTTACCCTCCCCTCCACCTCTGTCCCCCTGCGGAGACCGGGAGCCTCGGGGGTGGGAGGTCAGAAGCAACAAATGAACAAACAAAACCAACCAGAACTCACAGACACAGACAGCAGGGGGTCACCGAGGGGAGGGGGTGGGGCGAGGAACAGCATAAAGGGGTCAAACATGCGGGGACAGAGAGATGGGGCGGGGGGAGGGGGGGTGGGCGTGAGCACACAGGGCAGTGGACATGCGATGCAGCGACTGTGCACGGAAATGCACGGACTGTGCAAGGCAAGGTCACCCCATGAAGCTCGTTTTCAAAAACCCGCAGCAGGGGCCTCGCGGCGCTGTGGCCGGGGGGGCGGATAAATGATGAACTGCGGGCAGCGTTTGGACCTGCTGGGCAGGGGGAGCACCATATGGTGCCCAGACGGCGACTCCAGGGTCAGAAGTAATAGATTCTCAGCTCCTCTCAGTGAGCAGATGGTCCCGGCATGAAGGGAAAGCGAGGAGGCAGGCCCCGCTCTTGGGAACGCATCTGCCCTAAAATCTGTCCAGGGTCAGCACTGGACAGTGTGGCTGCCCCCCTGTCCCCCGGCCCCGACAGCTCCTCCGGTTTGGAGACCACACACTGGCCGGTGTGGCTCAGTGGTTGAGCTTCAACCTAGGAACCAGGAAGTCAGGGTTCGATTCCCGGTCAGGGCACAGGCCCGGGTTGTGGGCTCGATCCCCAGTGTGGGGCGTGCAGGAGGCAGCCGATCCATGGTTCTCTCTCATCATGGATGTTTCTCTCTCTCTCCCTCTCCCTTCCTCTCTGACATCATAAAAAATATATATTAAAGAAACGAGAGAGAGAGAGAGAGAGAGAGAGAGAGAGACCCTCCAAAGGCTCCCAGAGAAGGTGAAGGGCCCCCCGGAATGCTTTCCCTGAGACTCCGTGAAAAGACCCCCCCATTTCTTATTTTTAAAATATATTTTGTTGATTTTTTACAGAGAGGAAGGAGAGGGACAGAGAGTTAGAAACATCCATGAGAGAGAAACATCGATCAGCTGCCTCCTGCCCACCCCCCTACTGGGGATGTGCCCGCAACCAAGGCACATGCCCTTGGCCAGAATCGAACCCGGGACCCTTCAGTCCACAGGCTGATGCTCTATCCACTGAGCCACACCGGTCAGGGCAGGACCCCCATTTCCACCGGCAACAAAACGACCCCCGGCGACAAAAAACAACAACATTATAAACAAAAATGACCGATGCCGGATAAGTCGCTACTTCCCTAGTTACGTGGCTAGTTATGTCTCCCCACAGCCCGTCCGACAAAGCCCCAGATGGTTAACGTTGCCGTGCAATGGTCCCCAAAGACGGGCCGAAGACGCTCAGGGGAATCCCAAGTGGAGGAATTAGGAAAAAATGGGGAGATAATTGGTTCTGGGTTATTCATGTTGACCCCTCCCTGTGCCTGGACCTCGGCCCGAGGAACCCCCCCTTCCTCCCGGCGGCGCCCACCGGCCCCCCACCCCTTCCCACCAGTAACTCAGGTCCGAGGGACACACCTGCCTCCCAGCTCCCCTGCGACCCCCGGGCCGCCGGCCTTCGCAGTGCTGTGTGCTTTTTAAAAAAAAATATCGACCTCCTCACACACTCCTGTCTAATATTTCTATTTAAGATGTAAACACACTGTTGCCAAAATGTAAATACGCTGTTGCAGAAGCGTAATTCCTCATCTGTGGCAAATATTGACAATTCTGAAATAAAACCGCTCCATCGCTCTTCTCTATGCTTCCGGGGAGACAGGAAACCACGGAGACGTGTCAGCCACTAAAAATTATATCATCTGTTTAAAGTGACAGCCGGGGACGGACGCGTCCTTGTTCCTCCGAGACTCACGCTGCACCGCGCTCTGCTCCCCCCCCCCCCCCCCACGCTGGGTGACGTTTGAGAGCCTGTTATTGATGGCTAGATTGTACTTCTCCGTAACAGGAAAATAGATAAACATAAATACGTATATCTGAGGTTTACATAAAATAAATTTTGTGTCTGAAAAGCTCCGAGTGTTAAAATATTCCCCCGGATTGAGTTGTAATCGCATTTCAGTAAGACAATTCTTCTAGACAACACACGTAGATTAAATGTTTATATAATGTGTGTGTTTATATCATAGGTAAATAGAAGTTAACATTTATGTAAGTATATCGCCTCTATTTTTATGTAATGCATGCGATAACTACTGATATGCATAATATACACGGGTTATATGCATATATTTATATAGTTTATGGATTTCAGAGAGGAAGGGAGAGGGAGAGAAACATCCATGATGAGAGAGAATCCCGGATCGGCTGCCTTCCGCACGCCCCCTACTGGTGGGGATCGAGCCCGCAGCCCGGGCCGTGCCCTGGACCTGAATCGAACCCCGGACCCTTCGGTCCGCGGGCCGACGCTCTACCCACTGGGCAAGCGCACACTTTTCTAAAAACAAATTCACGAAGGAAAACACTTTGACAATCTGAGGAGTCACCTACGCGGTGCCCGGCGAGTTAGAAAAGGGAAGGAGGAGACTAAGTTCTCGGGAGGGAATTTTTTTTCTTTTTCGGTGCCCTTGGCCGGAACCGAACCCGGGACCCTTCCGTCCACAGGCCACCAACGCTCTATCCACTGAGCCACACCAGTCAGGGCGCGGGAGGGGATTTTTGCAGGAAGAAACCGCCGCTTAGGAACCGCGGGGGTGCCTGCCACTCCCCGGGGCGCCCTGGCTCTGGGCGGGGCCGGTGGGCGGGGCCGGTGGGCGGGGCCTCTGCGCTCGGACTGCTGTTGAGTGACAGGTGCCGGGAGGCGGGGCAGGCTGGCTGCTGGGTGTTTGCAGATGCTGCTGCAGCGATTCCGGTCCAGCCGCCTCCTGCCCCGCAATCACGGGCGGGGCGGGATGGAAAGTCGCCGGGAGCGAGCCTGCGGGGAGCCGCGCCCCGGGCCGGCCGTGGGGTGAATGGACCGGCGGCCTGGCGACCAGTTCGCCGTGTCTGGGGTCTCCTTTTATGGGGGGAGGGGCAGCGGGGCTGCTGGACGCACCGTTACTGGAACTTAAATTCCCATGAACTCCCCTGGCTGGTGTGGCTCAGTGGATAGGGCGTCGGCCTGCGGACCGAAGGGTCCCGGGTTCGATTCCGGCCAAGGGCGGGTATCTCGGTTGCGGGCCCCTCCCCGGCCTGGGCCTTGGTCAGGGCGCCTGCAGGAGGCAACCCTTTGATGTGTTTCTCTCACATCGATGTTTTAATCTTTCCCTCTCTCTGCCACTCTCTCTCAAAATCAATGGGAAAATATCCCCGGGTGAGCATCGACCTCGGAACCAGGAGGTCAGGGTTCGATTCCCAGTCAGGGCACAGGCCCGGGTTGCGGGCTCGACCCCCAGTAGGGGGCGTGCAGGAGGCAGCCGGTCCATGATTCCCTCTCATCGATGTTTCTCTCTCTCCTTCTCCCTTCCTCTCGGAAATCAATAAAATATATTCTATGTAAAAAAGAACGGCTCTGGAGGCCAGGCCTCCCCAGCCCCCCTGCCATGGCCCTGCCCCTCTCTGCCCTCCCAGGCCCTTGTCGGCACAGGGGCCGGGGCAGCAGTCAGGGCTCAGCCCCGGGTGGTGCGTGGTCAGTGATGACTCATGCCCGTTCCCCAAAGAAATGCCGGGAACCTCCGTGCAGCCGGGAGGCGGCTTCCCGGAAAGGAGGGCGGACCAGGGGCTCTCGGCCAAGCCCGCCCCTCCCAGCGCCGCCGCCCAGCTCCAGCGGTGCTGGCTCCGGAACCAACGAGGCGGAATCCGGTCCAGGGCATCCTTGGAAGGACAGGCCCCCCTCCTGTGTGTGATGAGCCCGGGTTCACGGAGAAGGAACACAGTTTAAATCAGAAGGGGCAAAGGCGCCCGGCCGGCCTGGCTCAGGGGCTGAGCCTCCACCCAGGAACCGGGAGGTCAGGGTTCGATTCCCGGTCAGGGCACAGGCCCGGGTTGTGGGCTCGATCCCCAGTGGGGGGCGTGCAGGAGGCGGCCGGTCCATGACTCTCTCATTGATGTTTATCTCTCTATCTCTCTCTCTCAAATCAATTTTTTAAAATACATTAAAAAACACTAGTAGTTTTTTTAAAAAAGGGCAAAGGCATCTGTTGGGTTAAGGCCCTGGAACCTGAGTTTGCCCCGTTTCTCTCTCTCTCTCTCTCTCTCTCTCTCTCTCTCTCTCTCCCCCCCTGGCATTACCAGGTGGCAGCACCAGGGGGCGCCTGGCACCTTCGGGCCCAGTTCTCTGATTTCTGGCCTCGAGCTGCTTTCCTGCGCGCTCCCCTCCCTCCAGCAATTGAGGTGACTCCCGGGCCAGCGGGTGCTCACTCACTGCGCGGGGACAGGCGTCGCCCCAGGGACCAGGCTGCCGACCCCCCTAAAGGACGGACTGAGGCGGGGATGAGGTTCCGGAGAGGCAGGCAGGGGCACACACACGTGTACACACACAACTACACACACCGCACACACCCGCACCTGTGCACGGGCGGGCACACCACACACGTCCATCCCAGGAGGAGCAGAGCGCCCTGGGCTTGGAACCAGGGCCCCTTTCGGACCGGGAACCTCAGGCCCACAGTCTCTCTGGCCGCTCACCTCCCACCTGCTGACCAGGGCGGGAGGGGGGGGGGGGAGGGGTCCAGGCTCCTGCTCCCACAGCCGGTGCCAGCCGGGGGGGCCGCGGGGAGAGCAAGTGGGGGACCCAATCTTGCCAACTAGACAGAGGAGCCAGCGTGGAAATGTGACGCTAGAGAACTTTCTAGATTGGCATCCGCCTGCCCTGCCCAGGCCTCCCACGTGGGAGGGGCACAAGGAGCTTCCTGTCTGGGAGAGAGTGGGCGTGGCCAAGAGTGGGCGTGGCTGTGAGGGGCGGGGCTTGGGTCACAGCTGGTGCCCTGCATACGGCGGGGACCAGGCTGGCGTGGGGTGAGCAGGGCTCAGGGTGGCGTGGAGGGGGCAGGGGAGGGGGGCCTCTGCTCTCTCTGCCCCCGCACAAGCCCTCCTGGGGTGACCCCCATACAAGCCTTCTGGGGTGACCCCCGCACAAGCCCTCCTGGGGTGACCCCCATACAAGCCCTCTGGGGTGACCCCCATACAAGCCCTCCTGGGGTGACCCCCATACAAGCCCTCTGGGGTGACCCCCATACAAGCCCTCCTGGGGTGACCCCCATACAAGCCCACCTGGGGTGACCCCCACACAGGCCCTCCTGGGTGACCCCCGCACAAGCCCACCTGGGGTGACCCCCATACAAGCCCTCCTGGGGTGACCCCCATACAAGCCCTCCTGGGGTGACCCCCACACAGGCCCTCCTGGGTGACCCCCGCACAGGCCCTCCTGGGTTGACCCCCGCACAGGCCCTCTGGGGTGACCCCCATACAAGCCCTCTGGGGTGACCCCCGCACAGGCCCTCCTGGGGTGACCCCCACACAAGCCCTCCTGGGATGACCCCCACACAGGCCTTCCTGGGTGACCCCCGCACAGGCCCTCCTGGGGTGACCCCCCCCCCCCCCCCCCCCCCGCACAAGCCCTCTGGGGTGAGGAGGGTCCCCGCAGGCCCCCCTCGGGGTCAGAGATGCAAGCAGGGCTCCAGGGAGAGGGGCTGGGGAGACGCCTGTGCCCACCTGGCCCCTGGCCCTCGGGCAGGTGCAGAGGAGAAGGGGGACCAGGGGCCAAACCGCCCAGAGGCTCACATCCCATGAGCACCCTGCCTTCCGACAGGGGTGCTGTTCAGTCCCACGGTTGATTTCATTCACTGGGCGCCGCTACCATGGAGACGGGTGCCATAGCAACCCCCACGCACAGCTCCTCTGGGCGCAGGTGGGATTCCTGAGTTTAGGGCCATTTGGTCAGTAATTGCCCTGGAGAAGCAGGGTCGAAAGCCACTTAGAGCGGGAGGGCCTGGTGGTCAAGGGCCAGACCGCGTGGGGTCAGGAGGCACCCCGCCCGAGCCCCGGGCCTCGGGTCCCCACCACGGCCACCTCCAGGGCAGTGGGCAGCGGGAAGGCCGGGGCGCTGGGCCAAGCCAGGCCGTGTGGCTCAGAGGTGGAGCGTTGACCCTGGAACCAAGAGGCCGGTGGGTGGATTCTGGTCAGGGCACAGGCCCGGGGTGTGGGCTCCGTCCCCGGTGGGGGGGGTGCAGGGGGCAGCCAGGGGGTGATGTTCCTCTCTCACCCATGTTTCCTCTCTCCCTCCCCTTCCTCTCTCTCCAAACATCAGTAAAAACACACATTCTTTTAGAAAAAGACAAGAAGGTGCTGGTCACGCCCCCCGGATCCCAGACTCTGTCCCAGGGGCCCATTGAGGTTCCGGCTGTTCCTCCACCCCGACCCCCTGCCCCCCGTGGAGCACAGGCCGACCCGGGGCTGAGCTGATGACCTGGTCCTTTCTTTGTATTTTTTTAAAATATGTTTTTACTGATTTCAGAGAGGAAGGGATAGGGGGAGAGAGAGAGAGAGAGAGAGAGAGAGAGAGAGAGAGAGATCCATGGACCGGCTGCCTCCTGCCCGCCCCGCACTGGGGATGGAGCCCACACCCGGGCCTGTGCCCTGACCGGGGATCGAACCCTGAACTCCTGGTTCCTAGGCCGACGCTCAACCACTGAGCCTCGCCGGCCGGGCCACCTCACCCTTTTCTGACCGGGTCCCTGCTCACCCTCAGTCAAAAGGAACCAGCCCCGACCAGGGACAGGAAGTGACAGGCCTGCGGGGCTGAGGCGGGACGCGGGCCTGAGTGACAGGGGAGACTGTCAGGGCCCGGCCTCCGCAGCCATCCTCCCGCAGCAGCAGCAGCCGAGGCTCCCCTGCAGGGAGAGACTTAATTTATCGCTCGGGTCAGAAACAGCCCCGGGCTTCCCCCTCTCCACAGCGCGCGGGCGCCTGATGGATGCTGCTGGGACGTGGAGCAGACACCCTCCGGGGGCTTGTGGAGGAGCGGACCCACCGCAGGGCTGGGGGGGCGGGGGGGGGGCAGGGGGGGGCGGGGGGGGTGGGGGGGCGGGGGGGGGAGGGGGGGGGTAAGAAGAACCAGCAGTTCCCCGGCCGCAGACGACCTTGGGACAAGAGCACGCTCCCGGTGCACACGCAGGTGTCCCTCCCCCAGGACCGCGCCCCCTTCTTCTGGGATGGCTTCCCATCTGGGGGGAGACCCCCCTCCACTGTCAGTCCCGTCAGCGGTCTGGGTGCGGCCCCCGCCCTTTCCTATGTGAATCGCGTGGCTGGGTCCACATAATAGACGCACAGCGGCCCGGCCTCAGCATTATTGGGGTCTGGGCATGTGACCTCATTTGAACCAATCAGAGTCCTATCGGCGCTGGTGCTGGAGCTATTGGGAAAGTCCTGTGCGCGCGCTGTCTCTCTCTCTCTCATATATATATATATTTCAGAAGAGAGAGGGAGAGATAGAAACATCAATGATGAGAATCATGGACCGGCTGCCTCCTGCACGCCCCCCACTGGGGATGGAGCCTGAAACCCAGGAATCGAACCCTGACCTCCTGGTTCCTAGGTCGAAGCTCAACCACTGAGCCATGCTGGCTGGGCTTTTTTTTTTTTTTAAATCCTCACCCAAGAACTTCAGAGGGAAGGCAGAGGAGAGTGGGGAGGGGAGTAAGAGATCAACCAAGGACTTGTATGATGCATATAAGCATAAGCAATGGCCACAGACACTAGGGGGGTGAGGGCATGTGCTGGGGGGTGGGGTGGCCAGGGAGAGGTCAAATGGGGGGGGGGGGGGGAGGAAGGAGACGTATGTAATACTATATGTAATACTTTAAACAATAAAGAATTTTTTTAAAAATCCTCACCCGAGGATATTTTTCTACTGACTTTCAGAGAGAGTGGGAGGGAGAGGGAGAGACAGAAACATCAATGTGAGAATCATGGATCGGTTGCGTCCCGCACGTGCCCGGACCAGGGCTGGGGATAGAGCCTGCAGCCCAGGTACGTGCCCTTGACCGGAATCCAAGCCGGGGCCTGTGAGTCTGTGGGCCGCTGCTCTATCCACTGAGCCACACCAGCCAGGGCCTGTGCTCTCTCTTGAGTGTCTGGGAGGGAGGCCCTGCAGGCCTGACCAGGTCACAGCCGGACACCAGGCGGGGCCTGAGGTTGAAGGCCACACAGAAGAGGGCAGAGCCAAGAGGGAGAGGGACAGCTTCCTGCCCCAATGAATCCCGCCCGAGGCTGAAATACACAGATCCCTGGGTTTGTGAGCTGACCAATCCCTTTCCATGCTGCCCAGAGCCTGACTTTCTGCCCCTGGGTACGGACCTGGGGGGTGGGGGGGATTAACCTCTGACAGTGAAGCCGTTCCACACCCCTCCCCCCATGAGACTGCACCTGAGAATGAGGTAACCAAGTGCCCATTAGCAAGCCCTTCGTTAAAAGCCAAAAGAATCCCCGGACTTGGACGCTATGCTATTGATAAAGAATTGCTTGTGAGACCCCACGAAAGTGCTTCAGCACCTTGGACAAGGGCAGCTGGAGGGAACCCGGCCTCTGGTGGACTCAGACAGGGCCACGCGCTGTGGCTCACCCACCGGCCTGTGCCCCTCGGGGGGCATTTCCAGCGTGAAGATGGGCATTGAAGAAGGAGAGAGAGAACCCCAGGGCGGGCGGGGCCGGCCAGTGCCCACGGCCACCGTATCTGTGTGTCACCTAATGTTTCGTTCACTTCCTCCCCTAATTAAGACTCAGACAACCGTTATAGTTAGAATATAAGATGGGACAAAAAGCCCTGGCCCGTGTGGCTCGGTGGATAGAGCGCCGGCCTGCGGACTGAGGGGTCCCAGGCTCGATTCCGGTCAGGGCACATGCCCGGGTTGCAGGCTCGATCCCCAGTGGGGGGCGTGCAGGAGGCGGCCGGTCAGTGATTCTCTCTCATCATTGATGTTTCTCTCACCCTCCTCACCCTCTCCCTTCCTCTCTGAAATCAATAAAAAATATTTTTTAAAAAGATGGGACAAAAAAATTCAAGTCGTTTTAAGAAATAAAAATAGCCCAACCAGCGTGGCTCAGTGGTTGAGCATCGACCTATGAATCAGGAGGTCTCGGTTCGATTCCCAGTCAGGGCACAGGCCCGGGTTGCGGGCTCGATCCCCAGTGGGGGGCGTGCAGGAGGCAGCCGGTCAGTGATTCTCTCTCATCATTGATGTTTCTCTCTCTCTCTCTCTCTCTCTCTCTTCCTCTCTGAAATCAATAAAAATATATTTTCTAAAAAAATAAAATAAAACGTAAGGGAGTTTACATGACATTTTAAGGAAGCGTGAACCGGCTCAGCGAGGCAGCCTGAGTGCTAAACTGCCCTCCGCTGGCCAGGTTCTCCCGGGAGTTTCATCTCACACAGAGCACGTCGGATTACAGGGCGGCCCAGCTGGCTAAGGCGCCGTGGGGTTTTCTGTGCTCGTGAACTCCCGGGTGGGCATATTTTTCTGACTTTGATCTTCTAAGCACACCGAGGTTGGAGAATGAAGTGATTCTCTCTTCACTGCCACAGAATTGCCCACTCAGAAAAGCGCACACAGAAAATGGAACTGTCTGTTTTTATTTTTTTTAGATCCTTTGTTAGCTTTTACATAATGGAACTTAACTGAAGGTTAATATGTAAGAGGAGGCAAATTGAAATGCTTTTGCTGTACAACAGAGCCATGGGAGATAACAGTAGAAATAGGCGTTTCGCAACGTGTTCTCGAGAATTCTGAATTCTGGGCCCTTTACCAGGTGTACTGGTTACTAATGCGGATTAACCATCAACCGGTTACTAATGCGGATTAACCATCACCCGGTTACTAATGCGGATTAACCATCAACTGGTTAATAATGTGGGTTTTTATCAATAGATGGGGTTACACATATGCTGATAAATATGTGATTTGACATGTGTGCTATTTTGTTGTATTAACAACAAGCTTCAAAACTTCCTATGTCAAATTTGCTGAAGGTGTTAACATCATAGATATTTTTACGCTTAAAAATGTCAAATTTCGTGCCAAAAAAAAGAGCATTTGCGGGGAGTTTTAATTCATTACTTTATTTTGAAGAAAAGTGCTGCTGAAAGTGATCGTATACTTTGGGAAGCTTATGGTGAACATGCTCCATCTCATGATACTTGTGAACGCTGGTTTAAACGCTTTAAAAGTGAGGATTTCGGTGGGAAAGAACATCCAGGTCAACCAAAAAAGTTGGGGCAACAAGGCCGGCAGAGGGGGGCAGTGAGGGGCAACCATGCTGGTGGGTGGGGGGAAGTTAGGGGCGACCATGCTGGTGGGGGGGCAGTGAGGGGTGACCATGCTGGTGGGGGGGGCAGTGAGGGGTGACCATGCTGGTGGGTGGGGGGAAGTTAGGGGCGACCATGCTGGTGGGGGGGCAGTGAGGGGTGACCATGCTGGTGGGTGGGGGGAAGTTAGGGGCGACCATGCTGGTGGGGGGGCGGTTGGGGGCGACCAGGTCTGCAGGGGGGCCAGTTAGGGGCGATCAGGCAGGCAGGTGAGCAGTTAGGAGCCAGCGGTCCTGGATTGCGAGAGGGATGTCCGACTGTCCCCAGGATCAGGCCTAAACCGGCATCAGACACCCCCCAGGGGTCCCAGATTGGAGAGGGTGCAGGCTGGGCCGAGGGGACCCCCCCCACCTCCCATGCACGAATTTCGTGCACCGGGCCTCTAGTCTCTTATAAATAAAATTTTAAAAAAGATGATCACTGATAATCTCTTATAAATAAAGATTATCACTTCTAATCTCTTATTTAAAAATACCTGAGAGAGGGGCAGCAGGACTGGGGGGTTCAGATTCCCGGGTTCCCCAACTTTCCAGTCCTCTGCCCCCCAGGATCCTGGTCCCCCCAGTTCCCAGCCCCCCCAGTGCCCCAGGATCTCGGTCCCCCAACCTCCCAGTCCTCTGTCCCCCAGGATCCTGGTCCCCCAGTTCCCAGCCCCCCCCCCCCCCCCCCCCCGCCCAGTCCCCAGGATCCCCCAGTCCCAGGATCCCGGTCCCCCAACCTCCCAGTCCTCTGTCTGCAAGGACCCCGGACGCCCCAGGGCCCCTCGATCCTCCAGGCCCCCCGAGCCCCCAGGGCCCGGGCCCACAGAGCCGCGCCCGCGGCCCACGCTGCGCCCGCCCTCCTTCCGCCGAGCGCCCGCCGACCCGGGTGCAGGTGGCGCACGATCCGGCGCCGCACTTTCGTCAGCGCCGCCGAAGGCCACCCGGGAAAACCGGTACGAAAAAAAAAACGCTCTCCCTCCCGAGCACGAAAGCTCCTGCCGCGGAGGCGCCCCCGCGTGCCAAGGGCTGGGTCCGATTTATTTTCCAGCGGCTCCCACGGCTCCGAGGGTTGGCGAATCTGCCGCACCCGTCCGCCGGAAGTGGGGCGGCCCGTCACCGGAAGTCCCGCGTCCTCCATTTTGTTGCCCGCTATGGCGGCGGCGCCCGGATCAGGGCCGGGATGCGGCACTTCTGACTGAGGGGCCAGGTCAGGCGGAGGCGTCGGGGGCAGCGGAGCGGCGCGCGGCAGAGCCAGCCGGGTCGCCGGGGACGCTGTCATGTACGGCGCGAGCGGCGGCCGCGCCAAAACCGAGAGGAAAAGTGGCGCGAAGGAGGAGGCCGGGCCGGGCGGCGCCGGCGGCGGGGGGAGCCGAGTGGAGCTGCTGGTGTTCGGCTATGCCTGCAAGCTGTTCCGGGACGACGAGCGGGCCCTGGCCCTGGAGCAGGGGCAGCACCTCATCCCCTGGATGGGGGACCGCAAGATCCTCATCGACAGGTCGGTGCCTCCCCGCCCGTCGCTCCGTCCTCGCCGCGCCCGGGTGATGTCGTCTGATGTTGACTTGGGGGCCGGGCCGGATCGGGGTGTCCTGTCCTCCCAGCCCCCGGGGTCGGGAGGAGGAGGAGGAGGAGGGGGACGGTGAAACCTGCCCGAAGGCTCAGGCGGGAGCCTGGCCGCGTCTCTCGCCGGCGGGGTCGGCGCTGCCCCCGCGACCCGCACCCCGGGCGGGAGCCTCGGTCCGGGGCGCCCGTGTGAGTGACGCTCGCGGGGCTGTGGCCCTGGATTCCCACGCAGTCCCCCCGCCCCCGGCCCGGCCCGGCTGGGGTGTCGGGCGAGTTGGACGGATTCCGGCGGCGGCGGGCGAAGGTGCCCGTCGGGGTGCGGCGCCCCGGGACGCGGACGCGCTTCTTTTCAGATCAGACCCGCGCCTTTGCGCCCCGGGCCCCCCCGCCCGGGGCCGGTCCCTAAAGACGAGCTCGATTGGAAGAGGGTGACGTCACAGGGTGCAGGGCGTTTGCTCCCCTCCACCCGCCCCCCGTGTTTTCAGTCCCCCTTCTTCTCCCCTCCTCGGGCCTTTCGTTGATTGGCTTGGTTGCATTGGGGCTTGGGTGTTTTTTGGGGTGTTTTTTGGGGGGAGCCGTTTTGGCGACTCCACTGCTGGGGCCCGGACTGAAACTGTGACCGTGACCACCAGCCATTAAGTTGGGGACCCCCCCCCCCCCAGGGCTGCCCTCCGAGCCGCCACGTGGACGCGCTCAGGACCCCTCGGCCGCTCCCGCCCTGACCTCCCGGTGGAGTCGGAGCTGGACCAGAGGACGGGGCTTGGGAAGGGAGGTCAGGCCCGTCTCCGTCTCCCGGAGGCTGTGGCCGCGGGTGGGCAGCGGCGCCGGCAGCGTTGGCTGGGACCGTGGGTGGCGCCATCCGAGCCCCGGGCCGCTCTCCCTCGTCCCGCCCGGAGGGAGGCAGGTCGCCCGAGCCGGTGGGGAGCAAACGCCGCGCACGTGCCTGTCACGTCCTTAAACGAGGAACCACGTTTGTGCCTTGAGGAGGTTTGCACCAAAGTAAACGCCGTCCTGCAGCCGAATGAGACGCAGTCGCCTCGCGACCCCGGGCGTGTTGGCCTTCTGCCTTGAAAATGCCCTTTTTGGGGTCCTTCTTGCGAAAGTCAGCGTTAAACATCGGCCAGCTTTGGTCTCTGGGTTCGCCTTAGTGACCCCAGCGCTGCCTGGACGCGGAGGTGAAATTCGCAGGCTCAGTCCTTGGCCGCGTTAGTCCGTTATCTGAAGGCGCAACAGGAAGGGCCTTTCTGAGTCCCCACGCGGCCCGCGGGCCTCTGGCCCTGCCGCTGGCCGTGTCCGTGCGGCTGTGTCCGGCGCCGATTCCCGGGCTGAAGGGCAGAAGCGCCCGGCCAGCGAACCTCCTCGAGCTGCATGTGCCTGTCGTGTTGTGTGTCCGTGTGTCTCTACCCCGTAACCCAGCACTTATCTCCTCAGCCAGTGGCTAGGGGCCACCTAGCCCAGATTTTACTCCAATGGACCACGTTTCTTGGGTGAAGATCTCTCCTGAGAGTCGGGACTAGCAGAGAGAAGGAGGAAATGTCCAGCGTTGGGTTCTTTCGGATAGGTATTTATGGACTCGGTTTGTGTGAATGTAAGCTATGATACTTGACTTTTCAGAAAAATATTTTTTTTTTGCAAATGACATTAAATAGTTGAGCAAACCATAAACGGTAAGAACTGCCACCAAGTGGATCTACCATTTATGCTGTTAAAAGATTGTTTACCTTTAACTATAACTTTTATCATATTGTAGAAAAGAATTTAGACTTTGTTAAAATAACTTGAGTTTGCAAGTAGGTGAGATGTGGCTAGCCAAATTAAGTATAAATCAGAGAGTAGTTCTTATGTTTGTTTTAATACTTTATTTCTTTATTTAATTGGTAAGTACGTATACATAAAAGCTCACACACAAACCAGCCTCGACGTTAACTTCTCTCCACTGACCAGCGTGTTCCTGTTACAGATACGATGGGCGCGGTCACCTGCATGACCTTTCTGAGTACGACGCCGAGTACTCCACCTGGAACAGAGATTACCAGCTCTCGGAAGAGGAGGCGCGAATAGAGGCCCTGTGTGATGAAGAGAGGTATTTAGCCTTGCATACGGACTTGCTTGAGGAGGAGGCAAGGCAAGGTACTGCTCAAGAAAAACTTACTTAAGCCACAAACGTTTTAAATTTTTAAGTATTTAAATTTACTCCCATTCATTTTTTTATACTCACTCTTTCTGATATTATCTTGACAGTACCCAGTGGATTGGAAAAACAGGCGTCTTTGCGTTCTGGGAGGACCTCAGGATAGTTTATATATAGAGCCACAGAGACTTTTCCCAGCTTTTGAGGGCAGACTGGGATTTGACAAAACAAAAACCAAACTCTTTAACTGTTCTCCTTTAACAGTATCGTATGAACTACAATTGATGTTCTTGTCTTTGCCTTCACAATCTTTAATGCAGTTCTTAATCCCAGATTTCTCAGCAGGAAGAAATTTTCCACAAAAGACGTGTATTCTGCTGTCTGTGGTAAAATGTACTGGCAGAAGTACACGTCGATAGATGTGAAGTGGGAATTTTTAAACATTGCCTCGAAAAGAGGTTGAAAAAGTGTGTTTTATGCTTTACTGATAGCTACGACTTTAGAAATATATGGAATTTTCCTCAGTAAATTTCTATGTGTAATAAAGTTCTCATTTTTATTCAAGAGGAAGAATATAAGCGCCTGAGTGAAGCCCTCGCCGAGGACGGGAGCTATAACGCGGTGGGGTTCACGTACGGGAGCGACTACTACGACCCGTCCGAGCCAACCGAGGAGGAGGAGCCTTCCAAGCAGAGAGGTGAGGCGGCCTGGCCCGGGTGCGGGCTCCTTCCAGCTCTCTCTCTCTCTCTCTCTCTCTCTCTCTCTCTCTGGATTTGCTGAAGTGGTTTTGCTTGTGGAATAGAATGGAAAACTGGGAAATGTTTCTAGAAGAAACGATAGGAAAAAGGGAAAGGACCAGTCACTGCTCCCTACGTTGCTCTTTATGTCGGTGCCGCCTCCTGGGCACGGCCCTGAAGGTGTGTGTCTTCTTTCTACACAGAAAAAAGTGAGGCCGACCATGTGGAGGAGAATGAGGAGCCCTTCATTGCCCCCGTGGGACTGAACGTGCCGCCGGACGTGGAGCTGGTATGTGCGGGTCTGCCTGTCCCTGTCCTGTTAGTCACGGTCACTGCTTGTTTGTTTACTGATTTATTGTCTATATTTTCCTACAAAAAAGGAGGACACTTGTAAGAGCCCTTCCCAGGACAGAAATATTAGTCAGCAGTCATGACACCAGCTGCCAGGTTCCCATGCATCCTCCTCCCTTTTCCCGTTTCACAGGGAGGAGGAGGCCATGCAGAGCGAGTCCAGCCCACAGAACGCTCGCTCTGCGAGGCCAGCTTCCCTATTGCTTTTCCTCCTTACGACCACCAAGGTTGGAGTTCAGAGCCGATGGGAAGGAACTCAGGGTCAGGCTATTTTCAGCATCTCACTTTACCTTATTCTAAAACACGGGGACAGCACCACGCTGGCATCTTCCGCTGTGTGTTATCAGACACTGTCAGGAAACAGGAGGCAACCTGCGGAAAACAGTGTAAAGCTCTCACCCAAAGCGTGACAGTGCGTCCACCTGCATGGACGCAGGTCCTGATACGCAGGCCTTACGCTGACCTGAGCTGTCGGTCCCTCCAGGCGCTCTTGCTGCAGCTGGTCCTGCTTGTTCAGGGCGAGACTGCGGGGTGAGGGCCCGGCAGTCCCCTGGGTTACGGCCCCGCTGCCTGAAAGTCACGCGTGAGCTCACGGAGAAAAGCCAGGGTCATTTATGCACTTTCTTCTTTAACGAGGTGATGACTTCGCTTGGGGTTCACCTCTTTAAGCCTCACCTGAGGATATGTTTTTATTGATTTGAGAGAAACATCAATGTGTGAGAGAAACAACATGGGTTGGTTGCCTCCTGTCTGGGCCCCGACTGGATGGAACCTGCATCCGAGGTCCACGCCTGATAGAAAGGGGACCCCGCCTTGTGGTGTAGGGGATGCTGCTCCGGCCAGCGGAGCCACCCAGGCGGGCAACACAGGGTCAGGTCTGTGTTTGGAGCCCTGTGGCCGTGGCCAAGAGGAAAAACCATGTGCATGTGCTCTCTCCCAGCCGCCCACAGCCAAAATGCACGCCATCATCGAGCGCACGGCGCGCTTCGTGTGCCGGCAGGGGGCGCAGTTTGAAATCATGCTGAAAGCCAGGCAGGCCCGGAACTCGCAGTTCGACTTCCTGCGCTTCGACCACTACCTCAACCCCTACTACAAGTTCATCCAGAAGGCCATGAAGGAAGGGCGCTACCCGGTGCTGGCCGAGAGCAGAGGGGATGAGAAGCAGAGTGAGTGAGGCGGCTGGCTCCTCTTGTCGGGCGGGGGCGCGGGGGGTCGGGGGGTGGTCTGGGAAAGCACAGAGGGCTGCTCCCACACATGCCACGCAAGCCTGCCCTTCAGCACCCAGTGTCTGCCCGCCCTGCCACGGAGGGTGACGGTACCACTGCGGTCACCCCGCAGTGTGCACATGGGAGAGAGGGTGAACATAATTAAATGGGTTTTTTAAATATATGTATATTTTTAAATATATTTTATTGTTTTTTTACAGAGAGGAAGGGAGAGGGATAGAGAGTTAGAAACATCCATGAGAGAGAAACATCCATCAGCTGCCTCCTGCACAGGCCGTACTGGGTATGTGCCCGCAACCAAGGTACATGCCCTTGACAGGAATCGAACCTGGGACCTTTCAGTCCACAGGCCAACGCTCTATCCACTGAGCCACACCGGTCAGGGCTTAAATATATTTTTATTGATTTTAGAGAAGAAGGGAGGGGGAGAGAGAGGGAAACATCAATGATGAGAGAGAATCGTTGATTGGCTGCCTCTTGCGCGCCCCCTACTGGGGATCGAGCCCGCAACCGAGGCATGTGCCCTTGCCCAGAATCAAACCCGGGACCCTTCAGTCCACAGGCCCACGCTCTATCCACTGAGCCCAACCAGGGAGGCCATAATGAGATGTTGATGCCATTGGAACACACTGTCTCAGCTGAGCCATGTCCCCTCCCCGTCTGGCCCTCGGCGTCTGTAGAGAAAGCAGTGCCCTGCCCCATGGGGCTGGGCCGGAGCCCACTCCTCCCACGGCGCAGAGACGACATGCCAGCTTCCCTCTGTTTTCACTCTCTCTGCCTCGGGCTGTCGTCCTGTGACGGTATCTAAATGGGGAGTCGTTCCAGGGGACTCTGCACGGTGTGCTTGGCCGTGGTCTCTGCACACGTCCGCCATTGGGTGTTTCCCTCTTCAGCTGAAACAGCTTCAGTAGACGACAGCTCTCGTCGCCCCCCTGTGCTGTAGTTTTAAAAATACCTGTTGCTGTTACTTTACATTCATAAATCAGTTAGGAGTTTTTGTCTTTTTTGCTAAAAAATTGAAACACACAACGGCTCTGATGAGTGAGGGCTGGGCGAGCTCGGGCCCCCCTCCCCCGCTTCCTGCTGAGCACCTGGCGGCAGCGCGGCCTCCCCTCCTGAGACGGTGTTTCTTGCAGAGTCAGGGGTCAGCTCGGACAACGAGGACGACGACGACGAGGGTGACGGCAGTTACCTGCACCCGTCGCTCTTCGCCTCCAAGAAGTGTGACCGCCTGGAGGAGCTGATGAAGGTCCTTATCTCGTTACCGAGCTGTGTTTTTATTGCATCACAGAACTGCTGACTTAATTTCAGAAGCTTACTAAGAAAGCATTTCTCTTATATAATAGCTGTGCCCATTTTGTCGTCATGGAGGTCTGTTTTGCGGCAAAGGGATTTCCTTTCTTTTGTGTCTCAGTTTATAAAACTCATGAGCAAATTATTCCCATTTATTTTAACCGCCGTTGGGACGTTTAGAATAAGTAAAATGTCGGTGAAGACTTGGAGGTGGTTGTGCAGAACCCATTGTGACAGGATCGGGTCTTACAGGTGTGAGTGTGTGCAGTCTGGTCCCGGGCCTGCCTTCTCCTTTCCTCGGGGTCACTAGGAAGATCGAAGCCATCTGTCTGCTCAGTTCCTCCGGGAATCGCAGCCAGAGGCTGAGCCAGCTCGTCAGGGCGTGTGCGCGTGTGTGTGTGCGTGCGTGTTCCCTGCAGCGTGCACGCTGTGTCTGGAGTCCAGCTGAGTGTGACCGTGCTCCCTTCTGTCCGCAGCCTCTGAAGGTGGTGGACCCAGATCATCCCCTCGCCATGCTGGTCCGCAAAGCCCAGGCCGACAGTCCTGCCCCCACCCCTCCCTCGGCAGAAGGCGCAGCCGGGCAGCCCTCCCAGGTGGAGTACACCTCTGACTGTGAGTACCTCGCCGGGCACCTCGCTGGGCGCCTCCCCCCCCCCCCCCCCCCCCCCCGCGCCAGCCGCAGGGCTTTGCCAGCAGGGGTCCGCGGGCTGAGGCAGGCACGCAGTCTGTGGCGGTGCCGTCTGAGCGTGCGGCTCGGTCCTTTGGTGTGTTGCCACCTCCAGCGTCAGCTCTGGGTTCCAGGAAGGACGAGGAGCGCGAGGGCAGGAAGCAGGTGCCGGTGACACTGCCCCTCCTCAGAGACCCCCCGGGGCTTCCTTCAGCTCGTGGGCGGTGCGGCCGGCCTTCCCGTCCTGCGCAGGCGCTGGGAAACGGGCTTCCAGCTGGCCGCCCAGACAGGCAGAGCCGTGTAGAGAGAGGGAGCATGGACGTGGGCCCGTGCAGTGCTGCCGTCAGCGTCCTTCCCTTCGACGGTGGCTCCTCGAACTGGTTACGGCTCCATTTCCTCTCTCGTCTTTAGTTGTTAAGGATTGTTCCTCGAGGGCAGAGCCAGCGTTCTTTCCAGGAAATCATTGAAAATATTTGACCTTGGTCTCACTATCAGCTCTTTTTATTGATTTATTTTTCTATTTTTTTAAAATATATTTTTTGTTGATTTCAGAGAAGAAGGGAGAGGGAGAGAAACAGGAATGATGAGAGAGAATCATGGATTGGCTGCCGCCTGCACGCCCCCTACTGGGGATGGAGCCCACAACCCAGGCATGTGCCCTTGACCAGAATTGAACCTGGGACCCTTTAGTCCATAGGCCAACGCTCTATCCACTGAGCCACACCGGCCAGGGCTCAGGTCTTTTTAAAGTATTTCCTTCAGGGATTAAATACTGAAGGGGAGAACCTTTATCACAGCCACAGAGCTCGCTCACTCAGCTCCTTCACGTGGCGCTCTGACCTGACGAATCCACCTGGAAAGCTTGTCATTCTCAGGTGGAGGCGGGGCCGTGGGCCTGAGGGTAATTCTCTCAGCGCAGGCCGCTCGTTTCCGGGACCAGGCTCGGTTAACGGGCAGCTGTGCCCGCTCGCCGTCCCCGGCACCGATCTTGCATCACTTTCATGTGCTGAATGAACCTTCCTGGACTTTAACTCCGGTAACTGGGTGAACCCAAAGCATTGTCCTAAAAACCTCTTAGAGAACTTCGGTGGCTTCTTACACAATTAGATCAGGTCAGACCACATTTCTTGGATGTTGACAGCAAAGAGCAGGTCTGGCGTCACGCATCTTCCTTTTCCCTGCTGGGGAAGCTGCGCAGCGGAGCCTGATGGGGCTGTCAGCCCCGGGTGACCCCTGGGCTGAGGCCTCTGGACGCCCCTGACGCCCTGCTCTCGGCGGGGTTTTGTGTGGGCAGCTGGCACCCATGAATCGGGCGCGGGGGACCAGGAGTTGTGCTCCGTCTCCCATCGTCCCGGTGTGCGTTCACTGGGGGACGGCCCTCCGGCTCCCTTGCTTTTCAGACCTGCCTGCAGCTCCTTGCCTTGCACTTGCACTGGGTCCTGCGGCTGTTAGACTTCGTTGCCGGGGAAGGAGTAGAAGTTCAGGGCAGTGACCATGGCTGGTTACCCGCTGTGCTTATCCCTAGCGTGCATCCGCGATGGTGCTGCTGGTCTGCAGACCCACAGGGCTGGGCAGGAGAGGGCAGGCCGCAGCAGGCAGGCTGGCGGCTGTGCGACACAGGAGTTACCACGCGATGCAGAGGGGCCGCAGGTGTCAGAGGGCTCCCGAGGCCAAGACGAGCCATGGAGACCCCTGCTCTTGCTCCACGCAGGCCCTGCCGGCCAGCCCCCCGCTGTGACGTCCTGGCTCCCGGCCTGGCCACGGTCCCCACCCGAAGTGCTCAGCAGGGCCCACGTGAGGAAGCACTGCTTCCCCTCGAGCAGGGGTTTGACATCTTCTGCCTCACCACGTGGGAGAGCGTGGCGGCCTTTGGGGATGGTGCCTGGTGTTGCGGTTCAGGTTTTGGTCGTGTGCCCTGCGAGGGCCAGCTCCATCTGACCTGCACAGCCCAGCGGAGATGGCGGG
Source organism: Myotis yumanensis (assembly GCF_028538775.1). Taxonomy (NCBI): domain Eukaryota; kingdom Metazoa; phylum Chordata; class Mammalia; order Chiroptera; family Vespertilionidae; genus Myotis; species Myotis yumanensis. Next base: position 28,219,142 of record NW_027223770.1, read on the forward strand.
ACCTGGCTGGCCGTGCAGGGCAGGGATCCAGTGCCAGGTTTTCCAGGGAAGCAGGCAGTCCAGGGTGTGTAGTGACAGATCAGCGTGCAGAGGTCGGCATAAGTTCACATCTTGTAAAGCACTGGGTCCCGGTGCTGAGGGCGTCAGAGCTGCTCCGTGCAGACTGCGTAGCACTGGTCAGCGCTGCTAGCAGCTGGGGAGGGAGGACAGGCCTGGGCTCCAGGGGTGGGAGTGAATGGTGGTGCAGAGCTGAGGCCTGGGGCTGTGAGGAGGGCAGGGCCAGGGCCTCGTGGAGAAGAGCGTCCCCGTAGGCCCTAGGGTCCCTTCAGCGGACGCCTGCTCAGGCCTGGGGTCACGGGCGGGAGGTGGCTGGAGGGTGTGCTCTGGTCCGGTTTCCAGGAGGAGCCCGGCTGGCACACAGGCTGCAGGTCAGGATGACGCCGAGCGGGCGTGTGAGCACCTGCGCCAGGTCCTGGGTCAGACTCTGGTGTCAGGGGCACAGCAAGGGCCTGGGAGCCTGGAGCAGAGGCAGCGTGAAGGGCGACGTGCCCGTCGGATCACAGAGCCGAGAGCCCTCGCCTCGGGGCGGCCCTGGGTGCGGCGGCACAGCCTGGGAGCGGGCTCTGGGTTTACCTCACTCACTGCCAGGCTTTCCCACGGCCTCGCCCGCCGCCAGCCCCGCCGCAGTTTCCTTAAGCAACTGCCCTTCCTCTGCCCTTGCAAAGGGTTCGGGTTCGTTTCCACAGGAACAGGAGTTCTCTTTCTCACTCATTTCATCTGTTAGATACACAGTCACCGTAGGTCCACTGGGAAATAGTTGAAGAGGAAAACTGGTGGTGACAGCAGAAAGTCCCAGCTGTCTGCAGAGGGGAGGCTGTGTCGTCCGGTGGGTGGTGGTCGGGGCTGCACACCCAGCCCCACCAGGAAGCTCAGCGCAGGACTGAGGGGACCCGAGTCAGCACCCAGTGGGAGGAGGTGCCGACAGGGAGGCGCCCCCGCTGATGGAGGCGAGGTCCACCTCGAACCCAACAGCAGAGCCTCTTCCAGATGGGAGTCCAGATGTGAAACTCCCCGGAAATAAGGCACTTTCACAGATAAAGAATCATCTATTTTAAGCCAACAGACACATTCAACTAATGGAAAATGTGAAACTGTTGAGAAAGCAGAAAAAACTGTCTAACATACAAACAGCCTTTACGGCCAAGATGGAAAACAAGGACTAATAATCCCATGAACGGCAGCTCTCAGTGAGACGGGCAGAAGCAGCGGCCGCGTGGAAACAGGGGCCGCACACGCTCGCGAGTGACTCGGGGCTGCATTTCCATCTGCTGCAGAGGGCCCCCCGGGTCCTGGCAGCCTCGGAAGACAAGCGTCTGTCTCTTTAAATGAACCTTAGCTAGAAACCCTACGTACACATGGACGCGAACACGTGCTTTCATTTGTCCGCCTGACAGTGAGCTGCTTCTCATGCCCTTGGTTTGGTTAGGATTTGCTGTCTCCTGCTGCTTAGCTGTAACTCCTTGCGGAAGAGGCTCATAGTAGAGTTAATCCTATGGGAAGCAGTGTCACCGAAGTTCTGTCCAATGTTACAGCATGCAGTTTTTTAAAAATAAACAAAAAAAGAAATTACTGAAATGCTAACTTTGTTTTTTTAATGTTTCATTCCATAAATAGCGTAAGTGAAATTAAATCACATCATGTGGCTGGATTTGTTAAATGTGCTTTGGCTGTTGTGTTTATAGCATTTCCTTTCTTTCTGCAAAATCGTGACCTTGAAGTGACTTTCCAAGCCCTTTTTTTAAATGACTTTATTGTTAGTCAAGAGAAGTAGAAGAAAAAAGTAAATATACTACCCAAGACCCCACCATCCAAAAATAGTCGTTTTCACTTTAGGGGACATCGACACAAATGGAGAAACAGGTCATTGTAGAAAGTAAAGAGGGAAAAGGGTAGCTCACATTGTACAGTTCAGAAATAATCTGTAAGTGATGGCTGTGTGGATAGAAATAGTAAAGTGGACACTTTAAAATTTTACTTGAATTTAACACAAGAACCTTATAATCAGAAATCAGAGTGAAGTAACTGCATATCAGTGGTTCAGTTCTAAGGATTAGGAGAACATTAAAGAGGTAGAAATGGTAGGTTTTTTTAAAGCTGTATTTGTTACCTTGGGTTTATTAGCTGTGAAGCTGGAGGAAGTTCGTGTTCATGGAACACCTTCCCTCTCCCCTGACCTGTGCCTGGTAAGAAGCGTGTGTTCTGTCCCACAGCTGTGCCTGAGCTGGAGCGCCCTCGCTGGTTAGTCTCCGCTCAGCGGCCCCGCGGATTCGCTCCCACCACGGCTTCCCCTTCCGGTTCTTCATCCCATTTGCCTCTTGGGGTTCGGATTTGATAAACAAGGAACTTTTGACGAGAGCTCTGCCCCATGAGCTCTTCCGTACGTGAGAAATGCCTGCCTCTGGCTCTGGTGTGAAAAGGAAATCGCGTCCGAGTAGAAGATGCTCGGGGAGCGTTTTCTTTCTCGGTGACCTTTGCAAATCAGAGCCTGGCGTGGTTCTTCCTGACGCGGGGACGCCGGGCCTGCTGGCTGCTGCCCGGGCTGGGGGCGTGGGCTTGCTTTGCTGGTTGGTGGTTTTCATTAACTGCTCTCGGGCGCTGTTCTCAGCTCTTGTGTTTGGAAATGTCTGCTGCCTCTTGACATGTTGGCAGCGAAGGACACGTCTCACACTGGCCTGGAAGCGAGGGCCTTGCTGAGTGTGTCTGGGCTGAATGTTGCTGTGAAAAGCGGGTCGGCTTCATCTCCCCACCTCGCGGTGGGCGGCTACGGCTCTGATTGGACACCTGAGCATTCATTCTTCTTCGGTTCTGGCGTTTGACAACCGAGTCAGCTCACATGCCCAGTCCCTGGAACACGCCGTGCGCCGTTCGGCCGCAGTCTCCTTCCCGGGAAGTTCTTTCCTGTTTACCCGAACATTGGGGTCGGCTTCTTGGTGAGACGCCGCCTCCTCCCTGGGTTGTCTCTCTCCTGCCGTCATCCGTTGTGTGTCTTGGCTTCAGCGCGGCCATTCCTATCCCTCTCTGTGCCGGTCGCGTGGCCGGTCCAGCCACGTCTTTTCTGTCGGGTGCGGCTGAAAAGCAGTGGCTGTCATGGTGCTTTGTAAGCCCCACAGCAAGGCCTTCTCTGGTCCAGACGCAGCGTCTCCCGCGTTTCCGGTCGGGTGAGACGATCCTGCACAGCCTCCTTCTGTGCGGACTTTGTGTCTCCCAGGGGGTGACTGGGGGTCACAGGAGGGAGCAGACGAGCTGCATGGCCGCATGTCAGGTGCAGAGCCAGCGGCCATCGCTCCCCACGGGGCGGGTGGGCCCAGCCCTTCCCAGTTCGATGGTGTTCAGAGGGTGCCGTCCGGGGGCCGTGCTTCTGAGGCGAGCGCTGCGGGCTTGGCGTTGTGAGGAGTTTGGGTTTGGTGACTTTTCTGGAGAGCGAATAGAAAAGCGCCCTCCTGCAGCCTGAGACCAGCAAGGCCCGAGGGCCTTTCGGGGATTGTTAACCGTGACCCGCGGCCAGCAGGGAGGCGGCTCTGAGGGCGAGGCAGCTGGAGGGAGACGGGCGGCGTCGGGGACCCCTGGGCTGCAGGCACGGCCCTCACCCTCCCGAGCGGGGTCGGGAGTCAGTGACTGGCAGTGAGTTGCACGTGGGGTTATCGCTTTGACTTCTCCTGGGGTGAGGCCTTCAGGGTGAAGGGAGCGAACCTGACTCAGGTCAGCGCTGCTGCCGCCCAGGGACCGGGAAGCCCGCGCGCGGGGGTGACGCTCAGACGTGACGACCTTCACGAGGGCGTCTCGCTGGAGGCAGAGCTGGGGTTACACTAAGCAGTGGGTCACCAGGAGTCGTTGGTTCTGACGCTGGTCCACCAGCCGTATCAACAGAGGGTCACGCGTGGCCCTTCAGCGTGTGGGTGGTGCCCACGTGACGTGTACTTTCATGGCACACGTTGGCACCAGGGCCATGCCAGGCCGGGCCCAGCGGAGAACAGTATTCCCTTCCCCGTGGGCCATTGGAGACGGGGAGCAAACAGCACCGCCCAGTCGGGGAGGAACGGCTGGGAGAGGAGATTCGAGGGCAACCAGGGCTTAAAGTCACCAAAGTTAGACCCGTCTGGTGGTGCGCGTCACCAAGACCGAGACTCGGGGGTCCGCTGCCGGAGGCCTGGTCGATACCTGGGTGGGCGATGGGTGGGCTGCAGAGCAGGCAGCTGGGGTCAGTGACAGCGTCATCCTGTCCCTGCTTCTCAGACGTGCTCAGCTAGTCACCCCTCGGGAGCACGCGCTGTCCCAGCTCCCCCCTCAGAGCCCCAGGGCTTCAGAGGAGCTCGCTGTTCCCAGGACTCGGGAAGCCGTTTCCGTTCCTACACAGACGGGAGGCTCAGCCCGTCCCCAGGAGCCCTTCAGTGGGAGGGTAGTCTCTGGAGGTAGAGTCACAGGAGATTAAGATCAGGTTGGAATATCTGAAGGACTAGCTAAGTGGGCCCTGAGCTTGCAGGAGGCAGTTGAACAGAGGCGTGTGGGAGGTGACTAGGCAGCTCTCTGCCCCGTGCAGGCTGGCTCTGCTTCCAAACACACACAGCGCACACGCAGCACACATGCAGAGCACACGCAGCGCACACACAGTGCGGGGGACATGCTTCTGAGCGGCCTGACGCCTTCAGCAGCGGGTTTTCCCTGCAGCTCCTCCTGCTCTGAGAGACGCCGCCGTAGACGTCTCTCCCTTGAACTTAGCTGGAGCAGGCGTGTGTGCTCAGGTCCCGGGAACGTGGAGAGACCGTGCGGTTGGAAGTGGACAGTGACGTTGCGCTGGGTGGGCGGTGCCCTCTCTGCTGCTCTCACTCCGAACGTGTGTCCACAGCGACGGTGGCCGCCATGTACTACAGCTACTACATGCTCCCGGACGGCACCTACTGCCTGGCCCCACCCCCCCCGGGCGTCGACGTGGCCACGTACTACAGCACCCTGCCGGCCGCCGTGGCCGTGTCCAGCACTGCCGGAGTGACAGCCACCGCCCCGCCCCCGCCCGGGACCACGCCCCCGCCGCCCCCCACCACCGCGGAGACGAGCAGTGGGGTGACCTCCACTACCATCACCACAAGGTGCGCTCCCACCCTGGGTGCCCGGTGTGCCTGTGCTCCTGGGCGGGGTCTTGTCACCCGGGGGACCTGAAGGGTCTGCTGTCTGAGTGTTTATGATCCCAACAAACACTCAGCAGCGAGGCCTCGGCACTTAGGGGTGAGCCCGCGAGCACCCCATGCACCCTCCTCCCAGACCTGCCCTTGCCCATGTGCAGGCACCGCAGTTGGGTAGAATGAGGTGGGTTCGTGGGGGTGAAGCTGCAACTTCGTGCAGTTGATGCGAGTGAGTCTCATGGCCGTTGACAGACGGGGGCCTGGCACCAGGGCAGCTGCAGGCGCATGAGAGAGCAGGGCCGGGCCAGCACCCGTCTCGGCCGCCTGTTGTGGCCCGCATGCGTGTATGTGTGTATGTGTGTATGTGTGTGCGCGTGCGTATGTGCTGAGTGAGCACACGCTAATGTCGCTCAGGCCCTGGCAGCTTCCGCTGGAAGACAGGCTCTCCAGATGCGTGGCATCTCTGCACGGTGACCCGCTGTCCCAGCGCCGAGCAAGTCTCGCCCCCACGTACAGGAGGACGGGTCACGCCAGCCAGCTTTCGTTTTTAAAATATAACAAAAGTCAACACTTGACTTATTCTTGTTGCTTCTAAGAATTAGCTGGTCCTGGGGGAAGTGCCAGGAAACACGAGCCTGATTTGTGACTTCCGTCTCATGTCTGCGGTGGGCCATGGTGCTCAGTCCCTGTGGTGCATGGGGTGACCGTCAGCTCCCTGGGCGTGGTCTGTGCCGGTGCCTTCCTGTGACCTGACGCTCCTCTCCGCAGTGCGCTCGCTCCCGTGGCCGCCATCATCCCCCCGCCCCCCGACATCCAGCCCGTGATCGACAAGCTGGCCGAGTACGTGGCCAGGAACGGCCTCAAGTTTGAGACCAGCGTCCGAGCCAAGAACGACCAGAGGTGAGGTGACGGGGTCAGTGCGTTACGTGATGGTCACGAGGGATCGTGTAGCTTCTTTAAAAAAAAAATCTAGCTGCATAATGTTTTTTAATGTTTTTAACCCTTATGTATTGAGATAAATACATCTTGTGATGATTATGTTAAATTACTTAGAGTTGGAGTGGTGATATTTTATTGCGTTACCTGTTTTACATTGAAGCTACCTCAGGAATTCAGGCTTTTCAGCAATCTGCTAGGGAAATTTAGACACACGTCTTGGGGTGTTGTGTGGTTTTTTAAATCAAATCATGTTTTGTGCCTCAGCAGTAAGAACTCGAGGTTGGGTTTTGAGCGTGATGCGTGTGACAGGGACAAGCGATTTGCCTGCGTGCCCCCAGCTCCCTTGTGTAGAAAGTGGGCAGGGCTTCCGTGGGGCCACAGCGCAGGGCTGTGGGGGTGATTAGTTAGTGGTGGTGACGGTGTCCGGCTCCCCACGGGTGCACAGTCACCACAGCCTGTCACCGGGCTGTGTGTGTGTGTTGATGACCCACCGGTTCCCTCTTCTGTCCGCAGGTTCGAGTTCCTCCAGCCGTGGCACCAGTACAACCCCTACTATGAGTTCAAGAAGCAGTTCTTCCTGCAGAAAGAAGGGGGCGACGGCGCCCAGGTACCTGAGGGTAGAAGGCGGGCAGGCGGGGCAGCGTAGAAACGCTGCTGCCCAGGGCAGGTCTGAGCTGCCGAGTGGTTCTCAGCCCCGTTCCTGTCTGCAGGCCGTGTCGGCACCAGAGGAGGCTCCTGCAGAGTCGGCCCCTGAAAAGCCCAGCGACCCGGGGGAGGAAGGTGTGGCTGAGGACGCGGTGGACACAGGAGGGAGAGGCGGCCCAGGGGGCAAGAAGGAGTCGGCGTCCGGGAAGGCTGCCCCGGACGGGAAGCTGGTGAAAGGTACGCGGCCTGGGACGGCCTGGCCTCCCAGGCATTCCTGATGTTCACACTCGCCGGGTGGGGCTGTCCCAGGGGCCGTGCTAGCTTAGCCGCCTGCTCTGCAGGGCCGGGCGAGCAGAACGTTTCAAGGGATTAGTCTGGGACTTCAAAGCCTAATTGACATGCAGACGTTGTCCCAGGAAACCGCTTTCTCCCAGGCAGGACTCCGCCATTCAGTCCAGTTCCCTTTATGTTTGTGAGGGATTTCTCATCCACAGGACAGACAGACGGACGTGACAGCCAACACAACAAAATAAAACAGGAGGAAAGCTCCTGGAGGGGGCGGAGCGTCCCCCCCCCCCCCCCCCCCAGGGAAGCATTCTGAGCCGTGTTGGGCGCGGCCCCAGGCAGAGCCGCTGGGCGGTGCAGTGGGCACGGCCTGGGAAGGTGACCGTGGCCGGCTCGTGGGGCTTGTTGCCCTGAGACATCAGCGGGCAGGGGCCCCGGGTCCAGGCAAGAGGACTGACGTCCAGTGGCTGCTGCACAGCGGCTGGGGGCTTTGGTGGCTCGCTGCCTGGAGTGGGGCTAACGGGAGGAAGGGGAAGGGAGAAGGCGGTCCCAGGGGAGGCGGGCAGGGCGGCGAGGACTGCACGTCTGTGCTCAGCAGAGAGAAGGGCACTTTGGGGTTCAGTGGCAGTGACGCCAGCAGAAGTGTGTAGAGGGGAGGCTGGGCAGCAGCCCGTGCTGGGAAGGGGACGCTTCCCTCCCCGGGTCTGAGCCTGAGAGCTGCAGGCCAGCCGGACAAGCCCGCCCCAGCCCAACCCAGCTCTGGGGAAGCACAGCCTCTCGCGGGTGAGGAGACAGTCGCTGCCGCAGGAGTCGGGGCCACTGGAGGACGTGCCTGAGCCGCGCAGCACGGGGCGCCTCCGACAGTTCCTAAGGAACGGGGATTTTACGTCTAATTTGTGTTCTCACAGAACTGGAGAGAGGATCAAACAAGTGCGACCCATACCGACACCTGGGAGAGGCCGCTTAGAAAGGGTTTTAAGCGTAATGAGAGCTCTAAGCTCGGAGGGGGTGGGAAGGCAAGTCAGCAGCGTCTCCGATCTCCAGGGGAAAGGGCGGGACGGAAGAAAAGGCAGCGGCGGAAGCACAGCAGGCTGTCCCCAAGGGGGACAAGTTGGCCGTCAGACCGAGGTCTATAGCTTTAAATGCCAAACCATTAGCTGCATCTGAAATGTTGGGTGCAGACCTCCACAGAAGTCGGCTCCGAAATAATTAGTCCAGAAAGCGAGCCCTATGAGAGCATTTCTTATCAAAAAATTATCAAACACAATGAAAATGTCAGAAAAACCTGGTGACAGACTAAATTCTACCCGTGAGTGCCCCCCGCCTGCAACCGCCTGTGCATCACACGGCTCGCTGGCTTAGCAGGAAGCACCGGGAGCAGCCGGGACGCGCCTGGACGTCCTCCGCCCACTGAGGCGCGTGGGGGCCAGGAGGGTGCCCGCTCTGCTTTGTCCCTAACGCGGGGCTCCCTCTCGCTTCCTCCACAGCTTCCTTTGCTCCAATCAGCTTTGCGATCAAGGCCAAAGAGAACGACCTGCTTCCCCTGGAAAAGAACCGGGTGAAGCTGGACGATGACAGTGACGACGACGACGAGAGCAAAGAGGGACAGGAGACCGCGGGCGCCGCTGCGAGCGCCGACCCCGTGGCGGCCCCGCCCTGCGCGGTGGTCGAGGAGAAGCGGCCTCAGCTCACCCAGGAGGAGCTGGAAGCCAAGCAAGGTGTGTCCGTGTGTTCTGTTTTTGGCTTTTTGTTAATCCTCACCCGATGTTTGTCCATTGATTTTTATAGAGAGAGTGGAAGGAGGAGGGAGAGAGACATCAGTGAGAGAGACATCAGTGAGAGAGAGACCATCGAGTGGCTGCCTCCTGCACGTGCCGCCCAGGACCTGGGAGGAGCCTGCAACCAGGCACGTTCCCTTGACTGGAGTCAAACCCAGGACCCTTCAGTCCTCGGGCCAACACTCTACCCACTGAGCTACACAGTGTGTTAAACTCGCTGGTTGACCTGCTGAGTCGGCAGTGCTGAGGCTGCGACCTGGCGGCCCGCTGGGAGGTGGGATGCTTTGCGCCGTGGACAGCTCTCTGTCAGCCTCAGGCAGGCGGGGCAGGTTCCACTCTCCCCGCTGTCCTGTGTGGAAGCCCACCCTCCATCTGACTGATTTTGAAAGTGAATCTAAAAATGCTGCTAATAAGCATTGTAAGTAGTTCTTTCAAATGCGTTTGGTCTGATTTGTTTGCCTGTCCTGACATTTCAGTCTCGCTCCTCCTTTAAAATAACCGCCGTGGTGGTGCCCTCCCCGCTGTGGAAATGAGGAGAGCGGGTCTGAGAGCGCTGCTGCTCTGACCTCGCTCTCCTCTGTCTGTTCCTGCAGCGAAGCAGAAGCTGGAGGACCGCCTGGCCGCCGCCGCCCGGGAGAAGCTGGCCCAGGCGTCCAAGGAGTCCAAGGAGAAGCAGCTGCAAGCGGAGCGGAAGCGGAAAGCCGCTCTGTTCCTGCAAACCCTGAAGCACCCTGCGCCAGAGGCCGAGCTCGGGAAGGCCGAGGACAGTCCTTTCACCGTGGAGGTGAGGCCGAGAGGGTCCGCGTCTGCGCTGGGTGCGGCCGGTGAGGCCTGAGTGTGGGCTCCCCCGGCCGCTCGGCTCCAGCCTCAGGAGGCCCTCCGTCACTGTCAGAGACCCGGCTTCGGGCCTGGGCCGTGGGGCTCTGCTTTGTGGCTCCCTCGCAGCCCCGCCACCAGGTCCTGCAGATCCTCACGCAGGGGCCGGGCAGTGTCCCCGCTGCAGTCAGAGCAGATCTCCCGCTCCTTCCTGAGTGGTGTCTGTGTGGGTCAGAGAGCCCTGCAGGCTGTGACCTGCTGCTCCTCCCGGAGTCCCCTCCCCCACGTCGGCAGCCGCCTTCCCTCCTGGGCAAGGGCCCTGCCTCTCTGCTGTAATTACGTCCCATTCCTAAGAGCCGGGCCTGTGAGACGGGGTTTGCTGCACGGGGCCTGTTGGTTTGCTTCCTGAGCAGAGCGGCCTCCTGGCTCAGGTGCTCAGTGTTCTGTGAGGCTGGTCGGTGCTCTCGCCTCAGGGTCGGTCTGAGACTGTCAGAAACCCCTGCTGGGGTGGGAGGGAGAGCAGCGAGTGTGGTGTGGGGCCTGTAGGGGGCTGTGCTGTGGGCCCTGCTGAGCCCCGCCCTCGGGGACTGCGGGCTCTGCTCCCCAAGGCACATCCAGGCTGAGCGTGGCCGGTCTGCCCACAGCAGAGGGCGGGAGAGGCACATGGGGAAGACCTCCCGGCCGGGAGGGTAAGTGGGAGCAGCTCACGTGATCACTGACACACTGTGCAGAGAGGAGGGAGCGCAGGGCCCTGGCCAGTGTGCTCAGTGGTAGGGCATCGGCCGGAGCACCGAAGCGTTGCAGGTTCGAATCCTCCAGGGCACGTCCCTGGGTGGCAGGTTCCGTCCTCAGCCCCTGTCGGGGTGCGTGTGGGAGGCAGCCAGTCGCTGTGTCTCTCGCTGATGTTTCCCTTTGGCCCCGCCTCCTTCCCACTCTCTAACAATCAGTGGAAAAACCACCTCCTCAGAAGGACTGACAGCAAAACCGACAGGAGAGCAGAGTGTCAGCCACGCCCACTTTCTGGCTGCAGCTGCAGGAATTACCTCACAGCCGGGCGAAGCCTGAGCCACTTTCATTCCCTTTACTGCGCCCGTGTCAGGCGTGCAGTGAGTGAAGGGCTTAATTAAAAGGCATCTGCATACAGGAGGCCTCCCGGTTATGTCACGGCCGCATCTGTCTTTCTGGGCGACTGTGTTTTCATGAGAGCTCGGTCCCCCCCAGAGCCGTCCCCCTCAGCCCTGCGTTCCCCACGTCACCTGCCGCAGCCCCAGGCCCGTCCTTGCGAGCACGGCAGGCGGTGCTCCCGTCACCTCTGAGCGTCTCCCCCCGTGTTCCAGCGAGTGTTGTGCGCCTGAGACGCAGGCTGAGTGTTTATGCCTCTTGTTTAAATCACGGGGTCTATCCTGCTGGGAGTCTAGTGGGGGAGGTTGTCGCTACTGAACGATTTCAGCAGGAATGCGTGGCACTAGCAGACGGTGATAAATGCCTTTAATTGCTTTGAAAGAAAAATACTGGAATTAAATTGGCAATTGTCACAAATGAGATTCACACTCAGAAATATTTCCAGCCTAAAGCAGCTTCTGAGACGGTGTCCTGGCTCCTCCAGTGTCCGGGTGCAGGGCCTGCGGGCCCCAGCGTACGCGGCAGGGCTTCAGCCCGCAGAGCGACTGGGACTTGGGGGGCCAGCCCCCATCTCTGGTGCACGTGTGTTCTCATTCCAGTGAGAGCACCCTGTGCGATTCCAGGTGATGTGACGGGCCCTGGGGGTCCTGTGCAAGGCGGCCCTGAATGGGAACGGGGTTGCTTTGTGGGCTCGTCCGCCCGGCGGGCTGCTGAGCCTGGCTGGTTCCTGCTCCTGTGCCCGCGGCCTGTGGCCGGAGGAGGGGCTCCGGTGAGGGCGCTGGGCTGGTTCACCCGGCGGCCGGCTGAGTGAGCTGGGTCTTGTTGTGGCCACAGCTGCCAGCTTCGTGTTTCTCTTTCGAAGTCATTTTCCGAGCGGCACCGACATCCGTAAACACTGATGTGGGGGCCGAGGAGTCTCTTTTGGCGCAAAGTCACAATTATGTATGAAAGAGCGAGTGTGCTCTCTTCCTAGCGCAGTGTCCGTTCATCAGGTCCGGCCGCCGTGGCTGACGGGTGGGAGGGGTCCTTCCGGGTCTGGGGAGCCGTCTGTTCCCGTGAGGCCTGCGCTGGTTCAGAGCCGCGTGGAGAGACATGGTCCCTGAGGTGTCGCTGCGTCTGGTGCGAGGGCCTCGACAGTCGTGTGAACGGACGTTTTCAAACGCCACGTTGTCTTTGCTTCTGCTCCCAGGAAGCCAGCCCCGTGGCCTGCCCTCTCCTGAGCGGGGGCCGACCTCTGCCGCTTGTCGACGTGAAACCCCCGGAAGGGCCCTCGAGCAAAAGCAGAGACCCTCCCCGAGAAGAAGAGAGAGAGAAGAAGAAGAAGAAGCACAAAAAACGGTCTCGAACAAGGTCGCGCTCCCCCAAGTACCACTCGTCGTCCAAGTCCCGGTCTCGGTCCCACTCGAAGGCGAAGCACTCCCTCCCCAGTGCCTACCGCACCGCGCGGCGCTCCAGGTGGGTGTGCGTGTGTCTGTGTGTGTGTGGGGGGGGGGGGGGGGGGGGTGCGTCCTGCAGGCCCAGGCGAGCTCTGGAAAATATTTCTGTGCCCTGGCGGGGGCTCTGTTAGTCAGGGTGCATGCAGGAGGCAGCCCATAGGTGCTTCACATTGACGCTTCTCTCTCCTCCTTTTCTCTCTCTCTGTCTAGAAAAAAATCAATAAAAACCTCCTTGGGTGAGGATTTTAAAAAAGAAAGTATTTTTTGTTTTCTACTTAACTCTAAACTTCACGAGCTACTGGCAGGTTTTTAAGGAGATTTATCAAATTCCAACAGGCCCTGGGGGACGCACACACGGCCGTGGGCTGACTGTGAAACGCCCTGGGCTGGGGTTTGTGTTTAAAGGCGTGGACTTCCCTCTCGCCCGGATGCCTGTGGGTGTGACGGTCAGGGCAGCGGAGCCTGTGCCGCGTCCTCCCATCTGCTCCGCACGAATTGTGACCCGGAGGGGCTCCGCGGCTCAGCACTGATTGGCCTCCCCCGGAGAGCCACTGTTGCACTAGGAGCTGCCTTTGCCGGGAGCCAGGTTTTGAAAGAGCAGCTGAGCTTAGCGTCTCGGGCCGCAGAGCTCACTCCTGGTAAAGCAGGCTTGTTTGTTTTTAAGTAGCTGCTTAGGGCTCAGAGAGACAGTTTCCAGCTCTAAACCTTGGGGTGCGCGGTGACGGCCTTTCTCCTGTGGCTGTGGGGCCTCTCCCTCGGGAAATGCAGGTGTGTAAGCTCTGTGCTTGGGCACAGCTGCCTGTCAGCGTGTGTAAGGGCTCGTCTGACATCACCTGATGGACACGGGCAGTGTCGGCCTCGGGCCTCCGAGCGGTGACTGGCCAGGAGCTCCCACCTGCCTGCGTCCCAGGCACAGCCGGGACGTCAGCTCCGAGTGAGCCCGCCGGCTGCTCGCTGTGAAGGCGGTCGGCCTCTTCCTGAGGCGGGAGTTCCGCTTTCGCGTCGGGTTCGAGCGCAGTCCAGCCCCGGGGTCTGGGGCCCAGGACTGCGGCTGGCCCTGTGTCATTTAGCGAGGATGTGCAGGTGCCAAAGCGAGTGGACTTCCTCATGCCGAGTTCGTTGTAGAATTCCCCGTGGAGTCCGCGGTGCCGGAGCTTTGTCTAAGCAGAGCTTTCCTCGGGGTCTGGTCCCGCCAGCCCAGCCCATGTTCTTGTGAGTGTGGCGTGTGCCTGGGTCACACCCTCCCCCTTCCCCCCGGGGCACCACACACGCCCGTCACAGCCGCTCCAGGGCGGGCAGTTCCCACGTGCGACCTCGAGCAGATTGGCCTGGAGAACCTGGGACAATGACTGCCCTCCCCTTTGTACCTGTCGCATGAATCTTAGCAAAGGCGGGGGGGGGTGGGGGCGGGGCGGGGGGAGACGACACACAAAGCCTTTGAGGAGCAGCTCTGCGGGGGGCCGGGCCCTCCCGACGGGCAGTGTTCCCCGGCGACTGGGAGTGTGGTCGTACACTGGTCTTTAGAACAACAATGCGTTGTGTTGAGCGTTTTATTGTAATTAAGTGATTCAATGTAGGATTTTTTAAACTGGCAAAATCAAACTGCTCTTCTTGATTGTTTTTTGAGTGGGTTGTCATAGAAACAGAACAAGAAGAAACTGGGTGTTTTCTTCCATTTCTGCTTATTGCAGGACTTCCCAAACCAGTAATTTCACAGAAAGAACAAAAAACTAGATGAAGGATCCTGGGCCCATCATTAAAGGTCCCTCCGTTAAGGACCGTGTCCCTGTGGGAGGGTCTTGAGTGGGAGTCGGTGCCGGGGTCGCAGGGCCTGGTGCGTGTCCTGCGGGCACATGAGAGGCGGATGGGGTGTTGGTGGGGTTGCACCCGCGGTGTCGTCACTGTGATCACTTAGCCTACGTTCCAGCGGAGCACAGGCCACGCCCCCTGGCGTCCCAGGGTCCCTGTTGCCATGGCGCACTGGGATCTCCTTGCTTTCCTTGCCTGGCTTTGGTAGAAGCCGCGGAAGCAGAAAGAGGCAGGAAGAAGGCTGCAGGCCCGAGTCAGGGCTGTGGCACTGGGGCCGGCACAGCTCCGGTGCAGAGTGAGCTGTGCGCTGCGTAACGTTTAGCGTCGCTGAGGCAGGTGCTCTGGGACGGGAGACTGTCCCAGCAGAGCAGTGAGTGGGGCGGGCCTCCGGCAGGACTGACAGGCGCCCGTCGCCCGTCGCCCGTCGCCCGCACCCTGGGCTGAGGTCCATCACCGCCTCGGCAGACGGGCGCCTGCGGCCAGCCAGCAGGACTGAGGTGCCTGTTCCTCTGCCCAGGTCCCGGTCCCGGTCCCCTCGGAGAAGAGCTCACTCTCCCGAGAGACGGAGGGAAGAAAGAAGCGTGCCCACCGCCTACCGGGTGAGCAACAGCCCGGGCGTCAGCAGGAAGCGGACCCGGTCCAGGTAGGCAGCTGGGGGCTTGGGGAGGGCCTCGCTCTGAACCCGGCTGCAGGTCCTGGGAAGCCGCTGCTTTGGCGAACGCTGGGCCCCTCGCAGCCCTTCTCCCTGAGGGACACGAGCACAGGGGCCTCTGCCGTGCCCAGGTCACCTGTCCCGGCCGCTGCGCCTCAGGACCACACGCGTACCGTTACTGTTGACAGGGAAGATGAGAGGTTCGAGTCTTGAGTAAATTCCAGCAGGTGACTGTGACCAGGCCAGGCCGCAGCTCCCAGCACGGCCCAGAGCAGGGGGAGGGCCTGTCGTGCCCCTGACCGCCAGCCGGGGCCTGTCTTTGCTGAGGAGAGCGAGGGAGGCCGGCGCCCTTGTGTGAAAGGAGAAGCCGTGGCTGCTGCACCTGGCCTGGGCCTCTGGCACCGAAGCAGGTCCCCACTCTCCTGCCCAGGGGTCTCCGGGCGCTGAGGGCTGACCTCACGCTAGAAGCCCAGGCACCGCCACTGACTGGACAAGACACCTCGGCCTCTGTGCCCGTCCAGGCCTGGGGACCCAGCTGGGAGCCTGGCCGGGACAGGGCTCCCGTTCCCGCCACTTGGCCAAGGGTGCATCTGCGACTCGTGCTTTATCACGTGGCGTGGGAGGTCCTTGTCTGTCCCGCGCGGGAGTGCGCAGCCCCGGCTCCAGCGGGTGGGCGGAGCGCCGTGGTTCCGGGGACGGCTGTCCAGGAAAGGCAAGGAGCGGTCGTGCCTCGGAGCCTCCATTTGGTGTTACTCGCTACCGAATGCACGTCAGGACCCCGTGTTACAGACCTTCCAGAGGACGGATCCCACTTCCAGGTGTGGAGCTCACTGCCTGGGACAGAAGACGCAGCCGCCACCTGCCTGTCCACGGGGACCTGGCTGAGCAGCCTCAGGCCCGCCCTCCCCGACAGCTGCCGCTCTGACAGGCCTGGCTCACAGGAACGTTCCCGAGACCGGCGAGCGCTGAGCTCCGTTAATTGACAAACGTGACCGCTCAGATGTGACTCCTGAAGCAGGTCACTGTTAACATTTGAAACGCATCATCGCTTTGGCATATGTCGAGGGCGTGGTCTGAAGTTAACTCCTTGTAGCAGAAGCGCTCTCCTGACGGAAGAGTTCTGACTTCGCCCCCAGATTAGGAGATGTGGGAGAAGACGGGGTCACGCTGGGCATCGTGGGGACTCGCCTGCTCTGGGCCGTTGAAGTCACGCACAGCGGGCACCAGGGCTCGCCGCCTCCAGCACGGGGCCACCGCACATCTGACGCGAGTCCCTGCCCACGTGGCAGGAGCATAAAAGTCTATAGAGAGATTCTGGAAAATCCCCAAATATTTGGAAGTGAACACATTTTTAATTAATTGAAGGTCAAAGAAGAAATCACAAGAGAAAGTAGAAAATATGTTTTATTTCAAAGAGGAAGGGAGAGGGAGAGAGAGAAACATCATGGACTGGCTGCCTCCTGCACGCCCCGCACTGGGGATCGAGCCCCCAACCCTCTCTGGGGGAGCTGTGCTTAGAAGGAAGGTGGGAGCTTTGAGTGTTTACACTAGAAAAGGAAGGTCTGAAAACAGCGACCCACTCCTCTGCCTTGAGAAGCTAGAGAAAGAACACACTAGGCACAGACTACACAGAAGCCAGGAAATGATACAGATGAGAAATCAACAACACAAACTCACCGGAAAACAGTACAAGCAAAAGTGGGCCTTTGGAATGATCAGAAAATTGGTAAATCTTTATGTGGCTTGATCAAGCATGAAGGACCCTGCAGACATTACTAATAAGGCAGTAAAATGTTACTTGTTTGGCTCAGTGGGTAGAGCGTTGGCCCGTGGACTGGAGGGTCCTGGGTTCGATTCCGGCCGAGGGCTCGGGCCTCAGCAGCAGCGCCTCCCGGCCCTGGTCGGGCTCCGGGGAGGCAGGTGCCCCTGTGTGACGGGTGCTGGGCCAGGAGAGCAGGCAGAGGAGTGACAGCTCAGGTGGAGCGGGAACGGTGGGCTTCACATAGACACGCACTGACATACGTGTGTCCTGTATGCTCGCCCCGAGCAACCGAAGAGCACCGTGAGGAACGGTGCCGTTCACAGCAGTGTCATCGCGATGCCTCACGGGTGAGTGAGGAGCGTGTGAGCCCTCGGCACTGACACAAGCGCTTCAGGTGGAATTTAAGAACCTTAATAGATGCGAGAGTCCCGTCCCCATGACGACAGATCTGGCTTCCAGTCAGAATGCCACGGGCTTTGTCGAAGTTGCCACTGGAACCCTGGTGCGCATGCGGGAATGCCGGGGCTGGAGGCCAGGACGTCCTGGACAAGAGCGAAGCTGGAGACAGTGAGGCCGGGGCCATCGGAGGAGAGCCTGCCCCCCGGACGGCTCTGCACGGCGAGCCCGCTCCGCGCCGAGCCTGCGTGCACGTCCCATGCCTGTCAGGGCCAGCGCCGCTCTCCGCGTGATCCTGGCCCTGCCGGTGCCCGCAGCCGGCCTGTGCCCGGGAGCAGCGCCAGCCCTGCGGGACGGTGGCCAGTGGGCGTGGACATGTGACGGGGCGCTGCCCGGCTGCTGGTGGAGGGGCAGTGTGCAGGGCGGGAGCCACACCCGGGACGGCACTGCTCTGGGGTAGTGGTGCCACCCTGAACCCTGGAGGCCGGCGGTGGTGACCTGGGTGCTGGACAGCGCCGCAGCTCTGACCAGCATGTTCCCAAGTCTCTGCGCAGACGCTGCACAAAATAGGAGGAGGGTGGGGTGGGAGACCAGGAAGGGCTCGGTGCCCTCGGGACCTTGTTTCTTTCCTGGTCCTCCCTGGGGGTGGGGGCGGGGGGAAGGCAGGGTGAGTGAGTGAGACCTGCGGGCGGGGTCAGAGGTGGGAGGTGGGTGCTGCCCACAGGTGACATGATGAGCCCGGACTGGGCCCGGGTGGTGAGCGGTGCCCGGCTTTCATAGCTGCGGTGCTTGTTGCAAACCCTCGAGTCGGCGCAGGTGGCCGTGCGGGCGACAGCAGGTGCGCTTCCTCGGGCGTCTGCACGGACAGTGCCGATGGGCGAGTGGACAGACCCTGCGGGGTCGGTGCCCTCAGCGTGTGCGGCTGTGAAGGGAATGGCCGGCTGCCCGTGGAAAACTCCACACCGCCTGTGTCTGAACCCCGCGTTCCTTCCAGAAGCCCCCATGAGAAGAAGAAGAAGCGGCGCTCACGGTCGCGGACCAAGTCCAAGGCCGAGTCCCGCTCAGCGTCCCCCAGCAAGCAGGCCCCCCGCCGGCACTCTGCCCACTCGGCCAGCATCTCTCCCGTGGAGAGTCGGGGCTCCAGCCAGGAGCGCTCCAGGTAAGCTCGGGACCCGTTCTCTGCACCCCCCGCCCCTTCCCGCAGCAGAGTCACGGTGGGGGTTCTCCTGGTGTCAGCAGTGACGGGGGTGGGTGGGCCGCCCGCATCCACAGGACGGACAGTCCTCAGACGCAGGGAGGGGCTTCCCGCTGGTCCCGGGGTGGGCACAGTCGCTCCCCGTGCCTCACAGCACCTGACGCTCCTGTCCTCACTCGGCATCTGGGTGGGGCCCCATCCACACCCCTCACTCCAGACCTCAGGCCGCGGCGAGGAATGCATCCACGCTGGTTGTCGTGTGCTTGGCCAGCCAGCAGCGCCCACCGCGTCCCCGGGCCCGAGGGTGGCTCTGAGGGCGGCGTGTGCTGGTCTCGCTGGCCTCTGAGTGACGCTCTGCCCTTTGTGCCGCAGGGGCGTGTCTCAGGAGAAGGAGGGGCAGATCTCCTCGGCCATCGTGTCTTCTGTGCAGAGCAAGATCACTCAGGTGAGAGGGCGTCCGCCTCCCCATCCTCCTCTCACGGGGGCTGGCGGGTCCCCTGGTCGCCCCAAGCTGGGGGTGTCTGCCTCGCCCGGGGTGACCTGGCAGCCTGCCGCCCGCAGTGGGACGCGCTCAGCCACACCGGTCTTCCCAGGCCGGTCTCGGTCTCCGCCCGCCAGCTTTCATAAGTCACTCCCCGCCGAGGGCCCACCTCCGGGTCTCAGTGCAGCTCCCAGAAGTCCCTCTGTCTCTCTCCTCCCACAGGACCTCATGGCCAAAGTCCGAGCGATGCTCGCTGCCTCCAAAAACATGCAGACCAGTGCCTCCTGAGACGCCCTGGCGGCCGGGGCCACCTCGGCTCGGGCCGCATGGAGCCGTCCCCACTCCCCGGGTGTCCGTGGACAGTGGCGGGTTTTGTAAATTCATTTTTGATGACAATTTCGGTTTAAGATTTTTGACCAGCAGTCTCTTACCTGTATATTTGTAAATAATATCATGTTTCTGTGAAAATGTATTATCAATAAAATGGGAAGAAAACACTTTTTCTAGCTACCGACTGGCGGCTCCTTGCTTGTGTGGCTTGTGTGTTCACACATGTCGTCTGTCACTGGATCACACGCCGTCACGTGTGCACACCATGGTGTGTGCCCAGCAGGGGGGTTCGCTGGCTCAGGGCCCCGACTGGGGTGCGTTCACGCCATCTCGGCCTCTGAGCAGAGGGCAGGTGGCCCCAGGAGGTCACGGTTCGATTCCCAGTGAGGGCACATGCCCAGTTGTGGGCTCGATCCCCAGTGGGGGGCAGGGCTAGGGGTGCCTGTGGCAGGCAGCGACCAATCGATGATTCTCTCATCATTGATGTTTCTCTCCCTTCCTCTGAAATCAATAAAAATACATTTAAAAAATAAAAGGAAATAGTGCTCTTGCTTCTCCAGTGGGACACGGCCCAGCCAGCACCACTGCGCACACGGCCCCGGATGGCCCGGGAGCAGTTTCTCATCTTGTACTGTCGCAATGTGTGTTCACCTTCTCGTGTGAAGACGGGCGTGCTTTTCTAGGGCGCACGCCGAGAATGCTGGGCCCTGGGAAATGCACTTCTTAAATTTTAATCGGTTCCCCAGGGGCCTGCGAGCGAGGCTGTAGCAGCTGGTCCTCGCTCCCCGTGCCCTCCCCCTCCGGGCCAGCATGTGGCGCACGCCTTCACCAGCGCCCGTCGGAGGGAGCAAAGCAGCCCCGGGGCTTGGCTTCTGGCCACGTTCAAACCCCAGAATTCAGTGGTGGCTCGAAGGGGACCCCACCTGGTGCCAGAGGGTCCCTCCCCGCGGGGCTCGGCCCCCGATGTCCTCGGCCCCCGCACCGCTCACCACCCCGCTCCGGGCCTGTCTGGGGAGAACCCTGTCTGTAGGTCCTTGCTGTGTCTATTTGGTTTTTTTTCTTTAATCCTCATCGGAGGATATTTTCCCATTGATTTTTAGAGAGAGTGGGAGGGAGGAGGAGAGACAGAGAGAGAAACATGGATGTGAGAGAGACTCCTCGATTGGTTGCCTCCTGCACACACCCATACCAGGGCAGGGATGGAGCCTGCAACCGAGGTTCATGCCCTTGACTGGATTTGAACCTGGGCCCCTTCAGTCCTCAGGCCGACTCTCTGTCCACTGAGCACACCAGCCAGGGTGAGGCCCTTCCTGTGTTTGTGACCCCAGGCCACTGTCGCTCACAGGCCACCTCTCGTCACGGCCCTTCCAGGTTGGTCCCACCACAGTGCCTCGTACGGCGCCTCGGCCAGCATCCCCTCGCAGTCTCGGATGCAGGCAGAACCGGTCCACAGGGGGGACTTGGGCGCCTCCCCTGGACCCCTTGATCCAGCCCTGCCTGCCACCCACCTCCCTGCCTCAGACCTCAGCACCTCCACTTCCTTTTGGTAAACAATATTTTTATTGATATCAGAGAGGGAGAGAGGAACATCCACGATGAGAGGGAACCATGGATCCGCTGCCTCCTGCACGCCCCCCATTGGGGATGGAGCCTGCAACCCGGGCCTGTGCCCTGACAGGGAATCGAACTGTGACCTCCTGGTTCACAGGTCGACGCTCAGCCACTGAGCCAGGCCGGCCGGGCCCTCTACTTCCTTTTTAGCAAACCCCTCCTTCCCAGGTCCGTGCACTCGGTCTCCCCAGCACACGTGACCCAATGACAGAGGGCCCCAGGCCTGCGGCTGGGAAACGCTGTGCAGCTGGGCTTGCCGAGGGAGCTGGGTGGGTGCGGGGGGGGGGGGGGGGGGGGGGGGTTGGGGGCAGCTGCCTGGCGCCGTCTTTGCTGCTTTTGGAGGAATCTTGCCGGAGGATGCAGCCCACGCTGAGAGAGAGCGACTTGATCTAGCCTCACCTGACGTCAGCCTGCTCTGGGATGTCCCAGCGAAAGGCGCCCAACAGTTCCCTTCCTTGACGCCCCAGTGCGAGCTGGGTTTCTGCCAGTGGCAGCGACGCTGTCCCCACGCACGCACCTGAGCAACCTGCGGGGATGATGCCAGGGCGCACCCAGGCTCTGGGATGACAGGGACAGGAAGCGGGGGGGGGGGGGGGGGGGGGGGGAACGGGACGGGGGGGGGACGGGACGGGGGGGGGGGGGACGGGACGGGGGGGGGGGACGGGGGGGGACGGGGGGCGGGGCCTGAGAAGGGGACTCTGCCTGGAACCCAGCCCCCAGCCCCTCAGATTGGGAGACCAGGGTTCAGTGGAAGGGCCTGGGCCTCGGTTTCCCCGTCTGTAGAATGGGACTGCAATCCTAACACCAGCTGTGACCACGGGTGAAGGGGGAGAGAGGAGACCCAATAGGAGGGGTGTGTCTGCACTGGGACGTGGCAGCCCCGCACGGCCTGCCCCGGACCCTTGGGCTCCGTGACCTCCAGCAAGTTCCTTAACTTCTCTGGGCCTCGTCTCCTCGTGGGAAGCGGGAATCGCAGTTTTAAGGAGATGTTGTGAGAAGAGAATGCGATTCGATACGGGAGGCTCTGAGCATGCGCGACACACACACACGAACTACCAACAGGTCAGCTCTTCCCCGGCCCAAACCCACGGTGACCTCAGACCCTCCCCAGCTGACCCCGCCGCCCCCAAACTTCCACCCGGCCCCCCTCCCCTCCCTCGCTCACCTCCGCCCTCAGGGCCTCAGTCCCCAGCCCCAACCCCGACCCCACCGCTCCCGCCACCCACCTCCAGCCCCTTCCACTGCGGTGCAGGGGCGCCACCTCGCGGTCGCTAGGCGTGCGGTTGCCGCGCGGGGTCCGGGCGGGAGCCGGGGTCCGCTACTGGGGAAGGGGGGCCCGGACCCCGGATTCCGCGCCCACGCGCACCGGACCGGGTCGGGGCACCAGGCAAACTCCTTCCTTCGGGCGCCGCAGCCCCGCCCCTGGGGGACTCGCGGCGGGGCGCGCGGGTTCCGAACATCCCCGCGGGTAGCGGGCCGCGAGGCGCGGGCCCTTTAAGGATGTGGGCGGGGCGCCCGGGTGGCTACATTAGCATATATTAGCATGCCCCGCCCCCGCCCCTCCGCTGGGCAGCTCAGTCGGCCGGGAGCGGCGCGCGGGGCACTCGGGACGCGGGGCGCGGGGACCTCCACGCCGCCCGCCCGCCCTGCGATCGCGATGCCCGGGCCGCCGCGCCCCCGGACGCAGGTCCCGCCGCTGCCGCTGCCGCTGCCGCTGCCGCTGATGCTGCTGGTGCTGGCGGCCTGCGGGGGCCGCACCGCGCCCGCACCCCGCGCCGAGGACCTCAGCTTGGAGGTGGTGAGTGCGCAGCCGCGAGGCGCTCCCGGGCGGGCTGACCATCGTGCGCCCTGGACCCATTTCCCCGGCAGCTAAGCCTTGGCGGCGCCCGGCTGAGTGCGGGACGCGCGCGCACCGGGTCTGGGAACAGGCGCCGGTCCCCTCCCCGCCCCGTGTGCTCGGAGCGCGCTGCAGCCGCAGGAGCCCGCGGAGGGAGGGGGAGCGGGGGTCGCCTGGCCCGAGCCCCATCCCGGCTCGGAGCGGCCCCGAAGGGGGGGTCCCAGGCGGGGGGCACAGGCGTCGCAGCCCGGGGAGCAGTGCGCCCCGCGCGTGTTCCGGGAAGGGCGGGAGAGGGGCGCACACCCACACCCTAGGAGAGGCCGGGGCTGCGGAGTGTGGGCGCCCGGAACGCCGGCGGTTCTCGAGTTGGCTCGGTGGAGGGTTGGGGAGCCAGGAATCCGGCCCCAGCCCCGCACCGGGAATGCTCTTGGCCCTGCGCCACCCCCACTTGCACTGTTAGGGCGCCCAGCCTGGCTCTGCCGCCCCCACGGCCCTGCCCTGAGCGCGATGGGGTCCCCCTGCCGGTCCCAGGCTCGGCTGCAGCCCCACAGCCTTCCCCAGCGCCCACGTCCTGCAACACCAGCTGTCCCACTGGCTTGGGAGCCGCACCGGAGGCGGCGGCAGTGGCCTCTCTCCACACCCCCTCCCCCGTGCAGCCCGCCAGGCTTGGAGCCTCCTCTGCACCTGGGAGGTTGAGATCAGATTGGATGTGTCTGCCACCCCCGGCTCCTCGGGAGGCCAGGCCAGGGCGCTGATGCGGAAAGCAGGTCCCTTCTGAGGTTCCCGCCCCGCAGCTGCCCTCCCTGCGCCCAGGCACCCGGGCCAGGACCCTTGGCCCCATGGTGGGCAGCCTCCTGCAGGGGTGCTGGCAGCCCCTCTCCCACGGCATCCGGGAGCTCCAGGTGGATTTCGGGGGGGGGGGGGTGCATTTGGGTGTCATCTGCACCCCGTACTCGGCAGGACTTGGCCACAGGTTCCAGATGACGAGCAGACTCTGGGCACCCCGCCTGGCTGCCCAGCCTCTGAGCCACCGGGAGGGGTGCAGCCAGGAGCTGGGGTCCCCCAGCCACCCTGTCTCTGAGATTGGGCGCCTTCACCCCACCTCCTCCCGGCTCTTTAGGGCTGGGGGTTCCCGATCCGCCCCCCTGGGGTGCACACTCTGGGGACATCCCGTTTCCGTCTGGTCTGAGTGACCGTACAGCCCAGGCCTGCAAGGCTCCTGGGGGCCACGGGCAGGGGATGGGGCTCCGGTCCAGCCAAGTTCGTCCCTCAGACCCAGTGCAGCTCCGAAGTTTACCCCGGGCGCCTGGGGAGGGAGCGAGCGGTCAGGCACCTTCCTCCCAGCCCCGGCCTGAGTGCGTCTCCTCCCCCTGCTCCCAGGGGCTCTCTCCAGCACCCAGGGGTCACCCGGATGTGCTGGGAGTGGGGGAGGGGGGGAGGAGCATGGCTCCCCAGCCTGGAGCCCAGAGACTGCAGGGCCCTGGCGCCTGGCCCTGTGGGGAGAGAGAGCAGAGGACGCTGCCCTTGCTGGGGGAGCCCCCACCCCAGGGAGCCCACCAGCCCGCCTGGTGTGGGAGAAGCCGGCCTGCCTGCCTCTTGCCCCGGGTTTGTGGGCACGGGGCGCCCTCTGGTGGCCGTCGGGGGAATGGCGCATCCCAGCCTGAGCCCAGAGGGAGACACCCGGGATTTATGGGGAGTGGGGGTTCCCTCCCGCGCCCTCTTCAGACCAGTGCGGGGGGGGGGGGGGCGGGGGAGTGGGGGCCTGGCTGGATGCTCAGGTCTGCGGCCGCCAGTCAGAAGGGCCCCTTTGTAAGTGCCACCTGGCGTCACCCAGACGGTGGCCAGGCAGTGGGGCTCCCCCAGCCCAGCCTCGGCTTTAGCTGGACTGATGGGTGCTGTCGGCCGCGCTGATGGGTGCTGTCGGCTGGCTGTGCCCTCCTGGGCCCCAGGGTTTCCTCCTTTCTGGGTTGGTGATGCCCCAAGGCTCCCCCCTCTGCCCGTGTCCCCAGGATCCTTCCCCAAGGGCCTGCGCCCCGGAACCACCCTCAGCCCCTCGTGTCCGAGGGTGGCCACCTGCTGCCCACCTGTGTGCCTCCGTCCACACTGCGCAGTCTGTCCGGGGACATCCGCGTCTCCGTCTGCCCGGCCGCAGCGGGGGCGTGTGAGGGCCCAGGCCCTGCGGGAGGTTCCCCACGTGCCTCTAGAGCAGCGGTTCTCAACCTGTGGGTCGCGACCTCTTTGGGGGTCGAACGACCCTTTCACAGGGGTCGCCTAAGACCATCGGAAAACACATCTATAATTACGTATTGTTTTTGTGATTAATCACTATGCTTTCATTATGTTCAATTTGTCACAATGAAAATACATCCTGCATATCAGATATTCACATGACGATCCATAACAGCAGCAACATTACAGCTATGAAGTAGCGACGAAAATAATTTTATGGTTGGGGGTCACCACAACACGAGGAACTGTATGAAAGGGTCGTGGCATGAGGAAGGTTGAGAACCACGGCTCTCGAGTGTCTACTCCCGGCTGCAGCCTCTAATGCTCGTGGCCTCGAACCGCGTTGGTGGAACGTTTGCTGCCTGACGCCCAGATGGGGGACGGGAGTCTGTGGCTGAGACTGTGCGTGAGGGCGGCGGGGACGGGCGGCACCCTCAGTGGCCCGGGGGCTGCCAGGGGCTGAGCAGGATGGGGGGAGGGGGGGGTGAAGGGAAGTGGCAGCCAGGTCCTCGCTGGGAGCACCCTGTCCCCCCCCTCCCCGGGGCCGGCACGGGGTGGGGGGGGTGGCAGAGGGGACAGTCACCCTGGCCTCGGCCTGTGGCCTCTGGACCCAGCACCCCCAAGAGCCGTGGACCCCGTGGGGGCTCAGGATGGAGTCGTGGGCCTGGCAGGGGGCCAGGTATATGCCCGGCAGCTGCAGCCAAGAAACTGGCCCTATTCCCTCCACCAGGAGCCAGGGCGCAGGGAAGGGTTAATGGAGAGGAGAGGAGAGGGGAGGGGAGGGGAGGGGAGGGAGGGGAGGGAAGGGAGGGAGGGGAGGGCAGGGGAATCCAAGGCCCCTCCCCCACACCCTGGGGCGCTTGCATGCAAATGGTGGGCGACTCCTGAGACCCCCAGCCGGCTCTCCGAGCGAGTTCAGGCTCTGGGCTGGCGGCCAGCGCTGGGGGACTGAGAGGCCTTTGTGGGCTTTGGTGTGGGAGCCAGTGGGGCCTGGGAAGGACCGAGCTGGACGCCTGCGGTTGAGCCAGGAGGGTGCCCGATGATCCCCTTTCATCCTGTGGACCCCAGGCTGCTGCTCAGCGGCCTGTGACCTAAGTGCTGGCCTCAGTCTGCTCATCTGGACAATGGAGCCATGAGAACAGGGCTGGGGGGGGGGGGGCAGGGGCGAGAACTGGGTGATGCCCTGAATGGCTTACGGCAGCATCTGGCAGGTGGGGGGTCGGGGGAGGCAGACGGGGAAGGCTGAGAGGATTTGGGGTTCGGCAGTGTTCTGAGACACAGCGCCATCTGCAGGCACTGCCGGGGTGCGCCCAGCATCCCTGAGTTTTTGCCTCCTCGCTAAGGGCGAAGCTGCAGGCGGGTGAAAGGTGATGGTCTGTCACCCTTGCTGACAGCCTCCGGGCTGCTCTCGGGGTGAGATGGTGCCGACAGGTTCAGACAGGCAGCTGCTCCTCAGGTGCCTCCCTCCCTCTGCCCGCCCCTCGGTCCAGGTCCCGGTCCGCTCCCTGAACTTCCCAGGCCGGTCCTGCCTCAGGGCCTTTGCACGAGCCACTGGGCCCCTGGCCAGCTGCTTCCCATCCCTCGGGTCATCCCCGAGCACCTGCCCTCACCTCCGGTAGCACAGCGGTTACGGGAATCGGCCTGAGGCCAGACGGCCCAGGCTCCCTGCGTGACCGTGGGCGAGTGTCCTGACCTCTCAGCACCCCGGTTTCCTCCTCTGTGAAGTGGGGATAGCGGCGCCCACCTCACAGGTTAACTCAGCGGCTCTTCAGCGAGTGCCTTCCGGGTGCCAGGCACGTGCACACGCCACAGACACGCACCCCGTCCCCTCGCAGCGTCCCCCGGGGGTGCGGTGAGCCCGAGGCGGGTCGGTGCACGGACAGTGTCCGACCACCTTGGCGTCCGGACCCCTCGTCCTCGTCCTCGTCTGTGATGTCATCGCTCCCGTCGCTCACTGTGGGCGCCTCCCTCGGACGGTGGGGCTGTCACCCCGGCGCCTGCCTCCGTGAGCTCTTGGCATGGCTGCGTCGATGCAGCGAGAGGGGACCTGGGCCCCGGCTTCCTCGGCTGTAAGTGGAGGTGCCGGTCACCCCGTCGGGTGCAGAGCGGACACGGAGCAGGTGCTGGCCGGGCTCAGCTGCGGTTAGTTTATTTCGTTTATTTTATGAATATATTTTTATTGGTTTCTGAGAGGAAGGGAGAGGGAGAGAGAGAGATAGAAACATCAATGATGAGAGAGAATCATGGACCGGCTGCCTCCTGCACGCCCCCCACTGGGGGTCGAGCCCGCAGCCCGGGCCTGTGCTCTGACCGGGAATCGAACCCTGACCTCCTGGTTCATAGGTGGACACTCAACCACTGAGCCACCCCGGCCCGGCTGCAGTCACTGTTGTGGAGGGCGGGGGGGGGGGGGGGGGGGGGGCCTCAACCAGGTCCGCAGCCACCTCTGGGCCTCAGTTTCCTGTCTGTGCAATGGGGCCAATGCTCGTCACACCCGGAGGCTGGGGGTCCACTTAGCGCTGGAATGGGGGGCGGGGGGCGGACAGTCCAGCCATCGGTCCCCGCGGAGCCGCCAAACCCGGGCCGGGCGGCCGCAGGCACCTCATGGGGACCGGGTGTGCCCCACGGGCACCGGGGCAGCAGGACTGGCAGCGGCTTCACTGTGGCCCCGCGCCCCTGCCCGCAGCTCGGCTCCCCTGCGCCTCCCCCGCCCGGTGACCACAGCGGAGGGGAGAGCTGCCGGGACCCGCGCACAGTAGGGCGCCCAGCGGCGCTTCTTGTTTCCCAGCGGCCCCAGCGGTGAAACAGGCCCGGCCGGTGCCTGGCCCGAGGGGCGGGCGCTGTGAGGGGTCCTAAGCGCCCCTGGGGTGGCGGCTGCACCCCCAGAAATGCACTGACGTCACTGGGAGTTGAGGGGGCGCGCGGCGGTGACCAATGCAAACCTGGGGCGCGGGAAGGCTGGGGGGGGCCGCGTCTGGGGGTGCGGTCAGGGCGCCCCTCTCCGGCCTCAGTGTCCCCCTCTGTCCACCCGCCCGGCGGGGGAGGGGCCGTGGGGGAGCGTCTCCGAGGCCCCGGGGGTGCGGGAGGCACGGGGTTGGCCACCAAGGGCTGGGCGTCCTCGCTCCCCCCCTGCCCGCGGCCCTGCCCCCTCCGCCTTCTGGAAGGTTCTGCCACCCTCCCCGGTGCAGCCTGTTGCCCTGGAGACGGGCGTGTGGGTGCCTTGGCGACCGGGGAGGGAGATGGGGGCGGGGAGATCGGGTGGGTGCACGGGAAGGGGGTGCCCCCCCATGAGAAGACGTGACCCGCCGACCAACCCAACCCTGCGGGCTCCTAGGTGGGGGCGGGGCCTGCCTGGGGGCGGGGCGGGCTCCTAGGTGGGGGGCGGGGCGGGCTCCTAGGTGCCGGGGGCGGGGCCTGCCTGGGGCGGGGCGGGCTCCTAGGTGGGGGCGGGGCCTGCCTGGGGCGGGGCGGGCTCCTAGGTGGGGGCGGGGCCTGTCGGGGGCGGGGCGGCCTTGGCTCCGGGACCTGGGCGGTTGGGCCCCGTCGCCCCCGCAGGGACAGAGCTTGGGGGCGGCTCCCGCCTCCCCGGTCCGCACCCCCTACTCCCCCGGGGCCTCCTCTGACGTTTCAAGTTTGTTAACTGCGAGGAGAGAAACCCTGGCCACGGGCACCTTCCTGCGTCCCCCGGACTGGGATGCGCTGCAAGGAGGGGGCGCAGGGTCGGGGGGCGCAGAGTGGGGCGCCCAAGGTGGGGGCGCAGGATGGGGGGGCGCAGAGTGGGGCGCGCAGGGTGGGGGGTTGTTTTTGACGCCCCGTCCCCACGGCCCCCTCCCTGCTCCGCGGGCCTGACTGTCCCTCCCCAGCTTCTCAGGGGGGGCGGGGGGGTCCGTGTTCTTGCAGACCCCCCTCCAATCTGCTCAGGACCAGAGCCCGGCTCCGTGTGGGCTGCAGACCTCGGTCCAGACGGCTGCCCCCCCAATCCGCCCCCCCAACCCCCTCCCCCTCACGCAGGCCCTGAACCTGGCTCCTGTGACAGCCCTTTTTAATCCATTTTATTTATTTTGGTTCATCCTCACCCGATATATTTTTCCCATTGATGTTTAGAGAGAGTGGGAGGGAGGGGGAGAGACGGAGAGAGACGCATGGGTGGGTTGCCTGCCCCACGGGCCCTGACCAGCTGGGGTTGAGCCTGCAGCTAGGCACATGCCCTCGACCGGAATCGAACCCACGACCCTTCCGTTCCAGGGCCGATGCTCTAACCACTGAGCACCCAGCCAGGGCTCGTGACTGTTTTAAAATGTGATTGTCTTAGGCGTCCGTCCCCCCTTCCCCCCGGGCACTTCACCTGCTGGGGAGGGAGGGGGGCAGGTGGTGGACTCCCAGGGGCAGGAGTGTGTGGGGACACAGCTCCCGCTGCCTGTGCCGGAGCTGAGGGAGGGGCCAGAGGGGCCTCGGGAGTAAAGGAGGGCTGGGCTGGGCTGGTGTTGATGGGGCTGGGAGGCGGGGAGCCCCCACCCCACCCGGGGCCCCCACCCACCCCTCCCTCGCTCTCCGCCCAGGAGTGGCTGAGCAGGTTCGGGTACCTGCCCCCCGCGGACCCCGACACCGGGCAGCTGCAGACGCAGGAGGAGCTGAGCAAGGCCGTGGCCGCCATGCAGCGCTTCGCGGGCCTGGAGGCCACTGGGGTCCTGGGTCAGTCCGAGCCCGAGCTGGGGGCCTGGTGTCCCCCACTCCCTCCTCCCTGTGCCCCCCGCCCGCCGGGGGGTGGGGTTAGGGACCCACGCAGGAGCCCCTCTGTCACCCTCACCTCCCCCCAGGGGCGGGCACAGCCACACGCAGACCCGGCTCCACACTCTGCCTGACTCCTGCCTGTGGGGTGCCAGCCGGTGTGGCCCAAACGCCCAGCTTTCCAAGAGGAACCAGAAATCTGGGGGTGGGTTAGTGAGCACCCCACTTTTTAAAAAATATTTTTATTTCAGAGAGGAAGGGAGAGGGAGAGAGAGAGAAACATCCATGATGAGAGAGGATCATGGATCGGCTGCCTCCTGCACGCCCCACACTGGGGATCGAGCCCACACCCCAGGCCTGTGCCCCGACTGGGAATCGAACCCTGACCTCCTGGTTCCCAGGTCCATACTCATCCCCTGAGCCCCGCCGGCCGGGCCCAATTCCAATTTTGTAAAGACCCTCCGTCAGAGCTGGCCACGAGTTCGTCACCCGTCCCCACCAGATGTGCTGTGGGGACCCGGGCAGGGCTGAGCCGGGCCGGCTCCTGACCCTGCACCCCTCCCCCTGCAGACGCGGCCACCCGGGCTCGGATGAGGACCCCGCGCTGCTCCCTGCCCGACCTCCCGGCCCCGGCTCGGAGGAGGCGCCAGGCCCCGGCCCCTACCAAGTGGAGCAAGAGGAACCTTTCGTGGAGGTGGGTGACGGCTCCCCTGCCTGCCCCGGCCTTGGTGCTGGGGGCCTGCTGAGCACCCCGCCCCTCGGGGCTCCAGACCGTGGGGGCTCGTCCTCAGTTCTGGGGCCAGAACTCGGAGGTCCGGGGTCACAGGGCTGGCTCCTCCCAGACCCTGAGTGGGGGGTCCGCCGCCCATCACTGCCGCCCCTGCCCCGTCCTCAGAGGCCCCCATCCTCTGTGTGTGTCCTTTCTCCTCGGGGACGTTCTCCATGGCTTTAGCGGGTGACGTCCAGGATGGTCTCGTCTTAATCCCTACCTTTATTTTTAAAATATATTCTTGTTGATTTCAGAGAGGACGGGAGAGGGAGGAAGGGAGAGAGAGAGAGAGAGAGAGAGAGAGAGAGAGAGAAACATCCATGGTGAGAGAGAATCGTGGATCAGCTGCCTCCTGCACGCCCCGCGCTGGGGATCGAGCCCACACCCCGGGCCTGTGCCCAACTGTACTTCCTGGTTCATGGGTCCACCCTCAAACACGGAGCCTCTCCCTACCATCAAACCCCATTTCCAAAGAGGGTCCCGACACCCACCCCGGGGACAGGGCGGCCCTGGGAGCCCACTGCAGCCTGGTGGGGGCGCGGCCTGTCCCTGTGACCCGGCCCCTGGCTCTGACCCCTGGCTCTGACCCCACCCGCCCCAGGGTCCGCACGTTCCCGCGGGACTCGCCCCTGGGCCGCGACACAGTGCGTGCGCTCATGCACTACGCCCTCAAGGTCTGGGGCGACATCACGCCCCTGAACTTCCACGAGGTGGCGGGCAGCGCGGCCGACATCCAGATCGACTTCTCCACGGCCGACCACAACGACCGCTACCCCTTCGACGGCCCCGGCGGCACCGTGGCCCACGCCTTCCTCCCCGGCGACCACCACACCGCTGGGGACACCCACTTCGACGACGACGAGGCCTGGACCTTCCGGTCCTCAGGTGCTGAGCCCCGGGGACCCCATATCACCCGTCCTCAGGTGCTGAGCCCCGGGGACCCCACATCATCCGGGGGCCCCCATGGACCCCGGAGGGTGCAGGAAGCCACACCGACCCTGTGAAGCGTCCAGACCCCGGGCACGGGAACAGCTGGGCAGTTCCAGTTCAGGGCGACTCACCCCCATCGCGGGCAGGGACCCCACTGGGCGGCCGGGCTGGGCCGGGTGTGCGGGCCTGGGGCTCCGTGTCCTCTGGCTCAGCAGCTTGTCCTCGCCTGGGCTCATCTCCCAGGAGGTGTGGGTGCGAGCGGGGAGGAGAGGCCGCGTGGGGTTCCTCCACACACAGGCCTAACGAGGGTCCTGGGCCGTGGGGCGCAGGAGTCCTACGCCGGTCCCTGCACCCTGGGCTCAGAAAGTCAACCCCCAACACCCGGCCCGTGGGCACGCGCCTCCCCATTTCTGCAACCGTGTCCGTGGCTCGCCGTCCCCCGTGGCTCACCATCCCCGTGGCTCACAGTCCCCTGTGGCTCACTCTTCCCTGTGTCCCCAGATGCCCACGGCATGGACCTGTTCGCGGTGGCCGTGCACGAGTTTGGCCACGCCATCGGGCTGAGCCACGTGGCGGCCACGCAGTCCATCATGCAGCCCTACTACCAGGGCCCGGTGGGCGACCCGCTGCACTACGGGCTCCCCTACGCGGACCGGGTGCGCGCCTGGCAGCTGTACGGTGAGTGCCCCCCCCCCCGGGAGCCAGCGCGGGCGCCCCGAGGACAGGGACAGAGGCTGGGGAGCCCCTGGCACCTGCCTGGCGCACACGCGTGTGGAACAAGCGGACGCAATCCCATACTCACCCCGGAGCTTCAGAGCCCGGGCAGGATTCCGCGTCCAGGCCCCCGGTGGTCTCAGGTGTGACAGCTGGCGTGATGGTGCTGGGCTGGGCACAGCACTTGGGTGTGGAGTTGGGGGGAAGCTGAGGCCCGGTGACCACCTGGGGAGGAGCCACAGCCAGGCCAGCCCAGAGCCGGCCGAAGGCGCTCTCTGCTGGGGACGCCGGGGAAGTGCAGCGGAAGGAGGCCCAGCCGTGGTGAAGTCCCTGCTCGCCCTCCAGGCCGCCTCCCTGGTGTCCTCCCCACACCCACTGCCCTCTGGCATCTGCGTTATTTTATTGTAAAATTTACCGTTAAACTTTCTTTTTTAATTTAGGGAGAGGGAGAGAGAAATAGAAAATCAATGATGAGAGAGAGCCATGGACCGGCTGCCCCCTGCACGCCCCCCACTGGGGATGGAGCCCGCAACCCGGCCTGTGCCCTGACCGGGAATCCAACCCTGACCTCCTGGGTCCTAGGTCGACTCTCAACCCCTGAGCCCTGCCGGCCGGGCACAGTTACCCCTTAAAAGTGCACAGTCCGACATGGACACACCCACAATGCAGTGCAGCCACGGCGTCCCCGCCCCGTGCGCGGGCCTGTCCAGCTCACGCTGTAGCCGGTGCTGACTCCGGGGCACGCGCAGGCCCGTCTGCCCAGCGGCCTTGGGGCCACCCCGGGGTTCCGGGAAGCGGGCTGGGACTTGGGGGGGCGGGCGCACTGGGTTCCATGCGGCCACTCTGTCTCCGCAGGCGTGCGGGAGTCTGTGTCCCCCACGGCACAGCCGGACACGGCCGAACCTGAGGAGACCCCCCTCCTGCCGGAGCCCCCTGACAACCGGCCCAGCACCCCGTACGCGTGAGTCCGTCTCCCCTGCAATAGCACCCCCCACCCCCTGTAGTGACTGGGCGCCCTGAACCCCAGGCTCTTCCGAGAAAAGCACCGTTCTGTGCACTGAGCCCTGAGCGAGGCATCGATGATGAGAATCACTGGCCGGCTGCCTCCTGCAGGCCCCACGCCGGGGCTCGAGCCCACAGCCCGGTCAGGGCAATGAACTGTGGCCTCCTGGTTCATAGGTCGATGCTCAATCCCCGAGCCCCGCCGGCCGGGCTGCTTTTCTCTCCTGATGCACCTGCTGCGGGTCCCAGAGCTCAGGCGCGGCGTGGGGCTCCCTCGGGGGCGCAGGAGGGGGCGCCCGCCCACGGCTCTCTCTGCCTGCAGGCCGGGGAAGGACGTGCCTCACAGGTGCAGCGCCCACTTCGACGCGGTGGCGCAGATCCGCGGCGAGGCCTTCTTCTTCAAAGGTAGCCCCCGCGGAGCCCAGCGCCGGGGGCGGGAGGGGGCCCCCGGGCCGGGCGGCCCCCGCAGCTGTGCCGCTGTCCCCGCAGGCAGGTACTTCTGGCGGCTGAACCGGGACGGGCACCTGGTGTCGCTGCAGCCGGCGCAGATGCACCGCTTCTGGCGGGGCCTCCCGCCGCACCTGGACGGCGTGGACGCCGTGTACGAGCGCACCATCGACCACAAGATCGTCTTCTTCAGAGGTGGGCGCCCCCGGCTGCCCGCACCCCACCCCGAGCTCGCAGGGCACGGGGGGCAGCCGGCGGTTTGCTCCAGGCACGGAGCGGAGACCAGCCGTGCGTGTGTGTGCCTGCCGGTGTGTTTGCTGAGCACCGGCTCTGTGCCCCGCGCTGGGAGGCGCTGCAGGTACAGCGTGGGGGGCGGGGGGGAGGACGGGCCCAGGAAGAGCAGCCACAAGGGGTGAGGAAGTTCGTTCCAGGTCGACCTGGGGGAACAGTGTTCCAGGCAGAGGGAACAGCCGTGCAAAGGTCCTGGGGCAGGAACGGTCCAGCCGAGTGCGGAGAGGGGACCAGGCTGGAGCCAGGAGAGGGGCGAGGACGCAGGGGTCGGAAGTGCGTGGGGACCCCGGCCAGGCCCTGGTGTCGGTCGGGGCTGACAGGTGCACCCCCACACCTGCTCCTGGGGAGCACGCTGTCAGTTTGGGGAGAAGGCAGGATGGGCCTGTAGCAGGTGCCTGAGGCTGTGGCCCGTCCTCCGTCACACGCAGTGTGTGTGTGTGCAGAGGCTGCTGTGTTTTGGGGTGACAGGCTCCCCAGCCTGGCCTCCATGTGGTGTGCGGGGCCCAGGGTTGGCCACAGTCATAGTAGCACCTTCTGGACTCGATTCTTCCTCAACCTGTGAAAACTGGGGGTTCCCCACGATCACCCGCAGCTCCAGCTCTGAACTGTCAGGCAGGGTGGCCCCCGGGGCCTGAGCTGTGCCCCCCCCCACCGGCCTCACAGCCCTGACCCCGTGTCTGTGCGGAACCGTCTCCTCCTTCACCTCCTCCCCTGCTCACAGGCACTTCAGCCGTTTCCAGTCTCTGCAAAGGATTTTCTTTTATAAGATTTTCTTAATTGATTAAAAATTTTTTAAATATATTTTTGTTGATTTCAGAGAGAGGGAGAGGGAGAAGGACAGAAACATCAATGATGACAGAGAATCACTGATCGGCTGCCTCCTGCTCCAGTGAAACCTCGCCCAGGGCTCCATCCAGCAAAGCATTTCTTTTTTTTTTTTTTTTTTTTTTTTAATATTTTTATTGATTTCAGAGAAGAAGGGAGAAGGAGAGAGAGAGAGAGAAACATCAATGACGAGAGAGCATCATTGATTGGCTGCCTCCTGCACGCTCCCTACTGGGGATCGAGCCTGCAACCCAGGCATGTGCCCTTGACTGGAATCGAACCTGGGACCCCTCAGTCCACAGGCCACGCTCTATCCCCTGAGCCACACCAGCCCGGGCAGCAAAGCGTTTGTAAGTGTGTTGCTGCTCTTCCCCTGACAGCAGGCTTGGTGACTGCCACCCCGGAGGGGAGGGCGTGCCGTCCCCCGCCCGGCCCTCGGCCTCACGTTCCCGCTCGCCTTCTGGGTAGATCCGAGTCCAGGATGCGCCCGAGCCTCCTGGACCGCCTTCCGCAGTGTAACCCGGGACGCACAGCCCTGGGGGTGGCTCGGCGTCTGCTTGTGCCAACGTCCGACGGGTGCACCCGCCCGCCCGCCTGGACCCCGACCAGCAGCCTGTCCGGTCTCCGCACTCAGCCTCTCCCAGGCCCCCTCCTCGCGGGAGCCGAGGAGGCAGAGCAGATAGAGGGCCTCTCGGGGCCGGGACTCAGCCCGTAAAGTGGCTGCCTCCTCAGAACTGGCGCTCGGGCTGCTGTCAAGTGGAAGGACCCTGTGCCGGGCCCAAACAGGGGTCGGGCAGGGGCAGGTGTGAAGCCCAAACAGGTGCCAGGCAGGGGCAGGTGCGAGGCAGGGGCAGGTGTGAGGCAGGGGCAGGTGCGAGGCAGGGGCAGGTGCCAGGCAGGGGCAGGTGCGAGGCAGGGGCAGGTGCCAGGCAGGGGCAGGTGCCAGGCAGGGGCAGGTGTGAGGCAGGGGCAGGTGCGAGGCAGGGGCAGGTGCGAGGCAGGGGCAGGTGCCAGGCAGGGGCAGGTGTGAGGCAGGGGCAGGTGCCAGGCAGGGGCAGGTGTGAGGCAGGGGCAGGTGTGAGGCAGGGGCAGGTGTGAGGCAGGGGCAGGTGCGAGGCAGGGGCAGGTGTCCGGCACAGGGCAGGTGCGTGGGCCCGTCGTAGGTGCTCAGTAAACACTCGTGAGCACTGGTGGGCACTGCGGGGGGTGGGGCGGTCGCCCGGTATGGGTGCCGGGGGAGCAGCCAGGGCGGGAGCCCCGCCTTCGGTGGGCTGAGCTCCCCCCCGGCCCTTTCTCTCCCCAGGAGACAGATACTGGGTGTTCAAGGACACGCACGTGGAGGAAGGATTCCCCCGGCCCGTCTCCGACTTCGGCCTCCCGCCGGGCGGCGTCGACGCTGCCTTCTCCTGGGCCCACAATGACAAGACTTATTTCTTTAAGGACCAGCTGTACTGGCGCTACGATGAGCTCACGCGGAGCATGGACCCCGGCCACCCGGCCCCCAGCCCCCCGTGGAGGGGCGTCCCCAGCACGCTGGACGATGCCATGCGCTGGTCCGATGGTGAGCCCGGGGACGCGGGTGGGTGCAGCCGGGGATCGAGAAGGGGGGCCTGGGGGCGCTGCTGACCCTCCAGGGGCCCCTCACCCGCTGCGAGGTGCCGGCCGGTGCCTGTCCTGCCCCCTCGTCCCTCCCTGACCTGGCGGCATAGTGTCCCGTAGAAAACCAGGCGTCTCATCCATCCCCTGTTGGCCGCAGCCCCTGGCGCGTCCTGGGGCCTGTGAGGCTGCCGCCCAGGGGCTGAGGGGCCTGATCCCGAGGCCGTCCCGCCTCCCTGTGGCCTTGCAGCCCCTGCCCCTGCCCCGGCCCGGCCCCAACCCCGCCCCACTGTCCGGGCAGCCAGGAGCTCAGCGCCTCCCTCTCCCCCCAGGGGCCGCCTACTTCTTCCGCGGCAGGGAGTACTGGAAGGTGCTGGACAGCGAGCTGGCCGTGGCGCCCGGCTACCCGCAGTCCACGGCCCGGGACTGGCTGGTCTGCAGAGACCCACAGGCCGACCCCGAGGGCGGGGGCGCGGAGGGAGAGGCCGGGGCCCACGCCCCGCCCGGCCAGCACGACCGCAGCCACTCCGAGGACGGCTACCAGGTGTGCGCCTGCAGCTCGCTGGCCGCCCGCCCGCCCGGGCCCGCGGGCTCCCTGCTGGCCACCGCGCTGCTGCCCCCGCTGGGCCTCCTGCGGCGAGGGGCCCGGGCCCTGGCGCTCTGAGAGCCGCTGCCGGAGGACAGACAGACGGTCACGGCCCCGGGTCACGGGGGCAGCGATGATGCTCCAGCCTCCAGCACCCGAAGCAGGAGCCCCGGGACCCGGCCTTGCACCCCTGAGCAGAGCCCAGGTCAGCCTCCCGACGGAGGGGCGGCCCCCTGGCCGTCAGCACCGACTCGTGGACACAGGAGCTCCGGCCCCTGCTTTGCAGTCTCCGCCACCGGCCCCACTGCCTGCTGGGAGGAGTCCGTCCAGGAGACGCCGTCACGACCGGCCGAGGGGTGGGGACTGGGGACGGGAGATGCCGCCCTTCCGGCCGCGGAGGCTCCACTGATGGGCCGGCCGGGCCTCCCTCCGGCCTGAGAGCAGAGCCCACAGCTTCACCACCCCCAGCGCGTCCACACTGCCCCCCGCCCTCCCCCCGTCCCTGGTGCTTCTGTCCACCTGTCCCAGAGGGCAGCCCCCAACGCTCAGATGAGCCCCCCCATGCTGGGGCCCCCACTGGACTCCCTGTGACGCCGACAGACAGACATGACCTCGCTGCTTCCTGGCCGCTCCGGCCCGACGCCCTGATGCCCTTCAGACTGGTCTGCGGGGGGGGACGGGGGGAGCTGTCCTGGAGGCCTGGGCCCGGACCCCTGCCCTCAGGTGGAAGGGCTTCCAGGAGGGTCTACGTGGGGGGTCACACCCTCCCCTCGGGGTCACCAGCTCCGTTCTGCCCAGCACTTCCTGGACGACTCCGTGTCCGGAGCGACTACACCCATTTCGCAGATGGGCCAGTGGAGGCCGGCCAGGAAACGGGCCTCCTGCCTGCAGTTCTGGCCGTCGGGTCTCAGGTGTGATGACGCCCGTGGATGGAGGACTTGCCCTGCGTGTGGGACGTGCAGAACGGGAGGCCCCTGGGCGGGGCTGCCAACCGCGCCTGCCGCCCACACGCCCACAGGGCGGGGAGCCCTTCCCCAGGCTCCTGGGCCGGGAGGGGCCTCCTCACACCTGGGGCGATTGGGGTTCTGTCAGGAAGAGGCTAGTCGCTGAGGAGCAAGAGGCTGCCAGGGGGGCTCAGGGGGACCGTGCGGCGGGGGGCTGGTTCACGGCAGGACCCCCCACACACACAGCGTGAAGTCAGCTGCTTTGGGGGCTCAGGGAAGGCCACCTGAGCAGGAACAGGGAGGAGGTGGCCCCACAGGAGGGGGCGGGGCCGAGACGGTCCTGGTGGGTGTGGCTGGGCCTGCTGAGCGGGGAGCCCTGTGCCCTACACCCCCCACCCCCCACCCCCCCAACCGAGAACCGAGAACCGCAGCCCCCAGAGGGGGGGCCGGCCCCCAGGGCCGGTAGATGCTGAAGGGCATTGAGGTCACCCTGGTCCCAGGAAGTTATCACTGAATTTCACCCCCGGCCTGAGGGAGGGGCTCGAATGGTCCTCCTTTTTTTCAAATATTTTTTTACTGGTTTCAGGACCAGGTCTGGGAGAAGCTGGGCTCTCCTGGTGGTGACCCCGAGGGGAGGGTGTGACCCCCACGCAGACACGGTGGCCTCACCTGTGTGAAAGCCAAACACGCGATAGAACGTTCCCACCGGTTCCGTCTCCCGTGACGCCGTGCGCAGTAGGCCCAGAGCTGTGACCGCCCTGTGGGTGCTCGGTCGGGCGGGACGAGTTATCGACGACCCGGCTGTTTCCGCCCGGCCCCCGAACGAGCACACGGAATTCTCGGCTCCCCCCACCCCCCTCTTTTTACATACACGTACATATATTTTTTAAATATATTTTTATTGATTTCAGAGAGGAAGGGGGAGAGAGAGAGAGTCATGGACCGGCTGCCTCCTGCACGCCCCCCACTGGGGATCAAACCCGCAACCCAGGCCTGTGCCCCAACCGGAATCGAACCGGGAGCTCCTGGTTCATAGGTCAACACTCAACCACTGAGCCACGCCGGCCGGGCTTCAGCCAGAGTCTGTTGTATCCCTGGCTGTGGCTCTTGGGGGGCCCTGCAGCCCTGGGGACAGACCCAGAGAGCCCCCCGGAAGGACCTCAGGGGACGCTCGCCACAGGGAGGGCGAGGACTCCAGGTGAGGTCACCGGGGAGGCCACGGACACACGCCGGGCCTGGGTGCTGGCTGACCTCGGCCTGTGAGCAAACACACGTGTCCCCGTGGGT
Source organism: Myotis yumanensis (assembly GCF_028538775.1). NCBI lineage: Eukaryota > Metazoa > Chordata > Mammalia > Chiroptera > Vespertilionidae > Myotis > Myotis yumanensis. The sequence goes on from NW_027223770.1 coordinate 28,257,761, forward strand.
GTGGGGTCACATTTACAGAGCGTGTCACCGGGACGCCCGCAGGGGCCGCACGCGTTTACAGGCGGGGAACCTGATGCCCTGGTCTCCCTGCAGGGACCCTAACAAGCACTGCAGACTCGGGGTTCAGACGGACGGACCCCGTCCCGGAGGCTGGGGGCCCGAGGTCGGCGCCGGCAGCTGGTTCCTGGGAGGACCACGTCCCTGTGGCCGGGCTTCCGGCCGGGCTCCCTCCTGAACGTGGCCCTTCGCGTGGCCGCCGACCAGGACGCGGTGAAGGGAGCCGGGACCGTCCCAGACGTGGGTGAGCGGCCCGAGCGCCGGGCTAGGATCCCGGGATGTTAGCTCCATGCGGCCCCAGGACATTAAATCTCTTCAGCCCAGCCCTGGCCAGTGCAGCTCAGTGGATAGAGCATTGGTCTGTGAACTGAAGAGTCCTGGGTTCGATTCCAGTTGTTAACGTAAAAAAAAACATTGAAACCTGTAAAGAACTTTTGTGAGTTTATTGGAGCCAAACTGCCGACAAAGGCCGGGAAGCAGAACCTCAACGGATTGAGATAATGCTCCAGAGAATGGCGGGGTTACATCTGTATTTATACATCCAATCAAAGGAGGGACGTAGGTGGGTTACATGAAATCCATTGGTGATAGATTAAGGAGGAGGGATAAGCAAAGCAGGGGAACACCTGGGATTGGATAAAAAGTGAAATGATGGACACATTACTTAGGTGGGGGCAGGAACAATTAACATGATGATGAAGGAATCTGTGGTCTCTGTCCTGGGGCCCAGCACACCTGGTTGTGCCCCAGGGGCTCCAGATACAGGGAAGTCACAGGTTACCCAGACATTTCAAGGGCTGGTTATCAGAGATGCAAAAAGACAGACAGGCTCAGTGAAGGTAAAGGTTGAAGATACCGGCCCAGGACGTAACTGCCCACCATCACTGCTTTGAGTTAAAGTTTAATTTCAGACCATCCTTGGTGGTGACTTTAGGTCCGAGTTTGCAAGACGGCCATGCAGGCCTCCCCTGAGCTGGTCAGGTCAGCATGCGGCCCCTTTCGTCCACACAGTCAAGGGCACAGGCCCTGGTTGTGGGCTTGACCCCCAGTGTGGGGCGTGCAGGAGGCAGCCGATCCATGATTCTCTCTCATCATCGATGTTTCTATCTCTCCCTCTCCCTTCCTCTCCGAAATCAATTAAAAATTTTTTTTTTTAAATATCTGTGGGAACCAGGGGCGTGAAGGTTCCAGAAGCAACGGAGCCCGCCTGGGTCGGTGGGGGCAGCCGCAGCCGGAGTTGCCCTGGACCCTCCCGTGGCCCTCGTCTCCGCGGGTGAGTGGCCGTCTGCCAGGGTTGCGTCACCCAGGACGGCCCGGGCGCCCCAGGCCACAGCAGCGCACCCTGACGCAATCGCCAGTCACCTTGCAGGACCCATGGCCTTCGGGGGCCCAGCCCAGCCCACCCCACCCCTTCTGCCCCCTCTCAGACTCCTTCTATCTTATTTATGTTTGTGTTAATCCTCACCCCAGGGTATTTTTCCATTGATTTTTTAGAGAGAGTGGAAGGGAGGGGGAGAGACAGAGAGAAACATCCCTGTAAGAGGCACATCGATTGGCTGCCTCCCGCGTGGGCCCTGCCCAGAGCCGGGGTGGGATTGAGGCTGCAAGCAAGGTACATGCCCTTGACCGGAATCGAACCGGGACCCTTCGCTCCACGGGCTGATGCTCTATCCACTGAGCCAAACTGGCCCAGCCCCCGGCTCCCTTTGTCCGTCTCCACCCGCGTTGCTGTGTGTTGCCAAGCAAGTCGCTGCCGTCTCTGAGCCTTCCCTTCGCACCTCCCAGGGCCCCGGGGATCTGAGGAGCCCGCGGCTGCTGCCCCAGGTCAGCTCCACCTGAGGCCTGAGCGCACCTGAGCTGCAGGCGCGGGCCGGGCCTTGCCGGTGTGATGACCTTATTCCATCTTTAAAAAAATAAAAAAAGTTGTTATTGATTTCAGAGAGGACGGGAGAGGGAGAGAGAGAGAAACATTAATGATAAGAGAAAATCATCAATCAGCTGCCTCCTGCACGCCCCCTACTGGGGATCGAGCCCGCAACCCAGGCCTGTGCCCTGACCGGAAATCGAACCGCGACCTCCTGGGTCATAGGTCAACCCTCAACCCCTGCGTCACGCCGGGCCGGGCCACTGCGTCCACCTTTCCTCGTGAAATCGGGATGTGTCAGAGTTCAACCCCCAGCATCTGTTCCTCTGCCTGGCACGCATGTTAACGGGGCACTTAAGGCGAAACCGGATTTGACGGCGGCGTGCGCACCTGTTATCAATGGCCCAGGGCGTCGCAAAAACCGGTGAAGGGAAGGAAGGGCCTGGATGTGCTGGTGACTCCGAGGTGGCACCGTGGAGGCCAGGGCAGGCCGGCTCTGGGACCTGCACTGCCCACCCAGCAGAAGGTCATGACCTCTCATTCCAGAGGTAGAAGCCAGGGGTGGACGAGTCAGCGCCACCATCTTTAAAACGGGAGGCCGCAACTGGTGACTAGGGCAACGACTGGGATCAAAGTGAGTCGTGGGTGCCTGAGACGGGGTAGTCATGGAGGGCTGCTCGGAGGAGGTGACACTTGAGCTGAGACCTGCGTGCTGGGAGGAGCCGACAGGTGGATGGCCTCGGAGGGTGTTTCAGGCAGAGGAAACATCCAGAGCAAAGGCCTCAGGCCGGTGCCAACTTGGTTTCTGCTGGGAAGCAGAAAGAGGCCAAAGGTGGGGGCAGCCAGCCCAGGCCACAGGGCTCCAGCAGGTGGAGCTGGGATTTGAACGGAGGGGCATGTGCCCTGACTGGGAATCGAACCGGCTCCGTCTGGGTGCCTGGGATGACACTCAACCAACGGAGCCATACTGGCCAGGGCAGGTTTATTGATTGTTAAAATGTGAATATGCCTTGATTTCTTTCTTTGTGTGTGGAACTGTATTTTTCCGTGTGGTTACTTTGGGACGTACATAAACATCGTTATAAAGGTGTATTTTAGCCCGGCTGGCGTGGTTCAGTGGTTGAGTGTTGACCTCTGAGCCAGGAGGTCACGGTTCGATTCCCGGTCAGAGCACAGGCCCGGGTTGTGGGCTTGATCCCCAGTGGGGGGCGTGCAGGAGGCAGCCGATCCATGGTTCTCTCTCATCATTGATATTCTTCTCTCTCTCCCTCTCCTTTCCTCTCTGAAATCAATAAAGATATATTTTTAAAAAGAAGGTGTATCGTAAGCTGATAACTTATGCTCAGTTGCATGCAGAGCCCCTAGACTTTGGCCTCCCTGCACCCCAACACACACACCTTTCAGGGGAGAGAACAGGTGGGGAGTGGGGTGCGGTGACCCCAGTGGCCGAGTCGAGCTAGGGCTCAGACAACCTCCGTGGCTCCTGGTCCGTGTCCTGCCCAATGGCACGGCCTCCCCGGGGGACCTGGGGCAGCTCCGGGTGAGGGAGCAAGTGTTGGGCGAAGATTCCCGTCCTCTGAGACGGAGGGACAAGCCTTCTGCCCTGTGTCACCGGGCGGAGCGCGGCCGTGCGAGCCACACCCCCACAGCCGCCGTCATCAGGCCTGGCCTCCGCCACCAGGTGTGAGTCCCTGAGCACCTTCCTCATCTCGCTTTTTTTATTTGATACATTTTTATGGATTTCAGAGAAGAAGGGAGAGGGAGAGAGAGAAACATCCATGATGAGAGAGAACCGTGGATCGGCTGCCTCCTGCACGCCCCCCACTGGGGATGGAGCCTGCACCCTGGGCCTGTGCCCTTCACCTGAATCAAACCCGGAACCCTTCAGTCCACAGGCCCACGCTCTATCCACTGAGCCACAACAGCCAGGGCCCCCGTTGGGGATTTACGATCAGGTCACCGTGTGGGGTGACTTCCCCCAGAACCCCTTTTTGGACCCCAGCGCAGGAATCCGTGCTGCTCTGAAAACGGGACTCTCCCTGAGCTGCTACCCCAGGTGTGGGCCGTCCGAGACGGAGGCAGGTCAATACCGGGGCCTGGGCCCCGGAGAGCCCCCGGCCAGCTGTGCCGTGGCCACGGAACGGAGCAGGACAGGACCCTGCACAATCGGAGCCACTGAGGTCGACGGGGCTGCTGGTTGCCGGGCATCGCCTGGCCAGTCCTGACTGGTAGGCGGGAAACCACGGGGCTGTCATGAGGCTGAACGGGGTTGCGAGACCCTCCGGGGGTCCCGGGGTCCTGGCCCCCAGCCGACCGCGGTGGCTTGGACCAGGGGTGGCTGGCGGAGGGAACCGTGGGAGGGAGAAGGAAGCTGACCTCGGGAGGAGGAAGCCGGCAGCGGCAGCGTCATCGAGAGACACACCTGGTGCCACTCGGGCCGGGAGGACTAGAGGGAGAACAGGTTTGCCAGGCTGGAGAGCAGGATGGCCCGGGGTTCGGGAGTCAGTCGGGGCCCAGAGGCCCGGAGGGGCACCCCCCGGGGAAGTCTGGGAAGTCGCCGGCCCTGGTCCCCGCCCCGGCCCCGCGGTGACAGAGCCGGGCAGCGGCTGCTACATGCGTGCCTGTGCGATGTCGGGGAGGCTCGTGACTGCCCGTCCTCCATCGCCAGGCAGCTCCCGTCTGTGTCAGCTGAGTCGCCCACGCAGAGGGCGCAGCGGCCCTGGGCACCGGGCTGATGGCTTCTGCAGGAACCAGTCCGGCCAGCTGCAGGCTCCCGGCCGGCCCGCGTCCCACCGAGGCGGCCGAAGGGGTTTCTGAGGCTTTAGTCCCCTGGGGCAGCCCACATGCCTGATGACGGGGCCCTGCACCCACAGCCTCTCCTGCCCTTTTCGCCCCCCAACCGCACCCCCCCCCCCCCCCCGGCCCCGGGTCCTCAGGGAGAGCTTCCCTCCTCCTCCTCCTCCTCTTTCTCCTCCTCCTCCTCCCCCTCCCCCTCCTCCTCCTCCTCCTCCTCCTCCTCCTCTTCCTCCAGTGGAGGGACTTTGGCACCAGGTGTGCCTCTTAGGGCCATACCCGCCGGCCCCCAGAGCAGCAGCCTCGGACACAGGCAGACCCCGCACCTGTGAGCACTCACTCCCCATCCCTGCTGCCCACCTGTCTGCCTCCTGTGGAGTGGCCTGGGCGGAGGGAGGGTGGACGGATCTGCTGTGCGGCCTCGTGCAGTGGTCGGCAAACTGCGGCTCATGAGCCACATGCGGCTCTTTGGCCGCTTGAGTGTGGCCACGAAGTTTCAATCTCACTGTACGTGCGCGCCCACAGGTGGTATTTTGTGGAAGAGCCACACTCAAGGGGCCGCAGTTTGCCGACCGCTGACCTAGTGAGTCTGGCTTCTCTCACTTCGCAGAAAGCTCCCAGGTTCGTGCACGCGGTGTCATGAGTGACCAGGTGAACCGGTCAATAATGCGGATTTTCCCCAATAGATGGAGTATTTTTTTAAAATATATTTTATTGATTTTTTACAGAGAGGAAGAGAGAGAGATAGAGAGTTAGAAACATCGATGAGAGAGAAACATCGATCAGCTGCCTCCTGCACACCTCCTACTGGGGATGTGCCCGCAACCGAGGTACATGCCCTTGACCAGAATCGAACCCGGGACCCTTCAGTCCTCAGGCCGACGCTCTATCCACTGAGCCAAACCGGTTAGGGCAGTATCCACATTTTTATTTTTTCTTTTCTTTTCTTTTTTTTAGTTTCTCCTGAACTCTTAGGGTCAACACCAGACTTCGAACCAGGGGAGCACTGGGCAGCGGCAGCTCCTCCCTGGCTTACCCCAAAACGTGCCCCGGCCGGTGTGGCTCAGTGGGTAGAGTGTCGGCCTGCGGACCGCAGGGTCTCCGGTTCGATTCCAGTCAAGGGCACCTACCTCAGTTGCAGGCTCCTCCCCGGCCTGAGCCCTGGTCAGGTGCGTGCAGGAGGCAACCAATTGATGTGTTTCTCTCACATCGATGTTTCTGTCTCTCCCTCTCTCTTCCACTCTTTTTTTTTTTTTTAGATATTTTATTGATTTTCCACAGAGAGGAAGGGAGAGGGACAGAGAGCTATAAACATCGATGAGAGAAACATCGACCAGCTGCCTCCTGCACACCCCTCGAACCGGGACCCTTCAGTCTGCAGGCCGATGCTCCATCCACTGAGCCACACCGGTTTGGCTCTCTTCCACTCTTACTAAAAAAAATCAATGGAAAAGTGTCCTCAGGTTAGAATTTTTTTTAAAAAAGAGAGTGCTAGATTAAATCTAGATACAGACAGAGAGAGATACAGACATATACATAGAGATAAACATAGAGGTAGGGATAGATGCAGAGATAAAGGTGGAGAGATAAACATAGAGACAAACATAGAGATGTAGAGTAGATAGAGACCTAGAGATGGAGACACAGAGATAAAGAGAGAAAGAGAGAGATTTCCATAGGAAGAGACTCCCAGCGGGCCCTCTGCCCTTCACCTCCCCTCTGAGGAGCCAGGGGCCAGGGAGATGTGATGTCCGGTGATAATATCAGGATTTTAAAACTGAGCCCCTCTGGCAACCAGAGGGAAGCGCCCCAGGCCCCTCACAGGCACCAGGCATCCAGGCTGCAGTTTTCATAGCTCCCAGGGCAGTTCCCCGCCCACCCGCCCCAGTATCCACACTGTTAACTGGTATGCAGATTAGCCATTAACTGGTTAAAATGCGGATTTTGTAATCAAAGGCAACACGCTAATTTCAAGAGAAACATGGAAAGTGCTTTATTCAGAGTCATGGCCATCGCTGGCCACCCATTCCCCATCTTTCAGGTGATCGGTGGAGACCGTCCCAATAGAACTTTCCTTGTTTTGAGGCAGGACATTCAGAGACCCAGTTTCCCACGTCGTCGCACGTGTTGAAGTGCCGCTCAGAGAGCGCGTGTGCCATCGATCGGAACAGGTGGTCATCGGAGGGAGCAATACAACAACATAGCACACACATCAAATCACATGTAGATCAGCACACGTGTGGCTCCGTCTATTGGAAAAAATCTGCATTGTTAACCAGTACACCTAGTATTTTTAAAATATATTTTTATTGATTTCAGAGAGGAAGGGAGAGGGAGAGAGAAACATTAATGATAGCCCTAGCCAGGTTGGTTCAGTGGATAGAGCACCAGCCTCTGGACTGAAGGGTCCCAGGTTCAATACTGGTCAAGGGCACATGCCCGGGTTGTGGGCTTGATCCCCAGAGTGGGGCGTACAGGAGGCAGCCCGTCAATGATTCTCTCTCATCATGGATGTTTCCATCCCTCTCTCCCTCTCCCTTCCTCTCTGACATCAATATTTATATATACATATAAAGGAACATTAATGATGAGAAAGAATCATCGATCGGCTGCCTCCTGCACGAGCTTGCAACCTGGGCATGTGCCCTTGGCCGGAATCGAATCTGGGACCCGCCAGTCTGCAGGAGCCAAACCGGCCTGGGCTGGCTTCTCCCACTTTGCATAACGGGTTTCCAGGTTCACCCACCCTGTGGCAGCGACGAGATGTTTGTTTCTGTCACCTAGCGATGGCCGTCTGTTTCGGGTCCCGGCCGCGCAGGCAGGACCTTAAGGACGTCAATACCAGGAGTGGGGTTGACTGGGTCAGAAGGTGAGCATGTCCCCTGCGTCCCGGGGACACGGGCGCAGCCTGGCCCTCTGGCCTGGGGGCCGGCGGGGGCGGGGCCAGAGGCCTCCGGGGACTGAACTCCTGGCTGTCACCCTTCCAACCCTCCCCTTGCCCCTCCCCGAGCTCAGGGTGAAACTGGGTCACCCTGCGTTTGTTTAAACAAAGTCTGAAGCTCCAGAGAGCTGACCCACGCCCTGCGCAGCTTCTCCGCCTAACGTCCCCTCCAGGAGGACAAAGACCGTCTGGGAATGAAACCTCCGGCTCTGCCCTGGCCGGTGTGGCTCAGTGGATAGAGCGCCGGCCTGCGGACCAAAGGGTCCCGGGTTCGATACCGGTCAAGGGCATGTACCTCTGTTGCAGGCTCCAACCACATCAATATTTATCTCTGTCTTTCCCTCTCCCTTCTACTCTCTCTCTAAAAAATCAATGGACAAATATCCTTGGGTGATAATTAAAAAAAAAAAAAAAAAAAAAGGTGGGCTCTGACTTCAGCTGTGCTCCCCGAGGCCGGGGAGGTGCCGCGTCCTCAGGGAGAACTGAAGTGCACGCCTGGCAGCGTTTCCTCCTCAGGCCTCAGGGGCACCTCTGCCAAGTTCCAGGGGAAATGCCTGACTCCTCCTCACGCCTGGGGCGGGCGGGGGTCATGCACTCAGCCCTCAGGGCTGTGGGAAGGGACCCTCCCTGGCCTAGGGTCCCACCAGCAGAGTTTCAGCAGCGTTTGAGGATGGTCTCCCTCTGGGCATTGTGCACTGGGGGCTGGGAGGGGAGGGTCCCGAGGACATTCTAGGGCTTTGCTTGTGTCCACAGCTGCTATTTGGGGGGAAAAAAACGACCCAGAACTTGTAAATAACGAGGCAGCAGGGTCTTTCCTTGTCACACTGGAGTATCGTTTAATAGCCACCCCCCACCCCCCGCACCTGCTCCCCCGTCCCCCAAGGATTTCTATATCTTTCAAGGAACTAAAACCTGTTCTGTAAAGGGCCAGACCGCAAACAGACTTCGCAGGCCGCGCAGCCACCACCGTGGCCACTGCTCACAGATGCGTCTGGAAAGCAACCACAGAGGATCCACAGGGAGTGGGCGTGGCTGGGTTTCAATAAAACTTTATTTATTTATTCAGGCCGTGAATATCCAGGATATAGAAAGAACGACACCTGCCCTAACTGGTGTGGCTCAGTGGATAGAGCGTCGGCCTGGGGACTCAAGGGTCCCGGGTTCGATTCTGGTCAAGGGCATGTGCCTGGGTTGCGGGCACATCCCCAGTGGGGAGTGTGCAGGAGGCAGCTGGTCGATGTTTCTCTCTCATCGATGTTTCTAACTCTCTATCCCTCTCCCTCCCTCTCTGTAAAAAATCAATAACATATATTTAAAAAAAGAAAGAATGACACCTCCACCGATTCACAACTGGTCAAAGGAGTTGAATAGACGTTTTCAAAGCAGACTCACCGACGGCTGACAAGCACGTGAGAGGATGCTCCACCCCCCTCCAGTGACTTTCTTTTTTTAAATTATTTTAATGTATTTTTATTGAGTGTATTGGGATGACAGTGCTCAGTAGAATCACACAGGTTTCATGTGCACAATTCTGTAATGCATCATCGGCGCATTGTACTGTGTGTCCGCCGCCCACGTCAGGTCTCCTTCCACCGTCATTCACCCCCTTTTACCCCCCCCCCCCCCCCCCCCCCCCCCCCCGCGTAGTCACCACACTGTTGCCGATGACTGAGTGACTTCCTCAGTGACAGCAGTAGCCCAGCTCACGGCGGTGCATCTTGCTTTCACTTAATTATAAACTCGGGAGCTTCCCCTGAGCACACCCTTCTCTAACTCTGCACAGTGAGGATCTGCCGCGTGTCATCCCACAGAAAGGTTGCACCGGGATTTCCCTAAAACCTCTCCTCTTGGAGGGATTGGTGGGCCGTTTCCCGGCTTGGGTGCCCTTTGGCCGGCAATCTGTTGCTGTAGGACGCAGTTTTAAATGCATAACCTTCTAACACAGCTGTTCTGTCCCTAAGAATGTACCTGCCCGCTCCCCAGCCTGGGGCACACATGCCAAGTCCCCGGAATTATGGTGGCAAACGTGCAGCCTTGAAGGGACCCAGGGCCTAGCGCGCCACTTCCACCCGGGCCCGGCCGCGGCTGGCCCCGCCCCCACCAGGCCCCGCCCCTCCCCGACGAGGCCCCGCCCCCGCCAGGGCCTGACCCGGTGCCAGTCCAGCGCCCCTCCAGCCGGCCCCGCCCCATCTAACCAGGCCCCGCCCCATCGCCAGCCCTGCCACCCACTAAGCGCACAGCCGCTCGCCAGGCCCCGCCCTCCAGGCCCCGTCCCGCCGGCCAAGGCCCCGCCCCCAGGCCCCGCCCCACCCCCCATCGCGCCCCACCTCCCTCGGCGCTCAGTGCGCGTGCGCGGGCGTCTCGGGCTCTGGGGCCCTGCGGCCGCGGCTCTTTTGTTTCCCCGCCGGGGCCCAAGCCGGAGTCGGAGCCCCTGTCCGAACCGGGTCGTCGCCCCAGTCGGAACCGTATCGGAGACCGAGTCGGAACCGGGTCGGCTAGGAGTGGGACCCGATCCGCGGCCGGGCTGGGAGCGGCCCTGGCCTGCCGGATGGCGCGCGCCCCCCGCCCGCTGCCCCCGGCCCGCGCCGCCTGAGCCCGGCCCTCCCGGCCCGCCCGCCGCCCCGGCCCGCGCCATGGAGCCCGGCCGCGGCGGCCTGGAGACCGTGGGCAAGTTCGAGTTCTCGCGCAAGGACCTGATCGGGCACGGCGCCTTCGCGGTGGTCTTCAAGGGGCGCCACCGGGAGGTGATTTAGGGCGGCGGGTCCCGGCCCGGGGGCCCGTCACCCCCACTTCCCCGGGACCCCTTCACCCCCAGTTCCGGGGACCCCTTCACCCCCACGTCCCGGGGAGCCACACATCTCCCCCTCCCGCGGGACCCCTCATATCCACTCCAGGCCTGGGCACCCTCACTGCCGGGGGGGCCCCCCCCAACTGCCCGGGACAGGGGCTGCCTCCGAGGGGCTCCTGGCCCCCGGACTGAAAACAGCCCCTTGGGTTTTCAGAAGCACGACCTGGAGGTCGCGGTCAAGTGCATTAACAAGAAGAACTTGGCCAAGTCCCAGACGCTGCTGGGGAAGGAAATCAAGATCCTCAAGGTGAGCCGGGGCCGGGGCCCGGGGTCCGGGGGGGCAGGAGGGGCGAGGCGGCGGAGGGGCGAGGCAGTGGGGGAGCCCCGCCAGCCGCTCACCGGAAACTTGGGTTTCTGTCCTAGGAACTGAAACATGAAAACATTGTCGCTTTGTACGACTTCCAGGTAAGAACCGAGCTGTGGTTTCGCTGTGGTCGGGGTCCTGGCGGGGAGGGGTCCCCCGGGGCCAGGGGCCGGGGGCCGGGGGCCCAGGCCAGCCAAGCCCCGGAGACCTGGCCGGTGCTGGGGGGTTCCAGGCCGGCGACTTGTGTTTTGGGGGGAAGGAGCTGGGCCTCCCCATCTGGCCCGCCGGGAACCTGGAGACGGTGGGGTCGGCCCGGCTCCCTCTGGCCGTGCTGGGAGGGTGCCCACCGTCCAGGCTGCTGGACCAGGGAAGGGCCGCTGGGTCCCGGGCCCAGCGCTGGATCCCGGCTGCCCCGGCTCAGGGAGGCCTGGTTACCGCTTGGCGCTCAGGTCTGACCTGGTGGCCCTGACCTGGAGTCCTGTCAGCGGCCCAGGCCCCCGGTAATCCTGCCGGCCGGGCCCACCTGTCTGGGCAGGCCCATTGTTTGTTGACATTGCTCCAGGGCCTGGCATTGGCCAGTCTGTCTCTGCGTCAGAGGGGGGGAGGGGAGGAGCCACCGGAGATTCCGACTTGCTGGCAGCGGGGGGCCGGCCACCCGGGGTAGGAGGGAGGCGGTCGCCTGTGGGATGAGGCCACCTCCGGCCTGGCTGGCCCCGGAGGCCACAGTCAGGTTCCCCCACTGTCCCCAGGGCCTGGTGGTGGTGGTGGTGGGGGGCTCAGCAGGGGTCCAGCACCCCAGATGCTTAGCTTGGGGACGTGGGAACCTGAGGCGGCTGATCTGCAGGCCAAAGTGCTGACTAATGGTTTTGAAACCTGTTTACTGAGGCCACGGGACCAGCCCCTGGCGGAGGGCTGTCTGTGTTTGGGTGGCCTCCTCCCCTCTTCCCCGTTCCCTCCTCCCCCTTCGGAGCCGGGCCGTGGCCTTGGGGGCCGTGGCACAGCAGGAGGCGACACGGGGAGGGCTCCGGTCCAGGGTGACGGAGGGTGCCTGGCAGCCCACACGGAGACACTGTGTCCTGGGGCCGGGAGGGCGGCCCCCTCCCTCCTCCTCTTCCCTGTCCTCCTCCTAGACGGTCCCCATCCCCCTTCCCCATCCCGCTGGCCGCACACCTGGTTGTGGGCAGTGCCACTTCCTCCAGGGGTGGCTGCTTGGCTTCCCCCACAGAGGAGGTGCTTGGAGGCCAGCATGGCTTGTGCTCTCCCTCCAGGGGAGCGTGTGGGGTGTGGGGTGTGGGGTGTGGGGTGGTTCCCCAGGTCCTTAGACTCCTGCCCGGGACCTGGGGGGATGGGGGGGTCAGGGAAGGTCTTTGAAAAATAGGTTAAGCCCGGCTGCTGTGGCTCAGTTGATTGAGCGTCATCCCATGCAGCAGGAGGTCACGGGTTTGATTCCCAGTCAGGGCTCGTGCCGGGGTTGCGGGCTCCATCCCCAGTGGGGGGCGTGGAGGAGGCAGCTGGTCCATGATTCTCTCTCATCATCGATGTTTCTATCTCTCTGTTCCTCTCCCTTCCTCTCTGAAATCAACAAAGTTTTTTTTTTCAAAGTTAATTTTTTTAAAAAATAGGTTAAAAAAAAACACAGTACAAAACGGGACGTGGGAAAAGGTAGCTCTCCAGTCCCTGCCCTGATGGAGCCCCCCTCCCCCAGAGGGACCACACCCGCGGGTGCCGTGTCTGGGTCGGGGCAAGGTGGTGCGGGCACGCTCGCCTGCCCCTTCCCCACCACCCCCCCCACCTCCCTCTGCCTCTCGGAGAGAGCGCCTGGCACTTCACACAACCATTTCAACCCTGATGTCATCAGTGACACCCCCCTCCTCCCAAGAAAAGGGCCCCTTCGGCGAGGCTGGCACCGCTGAGCCCAGTGGTCCGGAGCCCAGACCCAGTCCCAGTCCTGGCGCTGCCGCTTGAACTCGCTGTGTGTCCCTGGGCCACTGTCTTAACCTCTCTGTGCCCCCACCTCTTCCTTTAAGACTGAGACCCCAGAGTTGTTTGGTTGGCACTGGTCACAGTAAACACGGCGTGGGCGTTAGCTGTGTGACGGCTGTGGCTGTGGCCCCAGCTTTGGGGCGGTCACTCACGCCCGTCCTATCGCCGACTTCGCCAGTCCCCGGCCGATGGGACGTGAGGTGATCCCGGCACGTCCGCAGTGTGGGAATGACCATCCTGCGCTCGCCTCTGCCGGGGGTGTGTGTGTGTGTGTGTGTGTGTGTGTGCGCGCGCGCGCGCGTGTCTGTAGGGTGGATTCCTAGAAGTCGATTGCCCGGGGAAGAGAGATGCGCGCTTTTAGCTCAGGACAGTGGCCAAATTGTGGTCCACAGAGGCCAGACCTTGGACAGGCAGCGGCCCTGCCAGCTCCGTCACAGACATTCCTCTCGGCCCGGCCCAGAGGTGGGAAATGGCATCTCGCTTTTAAATATATATTTTTTTATTGATTTCAGAGAGGAAGGGAGAGGGAGAGAGAGACAGAAACATCAACGATGAAAGAGGATCATTGATAGGCTGCCTCCCGCACAGCCGGCAGCCCGGGCGTGTGCCCTGACCAGGAATCGAACCCTGACCTCCTGGTTCATAGGCCGACGCTCAACCACTGAGCCCCGCTGGCCGGGCGGGAGATGGCATCTCTCAAGGCTTTGTTTTCATTGATTGTGCGTGAGGCCCCAGCATCTCTCCCTGCGCCCACGAATATTAGGGCTACCCCTGCATTTGTTATTTTTTTAAAAATACATTTTTATTGATTTCAGAGAGGAAGGGAGAGGGAGAGAGAGAAACATCCAGGATGAGAGAGAACCATGGATCGGCTGCCTCCTGCACGCCCCCTGCAGGAGATGGAGCCCACAACCCAGTCATGTGCCCTGACCGGGAATCGAACCCGGGACCCCTCAGTCCGCAGGCTGATGCTCTATCCACTGAGCCACGCCGGCTGGGGCCCCTCCATCTCTTTTACTGAGGCTGGCTGCATGGCCCCGAGCCACACTGCACCCCCTGACGGACGTACCTGTGTGACCTGGGCGGCTGCTCAGCCTCCTGGTGCCACGGTGTCCCCTGTGAAGTGTAGACACTGGGTAGACACCCACCTTGCAGGTGGCCGTGGAGACAGCCTGAGTCAGGATGAGTGCTGAGAGCCGTGCCCGCCGTGCGGTCCGCGCTGTGTGAATGTTGGTGACTCGCGGGGGCTCTCTATATAGTAAGGAAAGCCCTTGGGTCACAGGTGGCAGGTGCCCCCCCCCCCAAGGTAGTTTCTGTCTGTGCGGGGGGTGGGGGGGGGAGAGGGGGCGTGCTGTTGGCCTCACAGAAGAGGAGCGTGTGTCCGGCCGATGTGAGGCCTGGAGGTGGCCCCTTGGACTGTGTGCTTTCGGGCCCAGACCTGTGGGGCGGTGGCTGGGGTCCCTGGCCTTCCGCTGAGGGTCGAGGGGTGGCCTGGTTGGTCCCCAGGAGCCTGGCCCCGACCTTTGTGGGGACCTGCTCCCCGCTCATCCGTCCGTCACACCAGTGCCCTGGGCGCCCACTGCGGTCGCCCTCAGCGTCACCGGGGAGCGTGTCACCCCGGGAGCATGTCACCCGGGGAGCGTGTCACCCTCAGCGTCACCCGGGGAGCGTGTCGCCCTCAGCGTCACCCGGGGAGCGTGTCGCCCTCAGCGTCACCGGGGAGCGTGTCACCGGGGAGCATGTCACCCGGGGAGCGTGTCACCGGGGAGCATGTCACCCGGGGAGCGTGTCGCCCTCAGCGTCACCCGGGGAGCGGGTCACCCGGGGAGCGTGTCACCCGGGGAGCATGTCACCCGGGGAGCGTGTCGCCCTCAGCGTCACTGGGGAGCGGGTTGTGGGCGCCCCGTGGTGCCCGGGACAGAGCCCCTGCAGGAAATCCGTGGTGTTGTTGGGGTGCAGCTTGGACTCGGGGTCTCACGGGAAGGAGTAGACTCTTTTCCAAGTGGTCCCACCAGCTCATGCCTCCGTCCCTCCCAAACCCCCGTGAAAGTGGTGCCTGTTTTTCCCAATTGGGCGGCCCGGGTGTGGGGAGACGGGCTGGAGGGGGCAGGCCAGGCTGCCAGCCCCTGGGAGCCCCTGGGAGCCCCTGGGAGCCCCTGGGAGCCCCTGGGAGCCCCTGGGAGCCCCTGGCACAGCTGAAGGGGCTTCTGGGAGGAGGCGGTGCCCTTCCCTTGGGGGGGGCCAGCATCTCTTCCCAGGGGAGCTGTGGGGGTGGCCAGGAGCAGCTCGTCCTGCCGCCCGTGCCCTCTGCCACCTTCGGGAGCCAGGATGCCAGCTGCGAGGCGCTAACTAGGTCAGCACCTGTCCGCCCACCAGGCCAGCCCTGGTTCCGCAGACGGCTCGCCGAGGGGCCGCTGGGAGCCTGGTAAGCAGAGCACCTTCGCTCCGACGCAAGGGCCCAGGCGGAGGGGCTCCGGTTCAGGTTTTAGTGGAACCTGGAGAGAGGACGGGAGAGAAAAGCACGAGTTGTTGCCCCACTGGCTCATGCGCACCTGGCTGGTTCCTGCACGTGCCGACCTGGGATCGAACCGCAACCAGGGCTTTTTGGGACGATGCTCTAACCCCCTGGGCGGCCCGGCCAGGCCTCCACTTGGTCCCTCGAAGGCTTGGCGTCCTTGGCTGTGCAGGGCAGAGTCTCAGGGCCTCTCTCTGCCTGTTTTCTCCCCAAAACCGGCTATGCGGTTGCACTGCCCGTTCAAGGGCCTAAGGCTGTGGGGGCGCTGACCACGGTTCTGAGGGCGGGGCTGGGGTTTCCCAGGGTCTGGTGGGCCCGGGACTTGGCCACCTTCGTGTTCACCTTACTAATGTGACGAGGACCGGCCACAGGAGGGCCGGGTGGGCCCCCCAGGACCCGGCAGTCAGTGGGAGCGGCAGGAAGAAGCCGGGTCCTTCAAGCGTCTGCACTGAGTCCCAGGGGGCTGGCCCGCGGGCGGGCGGAGGTGAGCCTGAGGCCGGTCCCGTTTCTGGGTGGCAGCCGCAGGGCAGGGCTGTGGCCACAAGGCCGTGCTGACCTCTCCCTCCGGGGGGACCAGCGCCGGACAGTGACTGCATGGCCCTGGGTGGGTGGGTGCCAGCGCCCGGCAGGGGCCCGGGCATGAAGCGCCCCGCCAGCCGGGGACGCCGCCTGAAGCCTCGTGGCTGGGCCTCACCTCCTGCCGCCCCGGCTTGGTGTTGGCTGGGGCGGGGGAGGGGGGCAGGTGAGGACACACTGGGGTGCCGGGCCGTGTCCTCATCTTATCTGCGAGGCCTGGGCTCCAGGGCTGGTGGAGTCAGCACAGGCCCCTCCCAGGGCCTGGTCACGTGGGAGGCGGCCCCTCGGAAGGGACGTGTCCCCGGCTGCCTCTCTCCCAGGCGTCCCCCAGGCCTGAATGTGTCCTCTTGCTTCTGAGGCCTCTGACCCCCACACCCCAGAGGTCCTGCTGAGCCTAGGGTGGGGGTGCCCGAGGTTCCTGGGGAATTAACACCCCCACAGCCCCGTGTGGCCAAGAACCTCTGGCTGAGGGGCTGAGTGGCTTCTTGGGGTGATGAGTGGTGACCGCTGCAAGGAGGGGCGAGGGCTGGGGCAGGGCAGGGCGCCAGCGGCCTGTGGGTGGGTGTCGGGAGCTGGCCTGGCAGGGTGTGGGGATGGGGGGAGCCCTGTGCGGGGAGCCCATGGGTTCTTGGCACAAAGGGGACTCTGTTGTCACTGCCTCGGGCACCCCCTCTCTGGGGCAGGCTGTGCTGGGTTGGGGGATCCCCCTGGATTTGGAGGCCGTGGTGGGCACCTCCCACTGGCAGTCCTCAGTGGTGTGGGCGTCTCTGCCCGTCCTGGTGGACAGCTCCTGGGGGGGGGGCACTCCACGGGGTGGACGCTGTGCCTGCCTGCCTCTCGCCTGCCCCTGCCCTCGTCGCTCTGTCTGTCCCTGCCCGTCCTGGCTTGCTGGGTGAGTCTGGGGCTTTCCTGGGGAGCCAGCTGTCGGGAAGACAGGCGAGAGCTGGCGGAGTCTGGCCTGCCCACTGCTGTCCTCGGGCGTGTGGCCCAGGCCCGGGCTCGCCTCTCCGGGCCTCTCGAGGGGAGAGCACTCACCGCCCAGAGCTCATACTGGAGGGGGATTGGGGAGCACGCTCAGCACCCACGGAGGGGCCGTGGTCAAGGTGAGGGCAGGCGAGGGCGAGGAGCAGGTGGCCTGGGTGTTCCAAACCCTGGTTATTTCTGGGTCCTCATCCCGGGCACCTCTTCCGCCCTCGGCTGGGTCCTCTGCCAGCTCCTCCCTCTGCCTCCCTGTGACCACCTCTGCCCCTGCTGCTGTCGCCGGGGTCCGCCTCCTGAGAGCCCAGTGACGGGTGACTGGGCCTCTCTGCACCTGCCCGCGTTATCTCTCCCCCTCAGCTGGCTGGCGGGCGGGCGGGCGGGCGGGCGGGCTGGGCTGAGGCTGCTCTGTGGACAGCCACCCTCCGGGCCTCTGCGTCCCTGCTGGGACACGCCCCACGCGAAGGGCCTGCGAACTAACACCAGGTGGGCATGCTGGAGCCGGCCTGCCCGTCCCAGGGGTGCCCAGCCCGGCCCCAAGGGCTCTCACGCCCTGAGAGCTCACCCCATGTCTCACCTGCTCCCGAGGCGTCTCCACCCTGGACACAGCCTCTGTGGGGCACGGGGTGGGGGCTGACATTGAACATTCACAGTCACTGGGGCTGTGTCCCTGCTCCTTGCCCTCCCGGGGCGGGATGCTGAGCAGGTCCTTCGTCCTTCGTGGTGGGAGCAGGGGCCTCCCTGGGCCTGAGCAGGTGGACAGTGAGCCCACTGCTGGGCATCTGGTCTTCCCTTCGTCCCTCCCCAGGGCCCATGCTCGAGGGCTTTGGGGCTCCCCTCACCCTGGGTGCTGGGGGCGGGGAGGGGGCCCTCTTGTTCCCAGGCCCAGCAGTGCTGGTGCTGACGGGGTTTGGGGGCCTGTTCCTGCGGGCGGAGCCCCTCAGTTGGGGCGACCCCACCTGGGGAAGAGCTGGGGGCTGTGAGCTGGCGAGCAGAGGTTCGGTGTCCTGCTCTATGACTGGAGAAAGGGCCTGTGCCTGGGAAGCCCTCAGGCATACGACCTTGTGTGTGTGTGTGTGGGGAGAGGGGGCGGGGAGGCGGGGTCTGCACACTGGGCCTGGCACAGGGCTTCTCCATCTCCTGGGTGGACTGAGTGGTGCACCCCGGAGCCACGGGGCCGGGGCCGAGCCGGAAGCTGGCCTGCCGTGGCTCTTTGATTCCGGAGCCCGGATCCCAGCAGTTTCCGCACCTGAGGGCCATGTCCGTTCCCAGGGGTGGCCTGGGGCTCCCCCTAAGTGGGTCCCCCAGCCAGGATGTGTCACTCAGAGCAGCAAGCTGAGCCCTGACCAAGCCTCAGGCCTGATCTGACTGGGCAGCTGAGGGCTGCACAGGGGGGTGGGGTCCACACCCCACTCTGACATCTTTCCTGGGACCTTAGCCCCTGCCCCAGACTTGGCAAATGAATGTTCTGATTGGCTCCTGCTCCTGTCACTCAAGGACATGACCTCAAAACCAAAACACCAGAGCCCACTTGGCTCTCGACATCCTGTCTCCCTGCCACTAGCCAGCTGGCTAAGCCTGGCACGCCGGCCCCAGGCAGCTGGCGCCCACGCTCACTGCGGCTCCTGCCTGGGGCCCAGGTGGTGTGTGCAGGGCGCCCAGTGCCCAGGCCACACGGCTGAGACAAGCTCCCCAAGGGCTGCCATAACGGGGCCGGAAGCACTCCCCTTCCTCTCACGCCTCTTCTCTGTCCCGCAGGAAATGGCCAATTCCGTCTACCTGGTCATGGAGGTGAGTCCCTGCAGGCCTGGCTGTCGGACTGGGGGCCCCGCCCTCCCAGCTCTTGGACCCCTTGTCACCTGGGCAGGGCAGGCTGCCCGTGTCCTGTGTCCGTGGGCTTAGGGCACCCCACCCAGTAGCCACGGCAGGTGCCTGAGGGGTGGGGAGCACCCCTGTTGACCTCGTCAAGCCTGGATTGTGGGGACACCTGCCCAGGGAGGAGGGGCAGCACCGAGTGCCCAGGCGGAGGGCGGTGGGGAGACCGGGGCGGGGCTGGAGGTGTGCCCGGCGCTGACGGGCGTGTGGCTGGTCTTTTGCAGTACTGCAACGGCGGGGACCTGGCCGACTACCTGCACAGTGAGTGGCACCCGTGGCCATGGGCTGCGTGCCCAGGCCCACCCTGACCCAGCCTCCGAGGTGGGCCCGATGGTGGCAGCCGGTCCTCCCCTCCTTCCGCACCTGCTGGGAAAGGTGGGAGGGGGACCGGAGCCTTCAGGGACAGCCCTTTGCTCCTGTTGAGTGGGGGCCCCCTGGTACCTGGCTGGCTGCTCTGCTGGGTACCGGCAGCAAGGACTCGTCCTGTGACACCGATGACAGTGGGGCCCTCGGGGCTCAGTGCCAAGCTGCAGGCCAGGGGCTTGCCGGGAGGGGATGCTGAGAAGGAGACACTGAGAAGGAGTGGGGGGGACAGCAGGGAGCTGCCCTGGGGTGACACTGATCGGTCAGAGCTGGGCAGGCAGCCCTGGTGGCCTCAGGTGGCCAGGACACGTACCTGCAGAGTGGGTGATGGGCCACAGACCCCGGGGGCTGTCGGGGGCAGCGGATCCTCTCACAGTGTGTGGGGCCCCTCCAGCAGGGAGGAGGAAGGGCCTGTGTGGTCCCCGGGAGAGCTGCGCCCTGAGCCCCGTCTCCCCACAGCCATGCGGACCCTGAGCGAGGACACCATCCGGCTCTTCCTGCAGCAGATCGCGGGCGCCATGCGGCTGCTGCACAGCAAGGGCATCATCCACCGCGACCTGAAGCCCCAGAACATCCTGCTGTCCAACCCCGGCGGGCGCCGCGCCAACCCCAACAACATCCGCGTCAAGATCGGTGAGTCCGGAGGGGGGCCCGCGGGCGCAAGGAGGGGCTGCCCGCCCTGCTCACGTCTGTCCTGCTCACACACCTGTCCTCTCCTGCAGCCGACTTCGGCTTCGCCCGGTACCTGCAGAGTAACATGATGGCGGCCACGCTCTGCGGCTCCCCCATGTACATGGTAGGTGGCCACAGCCTGTGCCCGCCCCATCCACAGCCGCTGTCCTGTGGCTTCTCTTGGGTGGTTGGCCAGTATGGCTGTCCCATTGTTTCTGGCTGGCACCTGGCGGGTGTCTGCTCTGATTGGCTGGCACCTGGCGGGTGTCTGCTCTGATTGGCTGGCACCTGGCGGGTGTCTGCTCTGATTGGCTGGCACCACACTAGGTCAGTGCTCACTCAGTGTCCGTTGTTGCCGAGGCCCTGACCCGTGTTTCTCGCCTGCAGGCCCCCGAGGTGATCATGTCCCAGCACTACGACGGGAAGGCGGACCTATGGAGCATCGGCACCATCGTGTACCAGTGCCTGACGGGGAAGGCGCCCTTCCAGGTGAGTGCCCGGCTCGGGGCTGCCTGGCGCTCCGCAGTGCTCCGCGGGGAATAAAGAGGGACACGCACATGCTGGGTCTTCCCCACAGGGCACTGCCCCCGGGCGGCCAGCTTCTCGGGTGGGGGCATGGGCAACCCCTCCATTTCAAGGAGCAAACAACCAATTGCACCAGACCCCGGGGGTCCCCCAAGGCCAGCTGCCTCTTCAGACAGTGGGGCCCCGTGGCTGCTCAGCCTGCTGGGGGTGGGCAGGACCGTCCCAGAGGTGAGCAAGGGCTCGTGCCCCAGGCCGAGCGCCTCAGGGGATGGAGCAGCTGCCCAGTCCACTGGGGCCCTCACACCCTCGTCCCCCACCAGGCCAGCAGCCCCCAGGACCTCCGCCTCTTCTACGAGAAGAACAAGACCCTGGTGCCCATGTAAGCTCCTGGCCCGGCCCCATCCCCAGCCCCGGCCCCGGCCCCGAGGACCCCCACCAGGCTGACCAGTCTGTCCTCTGGCCCCACCAGCATCCCCCGGGAGACCTCGGCCCCCCTGAGGCAGCTGCTGCTGGCCCTGCTGCAGCGCAACCACAAGGACCGCATGGACTTCGGTGCGAGCCCTCGGCCCCTCTTCTGGGGGTGGGGTGGGGTGGGTGGGGGTGCGAGCCCTCGGCCCCTCTTCTGGGAGTGGGGTGGGGTGGGGAGGGGTGGGTGTGGGTGGGAGCTCTGCTGGGAAACCAGGTCAGGCAGGCGGGGACCTGGGCCAGGCAAGCAGGAGCCACTGGGGCTCTGTCTGTGCACTGGGCCAGGCCAGCTGGGGGTCGGGGGGTCCTTCACCCCAGAAACCCCGGCTGGGTCCTGAGGTCTCGCTCCCCCTCCCCCTCCCTCTCCTGCAGATGAGTTTTTCCGTCATCCTTTCCTTGACGCCAGCGCTTCCGTGAAGAAGTGTGAGTCCCTGAGGGTCCCACGCCCCGGCCCAGGCCTCACCCCTCCAGCCTGGGTGCAGCTGGTGTGGGGGTGCCCCCTCTTCTGTCCCTGGTCCCTCTGTGCTGGGCAACACCAGGTTGGGGGGGGGGGGCGGTGTGCAGGGCAGGGAGGGGACTTGACCACCTGCCCCCGCAGCCCCGCCCGTGCCTGTGCCCTCGTACCCCAGCTCCGGCTCCGGCAGCAGCTCCAGCAGCAGCTCGACCTCACACCTGGCCTCCCCTCCGGTGAGCGCCCTGGGCGGGGAGGCAGGGAGGCGGGGGGTCCGGGCCCAGCCTCGGGTGCAGCGTCTCAGAAAGTGAAGGGGCGGCGTGGTCCCGGGGGGAGAGCGTCAGCCCCGTGTCGGCTGGGCCTGGCCGGACTCAGTGGCCTCCCTCTGACCCAGTCCCTGGGCGAGATGCAGCAGCTGCAGAAGACGCTGACCTCCCCCGCCGAGGCCGCCGGCTTCCTGCAGGGTTCCCGCGACTCGGGCGGCAGCAGCAAGGACTCGTCCTGTGACACGGACGACTTCGTCATGGTCCCGGCCCCGTTCCCAGGTCAGGCCACAGCGTGTGTGGGCGGGGTGCCCGTGGGCCCAGACCCGCCTCCGCCTCGTCCACGAAGCCCTGCCTGCAGCCCCCTCTGTTGAATCGAGGGCGGGCTGTCAGGGAGGCCCCGTGGGGAGGTGGCCTGGGAGGGAGGGGACACTCCTGACTGGGCCCAGCCTTGTCTGTCTCCTGTCCGCAGGTGACCTGGTGGCCGAGGCAGCCGGTGGCAAGCCCCCCCCGGACAGCCTGATGTGCAGCGGGTAGGCCCCCAGCCGCCTCTGGGGAGGAAGTGTGGGCTCACGGGTGGTTCTTTTGCCCCGTGGGGGTCAGGCGATTCGGGGAGGGCCGAGTCTTCTGTGACCCCAGGACGGGGCCAGGGGCTGCGCACGCCTAGCTGCCTGTCTGCTCTGTTCCCACCAGGAGCTCCCTGGTGGCCTCCGCTGGCCTGGAGAGCCACGGCCGGACCCCGTCTCCGTCCCCACCCTGCAGCGGCTCCCCCAGCCCCTCGGGGTAAGCAGGCCGGGCTGGGCGGCTGGGAGTGGGTCCCGAGCCAGGCTTCCCCAGCCCTCGCGGGTGGTCCAGTAGGAGGGCCGTGGTGTTCAGGGGTGGACGGCTGCAGGGACCACGGGGACCAGTGCCACCAGCACCCCTGGGCCTCCGGGCCCGGCAGCATGGGCTCCCAGGCCGGCAGGAGCTGCCCAGCCTCCCTGCCCTCCGTCCCACCTCCTGCGATGTGTGGCAGGCTGGTCCTGACCAGAAGCCCTGGGCGCGGGGTAGGGTGGGCTTTGAGCAGTCCCTCTGCCCCGACGGGGCAGTGCTGGGCATGGGCAGGAAGTTTGGGCCTGGGGTCAGCCTGATGGCCGTCCGCGGTGACCCCGCCTCCTCCCTGTCTGTCCTCCCGCAGCCGGCCCGGCGCCTTCTCCAGCAGCAGGTGTGGGGCGTCTGTCCCCATCCCCGTGCCCACGCAGGTGCAGAACTACCAGCGCATCGAGCAGAACCTGCAGTCCCCGACCCAGTTCCAGACCCCACGGTGCGTGCGGGCGGGCGGCACGGCTAGTGAGGACTCACTGCCTCCAGGTGCAGGGCCCGCACGCACCGTGCGCTGGCTGCGCGGGCATAGCTCAGACCGCATTCCAGTTAACAGCTGTCTGCGGTGTCAGCCAAGTATCTTGAGTTTATAAACCAGTGTCGTGTGGCAGTTTTCAACAGACGAGGCACCTTCTTGTAACACACAGAAGGCCCTGTGGGCTAGTGGTCTCCATGGGGGACACACTGGGGCTCCCCACCTGGTAGTTGTCCTCCACCCAGGAGGGCCGTGGCCTCACTCCTGGCTCCGGTCCCTGCCCCCAGGTCCTCCGCTGTCCGCAGGTCGGGCAGCACCAGCCCCCTGGGCTTTGCTCGGGCCAGTCCGTCGCCCCCGTCCCACGCCGAGCACGGAGCCGCCCTGGCCAGGAAGCTGTCCCTGGGTGGAGGCCGGCCCTATACTCCGTCTCCACAAGGTGGGTCCGTGTGTGCCGGGGGTGCAGCCCCGCACGGGGAGGGACTGGGTGTCTCCGCGGCTGGGGTGGGGGTGCGTGTCCTCTCCATCTGGCACTGACCCCGGCACCCCCTTTCCTCCAGTCGGAACCATCCCCGAGCGGCTGGGATGGAGCGGGGTGCCCTCCCCACAAGGAGCCGAGATGCGGGGCGGCAGGTCCCCTCGTCCAGGTAGGTGTGGCGCTAACCCCTGGGCCAGAGCCTGGGTCTGGGGGGCGGGGGGGGCGGAGCTCCTCCTGCTTGGGGCGGGGCCGCCTTCCTGTTCCCTCCCACGCCGCCTCCATGTGTGGGACCCGGGCGGGTGTCTCGGCTCCTCCGCCGTCTCCTGCCTGGCTGGCTGCGAGGGTAAAGGGTGTGATGAACAGACGTGGTGCCTGTCCATGCTCCTGGGGGCAGTGTGGGCCGGGCAGGGGCAGCCACAGGCCGCAGTGACCAGGCCTGTCCTTTTCGTCCAGGTTCCTCTGTGCCCGAGCACTCGCCGCGCACCACGGGGCTGGGCGGCCGCCTGCACAGCGCCCCCAACCTGTCCGATCTGCACCTCGTCCACTCCAAGCTGCCCAAGCCCCCCACCGACCCGCTGGGGGCTGTGTTCGGCCACCCGCAGGCCAGCCCCCCACAGCCATCCCACGGGCTCCAGTCCTGCCGACCCCTGCGCGGCTCGCCAAAGCTGCCGGACTTCCTGCAGCGGAACCCCCTGCCCCCCATCCTGGGCTCTCCCACCAAGGTAACAGGGCCCCCGCATCTCAGTCAGTGGGTGAAGGTCCCCTGTCTACCGGATCTTGGCTGGTGGCTGTCTTCCCGAGGCAGAGCCTGTCCACAAAGCCAAGCAGCTGCTGTGTGGCCCTTAGCAGAGGAAGTGCCCCCCCTTCCCCCGTCCCCCGTCCCCCGTCTCCCCCCCCCCCTCCCCCGCCCAGCAGTCACAGCCCAGGAAGCACAGGCTGCCGCCACGGGAAACCATGTAGTCTGCCCCCTGGACTCAGTGTTCCTGTCTGTCAAATGGAAACAGAACCTACAGCCACCCTGTGGTGTCACCATTCGGGCTTAGGGCGTGTGTGTGTGTGTGTGTGCATGTGTGTGAGTGTGTGCATGTAAGTGCGTGTGCGTGTGCGTGGCACTTTTGTCCACAGAGCAGTGTTGGCCACGAAGGCGGGGCCGTGGAGGGCTGGTGCTCGGGGCGGGCCCTCCAGACGCAGGTGGATCTTGCCGACCTGCCAGGATGTTCCTGGTTGGCGTCCTCAGCACCCACCGCCCTCCTAGGCCATGCCCGCGTTCGACTTCCCCAAGACGCCCAGCTCCCAGAACCTGCTGGCCCTCCTGGCGCGGCAGGGCGTGGTCATGGCGCCGCCGCGGAACCGCACGCTGCCCGACCTCTCGGAGGCCGGCCCCTTCCAGGGGCAGCCGCTAGGCCCGGGCCTGCGGCCGGCGGAGGACACCAAGGGCCCCTTTGGCAGGTGAGGGGGTGTGAGTGGGACCCCCTGCCCAATGCCTGTCGCTTCGTCCCTCTGGGGTCTGCTGGCCTGTTCAGGGGTGCCTGGCTGCGCTGGGGTGGGCGGGAGGACGGCGCGGCCAGTGCCTGTGCAGCTGGTGCCTGTGGGCAGCCAGGGCGGCCGGCTGCCCGTGGGCCCGTGGGGCTGTGCCGGCCTCTGGACCCCCCGGGCGGCTCATCGCTGCCCTGCGTCTCCGGCAGGTCCCTCAGCACCGGCCGCCTCACCGACCTGCTCCTGAAGGCGGCGTTTGGGGCGCAGGCCCCTGACTCGGGCAGCTCCGACAGCCTGCACGAGAAGCCCATGGAGATCGGTGAGTGTGTCCGCAGGGCGGGGTGGGGCGCCCCCCTCTCCCTCCCCGACGGGATGTCCCTGAGCTCCTCTCCCTCCCACAGCGCCCTCTGCTGGCTTCGGAGGGAACCTGCAGCCGGGCGCCCGTGCTGGGGGGGCCAGCAGCCCTTCCCCTGTGGTGTTCACGGTGGGCTCGCCCCCCAGTGGGGCCACCCCGCCCCAGAGCCTCCGCACCCGGATGTTCTCAGGTGAGGACGGCGCAGGGCCCCTCGCTGCCAGGACGCGGCTGCCCTGGGATGGCGTCCTTGTGGGCAGGAGGCCGGGCTGGGCCTCCCGGGGCGAGTGCAGGCCCGGCCGCGCAGCCTCTGCACTGACGTCCCACCTGCAGCAGGTGGGCCAGGAGGGCGAGCCTCCCCTGGGAGCTCCGCTCAAGGGCACAGGCGTGTACACCGAGGCCCCCAGACCCGAGGGTGTGTCATGGGGTCACGGAGGGGCTCACAGGGAGGGGGAGCCTGTCCTGAATGGGCCTCTCCCCACAGTGGGCTCCTCCAGCTCCCTCAGCTCCGCCGGCTCCGCCTCCGCCCGCCACCTGGCGCCCGGGGCCTGTAGCGAGGCCGCCCCGGAGGTCCTGGCCCCCGGCCACTGCTGCGGCTTCACCGACCCTGTGGCTGCCAACCTGGAGGGGGCCGTGACCTTTGAGGCCCCTGACCTCCCCGAGGAGACGCTCATGGAGGTGAGGGCTGGGCATCGCTGGCCGAGCGCGTGCTCCTGGGGCGAGGGGGCCGTGGCTGGGGGGCGGGCGGAGCGGAGGCCTCTGCCGTGGGCCCGCCCAGCTCCCCACTCTGCTCCGCCCCCAGCAAGAGCACACGGAGATCTTGCACGGCCTGCGCTTCACGCTCGTCTTCGTCCAGCACGTCCTGGAGATCGCCACCCTCAAGGGCAGCGCCAGCGAGGCGGCCGGGGGCCCCGAGTACCAGCTGCAGGAGAGCGTGGTGGCCGACCAGATCAGCCTGCTGAGCCGCGAGTGGGGGTGGGTGTGCCCGGCGGGCTGGCGCGGAGGCGGCCTGGGGTCGGGTCCCCCCAGCCGCCTGATATGCCTTCGCCCCCAGCTTCGCAGAGCAGCTGGTGCTGTACCTGAAGGTGGCCGAGCTGCTGTCCGCGGGCCTGCAGACCGCCATTGACCAGATCCGGACAGGCAAGCTCTGCCTGTCGTCCACGGTGAAGCAGGGTGCGTGGGCTCGGGCGCCGGGGAGCGTGGGAGTCGGGGGCAGGTCAGGGCAGGAGGTGACCAGGGGACACAGGAGGGTCGCCGGAGCAGCGGCCCCGTGGGGGCGGCGGGGCGGCGGGCCGGGCAGTGTGTGACGCCCCCCGCCCCCCACAGTGGTGCGGAAGCTGAACGAGCTGTACAAGGACAGTGTGCTGTCCTGCCAAGGCCTGAGCCAGCGGCTGCAGCGCTTCTTCCTGGACAAGCAGCGGCTGCTGGACCGCATCCAGAGCGTCTCCGCCGAGAAGCTCATCTTCAGCCACGCGGTGCACACGGTCAGCGCACGGCCGGCCGGCGGGCGGGCGGGCGGGGGCGCATCCCTGGCCACGCGCTCCCCAGCCAGGCCTGCTGGGGCGGCTGCCGAGGCCTCGGGTCCTTCTGCCCAAAGAGCTCCCGTATGCAGTGCCTGTTTCTGAGATGGTTGACTGTGCGGTTAAAGAGTCAGCCTTCGCCTGGGGGTGAGGCAGCTGCTGGTCCCGCCGGAGCCCTGGGGCTGCCACGGGCACCGGGCACCTGTGAGACGCCCCCTGACCTCCTGCCCGCAGGTGCAGTCGGCTGCCCTGGACGAGATGTTCCACCGCCGCGAGGACTGCGTGCAGCGCTACCACAAGGCCCTGCTGCTCATGGAGGGGCTGCGGCAGCTGCTCTCGGACCCGGCCGACGTGGAGAACATCGCCAAGTGTGAGTGCGGCTTCCGCGGGGCGGGCGGGGCGGGCCGGGCGGGGCAGCGCTCACGGGCCTCCTCCCGCAGGCAAGCTGTGCATCGAGCGGAGACTCTCGGCCCTGCTGACCGGGCCCTGCTGACCGGGCGTGTGTGCCTGACCGGGCCCTGCTGACCGGGCCCTGCTGACCGGGTGTGTGTGCCTGGCCCGGAGCCTGCCTGCTGGGCCCAGCGGCTGGACCTTCTCCTGGGCCCCTGGGTGGGCTGCAAGGACAAGCCCGAAGCCTGGGTCCTCCTCCCGGGAGCTGGGGAAGGACAGTCCCTGCCCCGTGTCCGGAGCTGGGTCTGCAGCCACATCTGTTTCCCGGGCTCTGGCTGGCGCTGGGTGTGGGGCACTCGGGGCGCACAGGCCTCAGCCCCGGCCCGTCCCCTGGCGGCCCCGGCCGTCCCAGCAGCCCTGCCCAGGAGCAGCAGGGCCCACTAAGCCAAAGCCTCCCACCCGCCCGGCCCTCCTCCCGGGACCCACCCGGCTTTGAGTCACGAGCACTTTATGCAGGCCCGGCCCAGACCGCCCAGGGTCGCCCTCGGGCGTGTGTACATACATATACATATATACATATATACATAGCCTGCTGTGCCGGCGCCCTCGGGAGGCACAGCGTCTTATTTAAATGTTCTTTTAGGGACACACAGTACGACGCACCGAGCTTTCTAAACCAGAGCGGACGTGGCAGTCTTTCACACTTTACTCATCAAATGTGTCTTATTTTTCTGCAGCTCTTTTTTTGTTTAAAGAAGAAACTCGTAGGTGTTTAGACGTTTTGTTCTGGAAGGTGGGAGGGGCATAGCAGCAGGTACGCTGCATGGCTGGGTGTCCTGCTGTCCCACCTGTAGGGGAGTGGGGTTCCTGCCACAGAGATGGGGGGCAGGTGAGAGGGGGTGTTTTGTGCAAAAACCTCCCCATCTGACTTTCCCAGTCGGTTTTGATGTCAAACCCCTCCCCTCCTTCCCCCCCACTCCCCAGGTCCCGGCTGCTATCTGAGGGGTCAGGGAGGCCCACCTTCTGGGCTTAGGGGGCTTCCCCAGGCTGCCCAGCTCTGCCTCGCCCCCTCGAGCGAATCCCCAGAGTTCGGGGGACGCCTGGGCGAGTCCCAGCACCCGGCCAGGGGTTTAAGGCCTGCAGCACAGACCCAGCAGGTCTAGGGTGTTCCTCCCGATACTACTTGAAATTGCCCTGTTCTTGGACTTGGAAGAAGCCCTGTGACTCTGTTCTTTCCTTGCTGCACAGGACACGTTCCTATTTATTGCTTTATGGTCGGCCGGACTCCAGGGCTGCCGGGAGGCTGGCGCCGCAGGAGGGGCCTCCTTCCCTGCCCCTCACTTGTGGCACCAAGCGTGCCCGTGTGCCTCCCGGTCTGTGCCCGGCCGGGCCTGATCTCCAGGAGACAGCGCTCGACTCAGTCTACTTCAGAAGGGATTCGTGCGATCCCTCCCCAGTTGTGTTGAATTGTGTAATATCAGTTTAAGGAAATAAACCTTTGGAATTGTTGAGCTGCTGTTACTGATGATTGCTTGGTCACTGTTTCAGGCCTGTTGCAGCTTCCCCCCCGCCCCGCCAGCGTCCTGCAGCACCTTGGACTGGCCCTGCACACAGGCCAGGCTCGGCTGGGGGAGCCACCTCCAGGGCAAGGCTTGGGGAGCAAACCCCCCAGGGCAGGCTTGGGGTTCGTGGCTGTGTCCCCCTGGCCATGTCCTGGTGGAACCACCTCACCTGGGACTCCTGCCTCCGGGTTCTCGGGGGTTCACCTAGGAGGGGAATGCAGGTCGTGTACAAGGACCAGCGCCAGACTGCACGGCAGCCACGCCCCTTCCGTCCCCACCGATTTCTCCACATCCTCCCTAGGGCTGGTCCGCCTGCATTCTCTTTTTTCTTTATTGATGAAGGTATTACATATGTGTCCTTATCCCCCCGTTGCCCTCCCTCCCCCCCAGCCTCCATGCTTGATTCTACGTGCGCTGTGATGCAGGTTCGCACGCTCCTGGGCGATTAGTGACCTCGAGCGTCTTCCTATCGCTCGTTGGCCATATCTACATCTTTCTCGGGGAAATGTTTATTCAAGGCCTGTGGCCTTATTGTAATCAGGTGGTACCTCTTTCTAATGTGGAGTGGTAGGCTTTGCATTTTTTTCAACTACATAAGTTAAAAATAACTTCAGTGACCAAAAAGGCTCACCACAATATGAAGCGAAAGTTCATGGAGAGGTAGCACTGGAGGAAGTGAAGGTGGGGCCTCCTCCGGGCGGCTTCCTCAAGTGCGAGGCTCCTCTCCAGACAGGAAGCCCGAGCCGGGTGGGACCGAGGGGTGGGGACCGAGCCCCGAACCCGCCTGTCTGCTCTGTGGGCTCCTGGTGTGAGAGTACCAAATGCCCAAAGGGATGGAGACAGTCCTGGCCTTCCGTTGTTGCTAAACTTAAATATGTATACATATACATACATATATATATCAGGGAGGAAGGGAGAGAGAAACATCAATGATGAGAGAATCACTGATTGGCTGCCTCTTGCACACCCCCCCACTGGGGATCAAGCCCACAGCCCGGGGCACGTGCCCTGACTGGAAATCCAACCGCGTGACCGCCTGGTTCATAGGTCAACATTCAACCACTGAGCCACGCTGGCTGGACAGTGCTCTTTCTAAATGGTTCCTTACCCGTGCACCTGCTGAAGGACATCTTGGTGCTTCTGAGTTTGAGGAATCGAATGAAGTTGCTGTAAACATCCCTGTGCAGGAGCCCAACGGTGACCGGGGCCCAGGAGTGCTGGTCCTGGGGGTACAGGGACCGTGTGGGACGATCTCGAAGTCCCCTGCGGGTTCCTGGCACATTCACAGCTGCCAGGCCCTCGAGGGCCCCTCAGTCAGGAGGCCTGGGATTGGGCCCCCACCCTGCATCAAGCTGTGGCCTCCAGCTTGTCTGTCCCAACCTCAGGTCTGTTTACTCTCCATAGAATGGAGATGCAAGATCATCCATTGTAGCTGGTGGGTTGCGGAGGGAGCAGGTGTATGGGGCCCCTCTGTGAGGGTGGGTGCCGTGTGGAGGAGGTGGGAGGGCTGTGGGAGGGTGGGTGCCGTGTGGAGGAGGTGGGAGGGCTGTGCGAGGGTGGGTGCCGTGTGGAGGTGGGAAGGCTGTGGGAGGGTGGGTGCCGTGTGGAGGAGGTGGGAGGGCTGTGGGAGGGTGGGTGCCGTGTGGAGGAGGTGGGAGGGCTGTGGGAGGGTGGGTGCCGTGTGGAGGAGGTGGGAGGGTGGGTGCCGTGTGGAGGAGGTGGGAGGGCTGTGGGAGGGTGGGTGCCGTGTGGAGGAGGTGGGAGGGCTGTGGGAGGGTGGGTGCCGTGTGGAGGAGGTGGGAGGGTGGGTGCCGTGTGGAGGAGGTGGGAGGGTGGGTGCCGTGTGGAGGAGGTGGGAGGGCTGTGCGAGGGTGGGTGCCGTGTGGAGGAGGTGGGAGGGCTGTGCGAGGGTGGGTGCCGTGTGGAGGTGGGAAGGCTGTGGGAGGGTGGGTGCCGTGTGGAGGAGGTGGGAGGGTGGGTGCCGTGTGGAGGAGGTGGGAGGGCTGTGCGAGGGTGGGTGCCGTGTGGAGGAGGTGGGAGGGCTGTGGGAGGGTGGGTGCCGTGTGGAGGAGGTGGGAGGGCTGTGCGAGGGTGGGTGCCGTGTGGAGGAGGTGGGAGGGCTGTGCGAGGGTGGGTGCCGTGTGGAGGAGGTGGGAGGGTGGGTGCCGTGTGGAGGAGGTGGGAGGGTGGGTGCCGTGTGGAGGAGGTGGGAGGGCTGTGCGAGGGTGGGTGCCGTGTGGAGGAGGTGGGAGGGTGGGTGCCGTGTGGAGGAGGTGGGAGGGCTGTGCGAGGGTGGGTGCCGTGTGGAGGAGGTGGGAGGGCTGTGGGAGGGTGGCCGGATGCTTCCTAAGGCTGCCCAGCCACCTCAGCTCACCCGGTCACAGGTGACCTTGGCTTTCCTCGCCCGGGGACAGGAAAGGCAGCCGGTTCTTTCCTTCCGCAGAGAGAAGGGCTCTGTGTGTGTGTGTGTGTGTGTTGGGGGGGGTGTTTGGGACAGGTGAGCTCTTTCCCACTGGGTCTGACTCCTGAGCTGGAGGAGTTGGCAGCACGTCCTAACCCACTTTCTGCCTCTGACTGGCCTGTTCTGGACATTTCACACACGCGGCATCGCGCGCCACGTGGCCTTTGGATCTGACCTCTTTGGATCTGAGCATCACGTTTTCAAGTGCGCCCACGTGACAAGGGGCATCCGTGCTTCCGATTCGTCTTTCGCAGGGCATTTGTGACTCCAGGACGCGGGCTTAGGTGACGGATCGGTGTTGTCCCTTCCCATCTCCCTAGAGATGCACTCGTTTACCGCGTAACCCGGGCAGAACCCTACGTTAGCATCAGGACCCTGTGTTCGCGCTAAGGAGTCCTGCGCAGCCGCAGTCACGGCGGCCTGCCACCTACCTGGAGTCTGCAGCCGGGAAGCCCCGCCCCAGCCAAGACTTAACCACGCCCACCCCACCCCCTCTACGTCAAGCCCCGCCCCAGCCAAGGCTTAACCACGCCCACCCACCCCCTCTACGTCAAGCCCCGCCCCAGCCAAGGCTTAACCACGCCCACCCACCCCCTCTACGTCAAGCCCCGCTCCAGCCAAGGCTTAACCACGCCCACCCCACCCCCTCTACGCCAAGCCCCGCCCCAGAGGACTTTTGTCCTCACTCGGCCGCCGTGGCAGCGCGCTGCACTTCCGCCTTCGTCCACGTGGTCCTGCGGGGGTTCAGTCCGTGAGTGGGGCCGGGTGGGGACGCGCCCCTCTGGTCCCGGCGGGGCTGGCCCGGTCTCCCCAAATCCCGAGGGAAAGCTGGTGGGTGGGGCGGGAGGAGAAGGGGAACTGGGAGATCAGAGGTCAGCCCGGGGTCAGGGGACGCTGAAGGGTAGCCGCGGGCGAGGCTGGGCATCGGGGACCCCGGGGAGGTCAGGAGTCGCGCGCGCGTCCCCCTCCGGCCGTGCATGGGGCTCCCCGGCCTGCGGGCGGCGGCCGGGGCCCTGCGGAGAGCCTGCGGACCGTGGACGCCGCGCCTGGGACGGCGCCTGCTCGGGTAATGCCCGCGTCCGACCCGCCCGGTGTCCAGTGCGCGCCCGAGCGGTCGGCCCCCCTGCCGCGCGCCGTCTGTCTGCCTGGCTGACAGCGCCCCCTGTCTTTCCAGCTTGCCCCCCATGGCCGGGAAGGCGGAGGCCCCGGCGCCCGCGGCGCCCCGGCAGGAGCCGGACCGGAAGGCCGGGAGCGGCTGGCACGGCGGGGGCCGGGTCTGGGAGGACGCGGAGCAGCCGGCGAAGAAGCTCAAGAGCAGCGGCGAGGACGGGGAGCAGCCCCGGAAGCTGCCCAAGCGCAAGATCGTGCTGCTCATGGCCTATTCGGGGAAGGGCTACCACGGCATGCAGGTGCGGGGCTCGGGGCCGCTCCACTCGCCGGGGACCGCGCTCTGGCTCCGGGGAGGGGCTTTGGAGCGAGCGCGGCGCCTCGGGAAAGGGCTGGAGCCCCGCTCTTCTGCGATGCGCTGCGGGCGAGGCTGAGATGGCAACCCCAGCGCTTGGACCTGGCTGCATCCATGGGAGATGCCGCACCAGGGCGTTGGCTGCTCCCAGGGTAGTCGCAGGCCTGCCCTGCCGCTGACCAGGGTCCTGGCCTCGGGGTGTGATTGGCGCTCTCTGCGCCTGGCACGTTCCCTATGTTACTGATGCTGGGACCTGAGACCCAAGCGCAGCCAGGAAGGCTCCCTGGAGTCAGCTGCCCGCGGGCAAGCAGGTGCCCTTTCAGGCGTCTCTCCCCAGCTCCCCAGCTGGGTCCTTTTCGGGAAAGGCAGACGGTGCCCCCCAAAGGCACATAGATTTTCTTGCTCCTGGTGCTCAACTCTGGTCAGCCTGACTCACAGTGAGAAATAAATTCACTGCTGGGACGGGGTGTCTAAGTGAAGGAAGTTTAGAAAAAGGTGGTGTCACCTTTACTGGGAATAGTGGTAGGAAGTTACTTTGTATCCTGTTTTATTTTTCAAAAGCATAGGCTGCACCATGAAGCCAAGTTCATGACTGACAGCGGCAGCCCCGGGTGTTTGTGGGAGCAGACCGTCCACCTGTGCCGCTCTTTGACCCGGAATGCTTTTCTGAGGGTGATTTTGGTTACGTGAATTTTGCCTTAGGGCACTGTTTTAAGAATTTAGAGAGAAAGCTCCGTCATCTTCCATTTGCCTCAGTTTCCCCATCAGGGAAACGGGTGGAGAGTGACAGTAGCGCACAGGGCGGACAGAAGGACAGATTGAGATGGGAGGGAGGGGGTTGTTATCCCTGTTTGTTTTTTAGAGAGAGACTTCAACCTGTTGTTTCACTTAAGCTGGCAAGTTGTTTCATACAGGCTGTGCATGAAACAACCGGTTTAAGAAAAGCCAGGGATGCCAAACCCAGCCCCGGCTGGCAATATCCCGGGTGTGTTCCTCTGAGCGAGGGGCCGGCCTCCCTGCAGTGATGAGGGAGGGGGTCCCTCTGCAACGGGGGCTGCAGACAGACGTGTCCAGCGGCAGGAGGGGGCTGGTTTCAGAGCTGGCAGGTGCAGGACACGGCGACACCTGCTGTGGGCTGTTCCACGGCTGCCCAGGGTGGGGGTTCCCGGAGACTCTGGGTACCCTCAGATGGCGTCCCCCCTCCCCCTGGGAAGGGGACGAGCCGCATGGCCACAGGTGCGGTCCCCATGCTGCGGGCGCGGGCACACTGCGCCTGCCCCCGCCTGCTGGAGCAGTCTGGGCCCTCTCTCGTGGTCGGTGACCACATGAAAACCCACGTTTTCTCTTCTCTTCCTCAGAGGAATGTCGGGTCCTCGCAATTCAAGACCATTGAGGATGACCTGGTGTCGGCCCTGGTCCGGTCGGGCTGTATTCCTGAGAACCACGGCGAGGACATGAGGAAGATGTCGTTCCAGCGGTGCGCCCGCACAGACAAGGTAGGCGGCGTGCCGCCTGGTTTCCACGGTCCACGGATCTCCTGCTCCGCCTCACCGTTCTGTCACCTGAGTCTCGTGGCCATTTCCCCCAGTGGCCGAGGGTCACCTCCGAGCTGGGGCTTTCTTTCCCATCCGCACGATGTCATACGTTACGCGGCACTCGCCCCCGTGGGATGTAGAGCGTTGTTCTGGTGCCTGGTCATTCCCCGCGGACGCATCTCTGAAAGCAGGACTCCTCCGGGAAAAGATGTAACCTTAGCGTGGGCCGTCTGCCCAAGCGACCCCGCGTGGTGCTTGCAGAGCCGGCCCTAGCTGGCCCCTCACACCCTGTGCCTCCTTTGCAGGGCGTGTCCGCAGCTGGGCAGGTCGTGTCCCTGAAGGTGTGGCTGATTGACGACATTTTAGAAAAGATCAACAGCCACCTCCCATCTCACATTCGAATACTGGGTAAGCCCTGCAGCACTCGACTGAAGTGCTCACGTTGGGGTCAGTGCCGGGCGCGCCTGACCAGCCCCCGGCCCCGGCCCCTCGCCAGCCCAGGTCTGACAGACACCGGGTCGTGTCCCCGCGGGTGTGGGGTTCGGGGTTCAGTGTCAGGACAGGGCCCTGGCGTGTCTGAGGCCTTTGTCCTCGTCGCCCCCCCAGGACTGAAGCGCGTCACGGGCGGCTTCAACTCCAAGAACAGGTGCGACGCCAGGACCTACGTCTACATGCTGCCCACATTCGCCTTCGCGCACAAGGACCGCGACGCGCAGGACGAGACGTACCGGCTGAGCGCCGACACGCTGCGGCAGGTGAACCGGCTGCTGGCCTGCTACAAGGGCACCCACAACTTCCACAACTTCACCTCGCAGAAGGGGCCCCGGGAGCCCAGCGCCCAGCGCTACGTCCTGGACATGTTCTGCGAGGAGCCCTTCGAGCGGGACGGCATGGAGTTCGCGGTCATCAAGGTCAAGGGGCAGAGCTTCATGACGCACCAGATCCGGAAGATGGTGGGCCTGGTGGTGGCCATCGTCAAGGGCTACGCGCCCGAGGACGTGCTGGAGCGCAGCTGGGGCGAGGCCAAGGTGGACGTGCCCAAGGCGCCGGGGCTGGGCCTGGTCCTGGAGCGCGTGCACTTCGAGACGTACAACCGGCGCTTCGGCGGCGACGGGCTGCACGAGCCGCTGGACTGGGCGCGGGAGGAGGCGGAGGCCGCGGCCTTCAAGGAGCAGCACATCTACCCCACGATCATCAGCACCGAGCGGCACGAGAGGTCCATGGCCCAGTGGCTGAGCACCCTGCCCACGCACGACTTCAGCGCCACTGCCCACGCGGCAGCCAGCCCCGGTGCCAAGGTGGGGCTGGGGGCCGGGGCCGGGGCCAGGGGGCCGGAGGGGCGGGCATAGCCCTTCCAGGAGCTTGTCTCATGCTCGCCCGTGTCTGTCGTCCGTGGCTGAGCTTCTGACCCACTGTGTGCTGGTGTCATCGTGCCCATGGTAGCCATGAGCAAGCTGGGGCACAGAGAGGTACATCACTCCCCCCAGGTCACACAGCAGCGGCAGAAACCAGGCCGGGGCAACGCACCAGGTGGCTG
Organism: Myotis yumanensis; assembly: GCF_028538775.1. Lineage (NCBI taxonomy): Eukaryota > Metazoa > Chordata > Mammalia > Chiroptera > Vespertilionidae > Myotis > Myotis yumanensis. The sequence goes on from NW_027223770.1 coordinate 28,293,340, forward strand.
GTGACCCTGAAACACGGCCTTAGTGCTCACTCCACACTTGGTGACCCTGGGCGAGGGACACGCGTGGGTGGCGTCTTTCCGTTTGTGACGTGGTGGTGACGGGAGGATGCCTGTCTTGGGCTGGCAGTGCCGGTCAGCACAGGCCCTCTCTTGCTGGTGCAGCGGGTGACCGCCCCCCCTCCCTCCCCAGCTCCCTGGGGGTATCTTCCCGTGACCTAGGTGTATCTGGGACATGTTGTCGTCCTCCACACCTGGAGTTGTAAACTGTCCCTGCAGGTAGGTGCACAGGGGCAGCAGGCAGGTAACGAATGGCAGCCAAGGCCAGGGAGGCAATAGGGATGGGTGGAGACTGTAGCAAACCCGGAGCTCCTGTTCACCTGTAGGGGCGATGGCAGCTAGGCAGCAGCCAGTGGTGGCCCCGTTGGCGGTGGGCCCGGGGTTGGCAGAGCTGCTCGCATTTTCCCAAGAGAAATGAGAAAAATGCTAGAATTTTATGTGAACTCGCCGACTCTTCAAACATTGATGTTTATTATTCACTAGAGGCCCGCCTCCACCACGGCCTGCCTCTCACGCAATCCAGGAGCCCTCGGGGGATGTCAGAGAGCAGGCTTTGGTCCGATCCCCTCAGGCCAGGCCGAGGGACCCCACCTGTGCACGAATCCGTGCACTGGGCCTCTAGTATGCATAGAAGATCTTTGGTTAATCTCTTCCCGCCCCCCACCCCCCACCCCTCTTCCCTCTGAGATTGATCAGTGTGTTCCATGTTTCCATGCCTGTGGTTTCCGCTCCTGCATTGAGCGTCTGCCCCCTGGTGGTCAGTGTGCGTCATAGCGATTGGCTGTGCTGAGGCTTTTATATAGATTTCCCCAAGCACTTCGAGGGCAGATGGAGACTGTGTGCAGCTTTGGACCGGGGCTAGTCCAGTCCTCTGCTCAAGTCCCACTGACAGAGGCTGCTGCCCACTTGCCGTCTCCACACCCTGCGGAGGGGCCTGCACCGTCCAGTTTGGGAGAACCTGGCTTCATGTCCCCTACGCCACTGCCTCCTCTGGGGATTTGGAGGAGGCCTGTAAGAACACACCCCCCCCACTCCCCCCCACCCCCCCCACCCCCCACCCCGCCGCCGCCCCGGCCCAGTTGGTCTGAGAATACATGCCGGCGTCACTCCACAAAGGGCAGGTTGGAAGGTGGCTCGGGGTGCACCGTGGACCGCTCCCTGCACAGGGAGGGAGCACCTGCGCCCGGGCCGCCTGCCTCCCCTCAGCCGCTCCTCTGCTCCTGCTCTGCAGGTCCCCAGCTCCCAGGAAGGCAGCGAGGAGGACAGAGACAGTGACTGAGCGGGGACGCCCCCGGAGACACGTGCACCAGGAGCCGCCGCCGCCGCCACCGGCCGCATCCCTCGCCAAGACGGGAGCCAAGACGCGGCCTCGCAACCTCAGGACCTCGAGACCCACATCATTCTCAGCTTCCCTCAGGAGAACCGGCCGCCAATCTGTCTCAGCTCAGTGTGAACTCTGTACACCTCAGCGTGTAAAGACACTATTTTTTTAAGGAAATGATTTTCTTACTAAATAGATACAAGCTTTGCTTAGTCACTCCTTTCCCTTTTTTGGTTCTTTCTGCTCCTTTCACCGTGTGCTGCGTGGGGACGGGTGGCGTGCAAGTGTGTGGACCGGACGTGCTCTGGTGGCTCCAGGGTTGAGACCCAGCAGGCAGTGCAGTGGGGTTCTTTCCAGGACTTGGCCTCAAGCCCCCAGGATGGGGTGTGGCTGCGTGTAGCGGAAGCCTGGCAGGTGGCCCAGACAAGAACAGGTGGCAGCTGGGCCCGGCACAGCGGCCCCCTGGGCTGGAGGAGGGCCTTTTCTCTGTCCAGCTGGCCCTCTTCAGCACCTGGCCTTCATCCTGTCAAATCCGCTTGGTCACGTCCGTCCGCGGTCTAGGCGGGAGGGGTTATGCAGAAGGAAGGGGGACATCACTGACCGACCATGTCCCTTAGCAAGGTCTCCCAGCAGGCCCACCAGCCACTTCCTTCCCTGGCCAGAGGCTTGTCATGTGATCACATCTAGCGGCAAGGGAGGCTGGAAAATGCCTTGTATGAACGGGGCTCAGGGCCAACCCCGAACAAAGTGACCGGTTAGCAAAGAAGAGGTGGGTGGGTCACTGGCAGGTCTGCTGAAGAAGCTATGAGAGAGGACTTCAGGTGGGCAAGTGGTGTGTGTGCATCGGCACAGGTGTGCAGGCATGCTGAGGTGTGGTTTTCTGTTTGCATTTCCCCGCCCCCTGATGATGCTGAGCGTCTTCCCGTGTCCTTATCAGACATTTTCCTTTGCGGCATGTCTGCGAGCGCCTTGCCCGCTCACAAGTAATCTGTCTCTCTCTATATATAATTTCTTTATTGATTTAAGAGAGGAAGGGAGAGGAAAGAAGAGATAGAAACATCAATGATGAGAGACAATCATTGATTGGCTGCCTTCTGCACTGTCCCTACTGGGGATCAAGCCTGCAATCGGGCATGTGCCCTTGGCCGGAATTGAACCCGGTACCTTTCAGTCCACAGGCCAACACTCTATCCACTGAGCCAAATCGGCTAGGGCAGTAATCTGTCTTTTAACTGGGTTGGAAGTTCTTTACTCCGGATACAAGCGCCATATCTGGCATATGCCTTGCACATGCTTTCGTTCAGCCCGCGGGTTGTCTTTTCTCAATGGCGTCATCGGAAGCGCCCGAGTTTTGAATTCTGCTGACGTTCAACGTATCTGTTTCTCCTTTGGTGACTTCGGGTTTTGGGGGTCACTTCTCAGAAACCAGAGTTGTGCGGCCAGACACCTCCGTTTTGCAGCGTCAGCACGTCCACGCGGGCCTCGGACCCACGGCGAGGTCGCTTTTGCAAGTGCAGTGAGGTCGGGGTCGGGCGTCACTGCTGCACGGGTGGGCGCCCTCGTCCAGCCTCTTTGCTTGAGGAGCCCAGGGATTCTGGGAAGCGACCCCCTTTGCTCCGTTCTCCCTCTGCCCTCGCGGAACTCACCTCCCAGACTGCGGACTCTCGGCGAAGAAATCGCTCCAATCGCGCTGGGCGGCTGGGCGGCCGGGAGCCAGGGCTCGGTCCGCCGCCGGCCCGTCGGCCCCCACCTCGCCCGGCCTCTCTAGCCCGCCCGGCCGTCTCGACACCTCCCGCCCGCTGACGTCACGCCGGCCGCCAGCGCGCAGCTGCGGCGCGTGCGCGCGTCCCTTCCGGCTCGCCGTAGCAGGCGCGCCGCCGCTATTTCCGCCCGGGGCCCCGGATGCGCCGCTCCGATCCGATCCGAGCGGCGCCGCATCTACTTCAGCCGCCGGCTCCCGGCTCCCGGCTCCCGACGCCAGTCCGACGCGGCCGGAGCGCCGCCCAGGCCCCGGGTATGTGGCGGCGCGGGGCGCGGGCGGAGAGGTTCTGGGGGGCCTGTGCCGAGGGGCCCGTCGCGGTCGTCTCCCCCGGGTATCGCGCCGAGAGCAGGCCGCGCCGCCGCCGTCAGTGGGCGGGGCCTGGGCGCGGGCTGGACTCGGGTGGGCGGCGAGGGGGTGGGGTCGTGCGGCCTCCGCCCCCCTCCTTCCCCGCCCGCCGCCTCCCTGCAGCCCCTCGGGGCGCGCGTGGTGGGTGACGGGTGGGCTGGGCGCGGAGACGCGGCCGCCGGGACGGAAGCGCGGGGCGGCTCTGCACACCTGACGCGGGCCGGGCCGGGCCGTGGGGTCCGCGGGGCGCTCCGCGTCGTCCCCACGCCGCGTGGCTGGATCCCGGCGCGGGCCTGGCGCTGTTATTTTCATTGGTTCTCGGGCTTCCGTGCCCAGGCGCTTCCTTCGGCCAGTGTGGGAGCCCCCACGCGTGGGCTCTGCGCGCGAGGCCTTCCCGCCCGCCCGGGTGCGGGAACAGGTGCAGAGGGAGCGTCAGGTGCGAGCCCTGTGCACGCCCCCCCGCCCCCCGTCCGGACCGGACCGGACCGGACCGGACCGCGGCTGGGGGCGGGGTCTCGGGGCCTTCCCCCCGCGGCCCCCCGCAGCCCGCGGGCCTCGGCCCAGGCGCCCCCGTGTCAGCCGCAGAAACCTCGCAGCGGGACTTCCGCAAATAGTACGTTCGCCCCGGCGGCTGGGAGAGGAACGTCGTCCTCTCTGTTTTGTGATGAAGCTTTCACGTGGGTGCACATAAAGGGTCTGTGTAACTTTTTTTTTTTTTTTTTAGTGGAACCAGTCACATTAACATGCTCTCTGAGTGGTTGGGGGAAATGGAAACGTGCATTTTAAAACGTGAAGTCATTCTCCCGCCCAAAGACACACCACAGACGGGTTCCCTTTGGTCCCCTGTTGTACCCATGCAGTTCCCTTTCTCCTCCGCGTTTAATGGCAGTTGTGTATGCAGCTCTGTGTGCAGCTCTGCCTGCTTTTAGAAAGCGTTCGCTAGCACGGCCGGGTCCCATTGATCCTCTGCAGCCATTGCTGGTCGTGCCGGACAGCGCCCCTTGTTTCACCGCCTGTGTTGGACCCGCGCGTTCTTGCCTTCTCCAGGCCTTCGGTTTGCTTTCCTCCACGGTTTCTCCTCCATACACGGACGTTCCAGCCACCCTTCCTCGGGTACAGCTTCCTTTCCTACCAGAGGGAGAGGGGACGGGAGAGAGAGCGGGATGGGTTTGTTGTTCCACTTCCTCGTGCGTCCACTGGTTGCTTCTGGTCAGGGCGCGTACCTGCATCACTTGTGTGTGTGAGTGTGTGTGTGTGTGTAGAATTCTGAAAATTCTAACAAATATGTAATTTCCACAATAGGATTCAAAACCTACTGGTTGTTCGATCCCAAACCATTTCCACGTGGGGCCTCTCTGTGGTCCGCCCCTCCCCCAGCCCTGGGCACCTGTTGGCCTCGGTGTTTCCGGGGGTGCCAGCTGGAGGCGCGGCGTGGACGGGGCCTCGGAGTCTGGCTTCGCTCACGGGCACAGTGCATTGAGATTCGCCTCGGCTCCTGCAGGCGTGAGGGTTGGGTTCTTCATGCCGCTCGGGCGTGTCCGTGGTGTGGAGGGGCCAGGATTTCCCCGTGCACCTGCTGAAGGGCATCTGGGTTGTCGCAGCGTGTGTGGGAGTCCGTGGAGAGTTCGCACGGCGTGATGCGCACACGACACAGAGGCACGCAGAGGGTGGCACAGTTCCTCTTTGCTTTCTCCCCGTTTTTGACTTTGTCCGAGAACTCGCTGACTTGGTACGTGTTTGCCCAGGTCTCTTTCTGTCCATCAGGACCTGCATTCTCCACGAAAACTCCCACAAGAGGGAGAGGAGGGTGGAAGTGTCTTAGATAGGACCGTGGTCTGTGGCCTCCCCAAGGGTCCCAGGACATCGGCAGACATGCAGTGCAGCGGTGGTGTTAGCATTTCATGGGCGGCGACTGGGAGAGAAATGCCTGCCCAGGCTCCTGGGGGGCGGCACCGTGATCGCTCGGTGCTGAGAGAAGCACTTCCTCAGCTCGTCTGGGCCGTTCCTGCCAAGCTGAGGTAGATGCCCACGGTCTAGCTCAGGGGCTCTGGTCCATCAGGCGAGGGACCGGCCAGCATCACCGTGAACTTGGCCTCGTGGGCTGTTCAGTTCAGGGGACCTTGGCCGCACTGCGTCTGGGCTTCCCACTGCAGCCACCCACCAGGCAGTCCTCTGCAGCAATGCGCGGTGTAAGGTGTCATAAATCCTAGACGGTTGTCAGCCTCGGTTTAGCCCGTTTGTATCCTTTGGAATGTATATGTTTTAGGAACCAGTATGGGACCTTCACGCTCAGGGCAGGAGGATGGGGTCTTGTTAGCGGATGGGACTTTTGTTTCAGCCCTTTATTTTTTGGGCCACTGGTGTTACCATGTCATGTAGACAGTATTTTTTCCCGTAGTGTTTTACAATGAAAATTTTGAAGATACATAGACGTTGAAAGCATTTTGCCCATCACCTAGTTTCTGTGATTGGCGGTTTCCTGTACCTGTTTTATCACACACCCATCCATCCACCTGTTCGTAGACGAAGGCAGTGTCCAAGTACAGTTTCCTGCGCTGTGCTTCCTGGACTCACTGCGTGTTCTGGAGACGGCTCTCCGCCGGTTCCTGGTGCCCACCTTGCCTGTCACCTGTTTCAGGGCTCCAGTCGAAGGGGACCACAGTGGAGTCAGCCGGTCTGCAATACGGACCACTTTACTCCTAACATTTTGCATTTGCAAACAACGCCCTAGCGAACACCCTTGGTGCTTACATGTTTTCCCGTTGCAGGTGGCTGTCGGGTGCATTTGTAGTGGGACTGCCAGGCCCAAGGCGCAGAGCTGTGCAGCTGCTGGGTGGGCCAGGCCCGCCGCTCCCATCCCGCTCAGCGGTCGCAGCGCCTCACCCAGAGTGTGCTGTCCAGCTTCCGACTTCCTGTCAGCCTGATAGATGAGAAGTGCTGTTTCAGCTGAGTTTTAATTTGCATTTCTTTTATTACGAGTGATGAATTTACAAGTAGATGTGCTTGAAAAATTCAGCTTCAAGTCTTCTCTGGGGGTTCCACTGGCTTACTGTTTGTTTGTTTGTCACAGGAACCCCATGTTATAAACACAGGCCGGGAGCCAATGGACTCAGACATGGAGTTTGTTACTTGTGAGCAGCCTTGAGACATGCTCAGAGCGGTTTGATGGATGGTGATCTGAGTCAGGAAGGCCAAGCCTAGTCCTGGTTTTTGCAGCCGACATCTCTGTGACCTGATCCTCGGCCGCCTCCTGGGCAGCACCGCCCTTGAAATCATGAGCTGAACGGATCCGATCTAGCTGGTTCTGGAGGACTTGAAAGTTAGGACAGCCAGTAAGAATGAAATGTGTGTTGTCATTGGTGGTGGCTTTGCTCTGCATGGGGTACCTCTACCACATTTTTGGGAAATGTTATTTAGAGAAGCAGTGATTTGATTCCCGGTCAGGCACCTGCTTGCATTGTGGGCTCAGTCCCCAGTGTGGGGCTGTGCAGGAGGCAGCCAATCACGTTTCTCTCTCTCAAAATCAAATAAAAAATCTTTAAGAAGAAAAAAGATGAAGATTCCCAAACTCGTATTGAAACAATGGCACAGCTAAGAGGTCCCTCACGCTGTGCCCACCCCCGGTGCCCACCACATTGCTGGGCTTTCTGCTTGGAGGGCAGTGGTGGGAGTGAGGCTGTTGCTGGCTGTGGTCCCGACTTCCTGCTTCGATGCACTGGCTGCTGCTTGCCCATGACCTTGAGACTGTCTTCGGAGACAGCCATCAGGACGTGAGTGCCTTCTCTGAGGGTTACACTGAGTTTTACGTTTTCTCAGCCTTCACGTGTGTAACCGGCATCTGTAGCTTTTGATTTCACACGGATGTGTGTCCCAGCAGGGTGTGGAGCTGTGAGATGGTTCATATGTATGTGCGTTGCACCTTTGTCAGTTTTTTAGCTTTTCCCTTGTGCCTTTCCTCTGACAAGCAGTGGTGCCCTGGACATGAAATGGTGTTTCTGCTGGTCTCGGGGAGCGGAGTGGGCAGCACCACACACAGGAAGCTGGTGTGTCCGTTAGCTCCGAGGACTTGCCGTGTGGAAAGGAGCCGTGTTTGAGCCCATGACCCAGCACTGTCGGGACAGGTGGCCCTGGAGTGCAGTTGTCCTGTTCCCACTGGAAACCTCGGCTCTAGCCGTGTCTGACTTGGGAACATGGTCCCTTCTTAGCTCAGAGTTTCCCGCTCCGCCCTCGGGTGGCCCCGTCCTGAAGGCTGAGCTTTCTCGGGGGCCCCTTCCACTCTCCACCCCGCTCTCTAGTCATCGGCACTGAGGAGTTGGGGGCTGGGAGCCCTTGGGGAGAGCTCCGGGACATGCTGGCCTCTCCGCTGCTCCCTGTCTCCCTGTAGATTCCCTCTTGGCAGCCCTCCCTGCTCTCACACAGGATGCTCGGTGTGAGCGCCCTCAGGGTTTGGCCTGGCTCCTGTGCTGGGGCTTGATTAACAGTGTAGCTGTGAGGTAGCTCAGGTGTCACGGGAACTGCTGTCTGGTGAGGGATTTGGCTGCGGTTCTGGTGCTGAGGGGTTGTGTGTACAGCCCATCCCTGCACCGTCCCCAGCACGTTGGAGCACAGAAAGGCCTGAGCTGGGAGACGCGTCTGGGAAGAATCCACTGGTCACAGACCAGCACTGAGGTCACATCCTGCTTGGCCTTGAGCAGGTGATGCTTGTGACCGTCCAGCAGCTGGTTGGTATCCCCGACCTCGTGCCAGGCTGTGAGGGACCAGTCCCTCCTGTGTGTTGAAGGAGACCTTCTGTAGTGTCCGCGGCTCCACGTGCATTAAGACTGTCCTTTGCACCAGCTGCTGGTGGGACAGACAGTCACATGTCTCCAGTGCTGCTGACCAGGCTCGTAATAAGGGGTGATCAGACGGTGATATTTGCCTTGAAGTAACTTGATTTCAACTTTGATTTTTCAGGAGAACATTAAGTTGGATAAAAAGGGGGGCGATAATGCACCACGGCAGCGGCCCTCCGAATGTCCAGCACCAGCTGCAGAGGTCCCGGGCCTTCCCCAGCAGCGACGAAGAGCAGCAGGCCCACCCAAACCCACCCCCATCCCCCGCCACGCCTTTTGCACCCTCGGCCAGCCCATCCGCACCCCAGTCGCCCGGGTACCAGGTTCAGCAGCTCATGAGCAGGAGTCCCGTGGCCGGGCCGAACGTGAACCTCGCCCTGCAGAACGTGGGGCCAGTGGTGGCAGGAAACCCCCCGCTCACGCTGGCCCCGCTGCCACTCCCCAGCCCCACCTCTCCGGGCTTCCAGTTCAGTGCCCAGCCGAGGCGCTTTGAGCACGGATCGCCTTCCTACATCCAGGTCACCTCACCCCTGTCCCAGCAGGTGCAGACCCAGAGCCCCACCCAGCCCAGCCCTGGGCCGGGGCCAGGCTTACAGAGTGTGCGGGCAGGCGCACCCGGGCCTGGCCTGGGCCTGTGCAGCAGCAGCCCCACCGGGGGTTTCGTGGATGCCAGTGTGCTGGTGAGGCAGATCAGCTTGAGCCCGTCCACGGGTGGGCACTTCGTGTTCCAGGAGGGCTCAGGCCTCACCCAGATGGCCCAGGGAGCCCCAGTCCCGCTGCAGCACACAGGGACTCCCATTGCGATGCGAGAACGGAGACTGTCCCAGCCCCACGGGCAGCCCGGGGGGACCGTGCACCACCTGGGACCCCAGAGCCCCGCGGCCTCGGGCGGAGCTGGCCTGCCGCCCTTGGCCAGCCCCGGCCACATCACCACCGCCAGCCTGCCGCCCCAGATCAGCAGCATCATCCAGGGGCAGCTGGTCCAGCAGCAGCAGCAGCAGCAGCAGGTGCTGCAGGGGCCACCGTTGACCCGGCCTCTGCTGCCTGGGGTTGGGGGGGCTTCGGCGTTCGGGATGACATCCCCGCCGCCCCCCAGCAGCCCTTCCAGAACCTCGGTGCCCCCGGGCCTCTCCAGCCTTCCCCTCCCGTGCTCGGGGAGCAGGAAGACACCCAAGAAGCTGGAGGAGATCCCCCCAGCCTCCCCAGAGCTGGCCCAGATGCGGAAGCAATGCCTGGACTCTCACCTCCGGGAGATGGAGGCTTTGAGGGAGGCCTTCAAGGAGTACCTGATTGAGCTGTTCTTCCTGCAACACCTGCAAGGGAACATGATGGATTTCCTGGCTTTCAAGAAGAAGCACTACGCCCCGTTACAAGCTTATCTTAGGCAGAACGATCTGGACCTGGAGGAGGAGGAGGAGGAGGAAGAGGAGGAGGAAGAAAAGTCTGAGGTTATCAATGATGAGGTGAGAAACAGCAGTTTAATAATTCGAGGACTGCGCTGCGCAGGTGTGAGTCTAGGCAGCTGTGAACACACAAGAACCTGTGAGCCCGGGGTGCTCCTCAGACGTGGTTTCATAAGGATCTGACCCAGGAGTAACGTGGAAGGTGGATTTTGCTGTTTTCTTCGCAGGAGGGAAGAGCTGCCCTAATAGTTGGGGGGCAGGGGCAGACCAGGGGCCTTCATTGAGAGCAGAGACTCCGCTCCGGAGGGAGAGCTGACCTGTGGGCTGCAGCCTGTGCCCCTGGCCTGTGGGGGGTGCACACCTTGGGCTGGTTTCCCAGTTTTCACATTTTACTGAAATAGGTCCCCCCATTGAATCATCGTGAATGTGGATTTTAAACAAGGGGTTTAACTACAAATAAATGTAAATATTGATATGGTATTTTCATGATTAAAATAGTTATTATGGCAAAAACCAATTTTTAGATTTAGTCTTAGCTTTGAGATCATATTTTAAATTCACTTTTATAAATACTTATGAATGATATTTAAGATGGCATCTTTTTTTAAACTGAAAATTTTGGGTGCCTGGAATGGGTGCTTAATAAATGCCCGAATTGAGATTTCTTGATACCATTGTGATTCCAACCCATTTATCTGCACTTCCTGAAAAAAGCTAATCACAGCAGCGAGCGTGAGGTGGCTGTCGTGCACTGTACGTGTGCCTTTGTGTTGTGTAGTGTACGATGTTGGTGCAGCTGACTTTGTTCTAGGAGACGGCTGAATACCTGAGTCTTTGTCACTCTTCTGCAAAGAAATCGGCCTTTGGTGAGCAAAACTGGTCTCTTTGCTCAGTCGTCCTCATCGACATTTATGGGCGTATCCGTGTGGCTTTGCCATTTTGTGTTTTCTTTAACACCCTTTCCAGGATGGACCATTTTTATTTTTCAAATGGTCACCTGATTATTTTGAGGATTTCACCTCTGAAATAGTGAAATTCCGTTATCTTTATGTTTGTACACCAGTGTTGTCTGTAGGTCAGTGCCCTTATCTGTGCTTATGAAAAGAAAGTCCCTTTTTATAACTTCCTGTTGAACTAGACCCTCCATCCTGACCCCCACGTGGTGGCTGGTGGAGTGGCCGCTGTGCAGACTGCCGGAGGCGGTCGGCTTTGTTACTGGACCGCCTGCCGCCCCCACTCCAGAGTGTGCAGTTGTGCAACCAAGAGATTGCACCTGTGACTCAAATTGGAGTTCCTGCAAGATTTGCAGCTGAGTTAGGTTGCTATGTTATACATCTGTCATAAATTAGTTCATTGTCCTTTTGCAGAATTTGATGCAAAAACATTCCATTTTTAAACAGCAAACATCAGTGAGCTGTCAGCAGTAAAATTCTAACAAAATTTTGAGCAGTCTTAAAAATCATGTTGCCTTTTTTTCTCAAAATATTTCCTCTCAGGTAAAGGTTGTGACAGGAAAGGATGGGCAGACTGGTACTCCCGTTGCTATAGCAACCCAGCTTCCGCCAAATGTTTCTGCTGCTTTTTCATCCCAGCAGCAACCATTTCAGGTACTTGTCAATGGTTCTCAAATGTAGTCTCATCCCAAACTTTCCCTTCATCCAGGCATTTTAACCTTCAATTACTATTTGCTCTTAGCATTTTTTCCAGAGCCCATCCCTTATTTTAAGAAAATAAAGAAGTCTTCCTGCATATAGAGCTATAAAATTAAGTTGCATGAGTGAACGACAATCCAGAGCTAATGCACTTTTTTGTGTTGACCTGTGCTGCAGTCGTAGCTGTAGTGTGCATGTCCTCTAATCCTCAGCCTGTCCGTGTGCCAGGATCCTCGTGTGCTCTGTCTCCTGTGGGCTCTCTCTGTGTCTTCTCTCTGTATTTTTGAGAACAGTGCAGAACAGAAACAAGAAAAGAAAGATTTAAGCAGGTGATACCTTGATATTTTCTCAGCTGGAAGAAACACTGAGGTGAAAGCTCCGAAATTAGGGCCTCAGGCTTCTAAATGGGTGTTAGTGAATGCAAACTGATTATTTACAATTTTTGGAAATTAAGTTACTCAGTGTTCCAGTAACAGTGCTAAGGATCTAAAAGTATAGGTCTGATTCTAGTAGTTTTGGAATGGATTGTGCTGGGTTCTGAAAGCAGTTTCATCTTTGTGGTGATAAGTTTTTTAAAACAATTTTTTTATTTCTCAGCTACAGTTGACATAATATTATATTACTTTCGGGTGTATAACAGTGATTAGACCCTTGTGTAACCTACAAAGAGATCAACCATACATCTAATACCCATCTGGTACACCATACATAGTTATTTTAATATTTTAATTTTGATATAATTTCAAACATGGGTAGAAGTTGCTGTAACAGTACAGAGAGCCCCCCGATAGTCCTCACCCACATTCACCAGGGCTTACCTGTTTGCCCCGTTTGCATTACTTTCATTCTCTCTCTCATATTTGCACACACATCTCCCCCTGAGCTAACTGACAGGAAGTTGCAGGCATCCCCTCACGCCCTTTATCCCTACATACTTCCGCACGCCCTGGGTGGGAGTGTTCGCTGACCTGGCCTTCCGATCAGCACATGTTGCAGTGACGCTGCACGGTGGCGAGGCCGCAGCTCAGGCAGATGTCTCCTCTCCGGATGATGTCGTCTAGCGTTTCCCTCGGTCTCTCGGGACCTTGGCATTGTTGAGAAGGAGAGCCATTTATTCTGTAGTGTGTCCTTTGATGTGGGCTTGTCATGTTTCTTGTGTCCGATGCGGGTCGTGCAGTTTTGAGGGGACACCACAGAGTGACGCTGTGTGCAGCTCAGTGTGCCACGTGAGAAAGCCGTGATGTCACTGTCCTTCCCTGGTCCCGGAGGCTTTTCCAGTGGAAGGTTATTGCTTTTCTTTGGGTGATTGATAAGTAATTTGGGGAAGATAGTTCAAGACCATATGAATATCTAGGATCTCACTAAACGTTCGACCACTGATTCTAGCCTCTGTTGCATCTACTGACGAGTCCTGCCAGACGCAGCTGTCACCTTACAGGTTGCAGAATGGACTTGCTAATTCCGTTATTCCTTTTACGTTCGTTAGTTGGCATTCTGCTGTAATGACACACTTTCTTTTCAGTTGATGTATTTTATATGTGGATTCTTTCATCAGTGGGTTATAACATGTCACTGACGATTTATTTATTTGTTCATTTGCACTTATTAACTCAGTAGAATGGACACTTTTTGGTCTGTAGTTCCATGAGTTTTGACAAACACAGGAAGCTGTGTAATGACCCTTACAGTCAAGAACAGGAATTGTGTCACCCCCAGGGTGCTCCCTCGCGTGTCTCTGTGGTCGAGCCTCGCCCTGCCTTACCCTTCGTCTGCACCGCTGTGATTGTGCCTTTTCCAGATCAGGTATCAGTGGAGCCATACTGGCTGCTTGCAGTTGGCACAGCACACTGGAGAGCCACCCGCGTGGTTGCGTATTTCTGTTGCGCTGAGTGATAAAATTAGGGGTAAAGTTGCAGTGAATGTCCACAGACTGTTTTTCTTGTGAACATAGGCCGTCATTTGGGTAAATCCCTGGGGGACAGATTGCTGGGTTGTTTGGTAAGTGTATGTATGTTCAACTCCGTAACAGACTGCCCACCTTTTCCACAGCGGTGGTACCATCCTCACCCCAGGTGGCAACTTTGTTCTTTTTTAAAATCTTTCTCTTTTTTTGATATCTACACAACATCCTGCCAGGGTTTTGACTGAGATTCCATTGAGTTCGTTGGTCAGTTTGTTGAGAAGTAATGTCTTGACAATATTGCATCTTCCAGTTCAGGAATATGGTACATCTCTCCATGTATTGTGGCCTTTGTCGTCTTTCTTCAGTGCTTTGTAGTGTTCAGCATCCCAGTTCCATATGTGTTTTGTTATATCTATACCCCAGTATTCCTGTTTCTCTGTGGAATTGTAACTGGTAGTTATATCTTTAAAATGTTGTTGTTCATTGCAAGTACAGAGTGTCTCAAAAAAATGTGTACACACTTGAACAGCTGATAGCTCAAGTTTGGGAGTTAAATGTATTTTAATAAACGCTGCCTTTGTAATTATTCAAAGTATGTGTATACGTTTTTTTGTTTTTTTGGGGGGGGGACATTCTGTATATAAGAATACAGTTTATTATTTGAACCTGTATTCTGCAACTTTGCCAAACTCATTTATTCATTTCAGGAGCTTTTTTGGTGGATTCTGTAATATATTCAACAGGGAGAATCATGCCTGCAAAGAAAGCAGGACTTACTTTTTCTTTTCCTATCTATACGTTTACTTCTTTTTCTTGCCTTATTGCATTGGCAAAACCAGAATAGGAGTGGTGAGAACAGACATTCTTCCCTTCTTCCCAGTCTTAGCGGGAAAGCATTTAGTCTTTCACCGTTGGGTCTGATGTTAGCTGTAGATGTTGTAGGTGTCCTTTATTAGGTTAAGGAAATTCCTCTAATTATACTATTTATCATGAATGGATGTTGAATTTTGTCAAATGCAATTTCTGCATCTTGTGATGTTTTTCTTCTTTGGTCTATAAATATGGTGAATTATGGGTATTGAGGTATAGTTTATAAGCAGGGAGTGGACACAACTTAGGTGTGACAAGTGCCCGTGTAAGCCACATGCCTTTCAGGATGTCCACTTACGTCACATCCCCTGGTGCCCCCTGCTCGGCATCTGCTGCTCAGGCCCCTCCACTACTCTTGATGCCCAAATTATCTGTAATTTGGCCATTTGGAGCCCCTCTCCAAGCTTCTGACGCCCCCTTCTCTGAGACGCTCTCGGAGCACTTCTCCTGTGAGCACTTCCTTTCTGGTACAAGATGCTGAGGCTCGTTGGGCACATCCCTTTCTGCAGCCCAGGACTGTGGCATTGCTCTACGGAGCCTACTTCCTGTTGGTGGAGAAAACTCATTTGAACCCAGTGCTTAGGTGCTGCTTGTGCGTTTGGTACGGTTGAAGATAAGATTTGTTCAATTGGAGACGCTCAGAATTGACTCACGGGCACCATTACTGCGTGTGCGTAGAGGAGCGTGTGGACGCTCTGGCGGGTGCTTGCATTGGAACAGCGGGCCAGTGCACGCAAGGAGGGCCTGCAGGCTGGTGGAGATGATGTGCGGTCTTCACAGCGACTCACTGTCACACTCACCAGGCTGCCGGAAACGACAGTGGACAGAATCTGATGTGATGAGTGGGATTCCCACCACTTCTGATGGGAGCGAGCGTGGAGGAGGTGAGCGTGGGCAAACCCTTTGGCCAGCAGAAGCTCTAAGGCTACTGTCACGTGTGTGCACCAGAAAGCCTTGTCTGTGCAAGCCCCAACTGGAAAGAATGGAGATGCCCAGCAGCAGCGCAGACCAGCCATCACGCACCCTCCACAGAGGAAGGCTTACGCATGTTCCAGGCGGCAGTCACAGCACGGGTGCTGCGAGGGCTGGTCTCTGGGGCAGAGGGAGGGCTTCCAGGAGAAGACAGGTGCAGACTTTCTTCAGGGAAAGCTCCCTAGGAAGCAGAGCCAGCAGACGCTGTGTGGCGCTAGCGCTGCAGGTGAGGGCACCGCGGTGGGAAGTGTCCCGATCAGGCAGCAGCACCTGCCTGGTGGTCAGGGGCTCCCTCACGCTCCGCATCTCCGAGGCACAGTAGCAGGTTGTTTCTTAAGCCTGGTGACGACTCCGTGGGTTGGTCCCTGTAATACTGTTCTCACCTGTGTGTAAGGTTTTCCACTTTCCTCAACATTTTACTATGAAAAATGTTGAACAGAGAGAAAAGTCTGAGTCTTCAATCAACCTCCACATTCCACCATTTAAATTCTGATTAACTTTACTATGCTTTAAAAATTGCATACGTATGTTAATTTCTTTTGTGTATAGGATATCCTATATAATAAAAGCCTAATATGCTAAGTGTTTGGTCAACCGGTTGGCCATTCAACCAATCAAAGCATAATATGCTAATGATATGCTAAGGCTCCTCAGCTGCTCGCTATGATGTGCACTGACCACCAGAGGGCAGACGCCCTGACTGGTAGGTTAGCTTGCTGCTGGGGTCTGGCCAGTTAGGACTGAGCAAGATGGGCTGGACACGCCCTGGAGCCCTCCCACGTCCCTCCCCGCCCCGATTGATCGTGCATCGGTAGGGTCCCTCAGCTTGGTCTGTGCCCTCTCGCAATCCGGGACACCTCGGGGGATGTTGGAGAGCCAGCTTCGGCCCCACCCTGCAGGCCAGGCCGAGGGACCCCACTGGTGCACGAATTCATGCACTCGGCCTCTAGTATCATAATAAAAAATATTTACGACACTAAAAGGAAAACCAAGAACTCTCCCTTTGGCTGGTAGGTTTCTCAGGCAAACAGTATGGATTTCACAGGAAATGGGAAAAGGGGGGAGTCTCAGAAAAGAGCTGAAATGAGAAACAGCCTTTGTTTTCTGTGGAAGAAATCTCAGCGTGAGTTTTCTTATTTACAACCAGTTGTAGATTTTTTATGTTGACCAATGTGCACGGATTAATGAAGCTAGAAATACATGTAAAGTTCCCTGTATTTCATCTGTATTGATTTCTGTTTGCTCCCATAGAAATTTGAGGCATGTTGTTGAGTGCAGAGGTGTTGTATATACAGTAATACATACATGCACATATGTTCGTTTATGAAAAGAATCATTCTAAACAGAGACTATCAGTGATGTTTCTGTTAGAGAAAATGAATAATTATCCATAATCCCATCATCCTAACATATTTTATATTATCTTACATATATACCAGTCAACACAGTGTGTTTACACTTTATTTTATTTAACAAATATTCTCTATATTTTATTTACTTTAAAAAATAATCGTTCTTCTTTTAACTATATTTTTTTTATTGATTTCAGAGAGGAAGGGAACAAGAGAGGGAGAAGCATCAATGATGAGAATCATTGATTGGCTGCTTCTTACACTCAAGCCCACAATCAGGCCCTGACCAGGAATTGAACCGTGACCTCCTGGTTCATAAGTCATGTTCAACCACTGAGCCACACCAGCTGAGCCAGCTTGTATTTTAAAGTCAGCAGTATCATTCCCGATACAATAATCATGAAGGTAGTGTAAGAAACTAAAGATGGCCCAGCCAGCGTGGCTCACTGGTTGAGCGTCAACCTATGAACCAGGAGGTCACACTTCGATTCCTGGTCAGGATACATGCCTGGTTGTGGGCTTGATCCCCAGTGTGGGGCGTGCAGGAGGCAGCCGATCCATGATTCTCTCTCATCATTGATGTTTCGCTCTCTCTCCCTTTCCCTTTCTCTCTGAAATCAATACAAACATATATTTTTAAAAAGAAACTAAAGATAGTATTAAAAACTAAAGGTCATCCTGAAACCAGGAGTTGGTGGCAGTGCAGGAGTCGGGGAGAGGCTGGCCCTTCCCCCAGCGTGTCTGCCGAGAAGTTGTCATTTCCATCCGTTTTCACAGGGACCTCGTCCTCGAGCACCATTTTGTTGAAAAGACTTCTTATTCCTTCTGGTTGCTCCCAGCCTGCAGGAAGTGATGTGATGGGCAGTCACTGGGGGCCCCCATCTGTCCATCACCCTTGAGCAGCACTGCACTGTCCTGGTGACCGAAGCCCCCAGAGCGTTTCAGGTCCAGGCCTCTGGTCCTCTCGGGACTGTTTCAGTTCACTGACCTCCCCCCCCACTCTGCTACCCAGCCTTCCAGTGTGTTTTTTTATTTCAGATATTTTAGTTTTCAGTTTTAGAATCTCCACTTGGCTTTCTGTTTGAATAGTTCCTTTCTTCTGTCCTTGATGACGACATATTTCCTTTATGTCCTGGGCGCAGTTATTAAAGCCACTGGCAGATCCTCGCTGCCCGGTTCCAGCACGTGGGCCCGCTGTTTGCTGTCCGTCGGTGGTTTTGAGTGTGGCTCGTGCTTTCTTGTTTCTTTGTGTCTTGGAGTCGTTGTGACTTGGATTTCGAAGGTGGTGACTGGCAGGTTGCAGCGCGCCAGAGGAGTGTGGGTCGCTTTTCTTCCACAGTCAGCCACGGTCATTGACTTGGAGCCGGGCGCTCCGTCTCCCGAGCGTTGGCGCCTGGAGCCTTAGTGGGTGCGTGGCGTTTGTGTCTGCGTGGTCCGGAGGCAGCGGGGCTGATGGAGAGAGCCTGCCTCTCCTTGTCCAGCCTGGTCCTGTGGCAAGTCCCGTCCTCACTGCTGGCTTCCTGCCCGGCCCCAGTCATCTGCAGGCAGCGTGGCTGGGCTCTGGGCCGAGCCGCGCCGCATGGCACAGACGGGCCCTCGTGCGGTGCCGTGGCACCAGAACCCACTCCGGCCCTTTCCCTACATCCTGCAGGTCCCAGGCCCCTCCCCGAGGCTGTCCCCTGGTCCCCATGTTACGCTTCTTCCGGAGTTTGTGTGTGTTTGGAGGACTTTGGGTCCAGTATGACGTACTTGACACCGAGCATTTCTCACTTTCTTCTATTAAAAATAACAACAACCCTTCTTCTGATAAGTAATACATGTTCGTTGTGAAACATTTGGAAAATTTAGAAAGGTGCACACACACACAGATGATAAATTAATTCCCTGTAATTCTGTCCCCAGAGATAACCACTGTTCATATCACCTGATTTTCAAATCATTCTTTTCTTCTGCCTTCTCTCTCCCTCCCACCCTCTCCTCCCCCATCTTCCTTAAATGTAACCGGGTGCTTACTCTCCCTTTAGTCACTCTGAGCTGTCCTCATGGGAGCTAGTGGCCTGCAGCCTGGCTGGAACCGGCCGTGTCATGTCCACCCCGCGGGCCGCGGGGGTCAGCAACCCCTCATGGAACAGCGACTTGGTTTAGGCACTTGTGACTTCTGCATTTAAAATGCTTCACTAAGTAGAGTGATCACCATTGAGTCATTAAACAAGATCAGCGACGAGCAGCTCTCAGACATCATCCATAGCGTTTAGCGTCCCTGCATGTTGAGGTGCAGAGTGGAAGGTGCAGGCGCCAGACTGCGCTCCGCCTTGGCCAGCGGCTGTCATTCCGACATTCACAGTGACCTCTGTCCACGCACCACATAGGTCACGGAGGGCCCTCTGCCCACGCACCACATAGGTCATGGAGGGCCCACTGTCCACACACCACAGGTCACGGAGGGCCCACTGTCCACACACCACATAGGTCACGGAGGGCCCACTGTCCACACACCACATAGGTCACGGATTGCCCACTGTCCACACACCACATAGGTCACGGAGGGCCCACTGCCCACACACCACGTAGGTCACGGATTGCCCACTGTCCACACACCACATAGGTCACGGAGGGCCCACTGTCCACACACCACATAGGTCACGGATTGCCCACTGTCCACACACCACATAGGTCACGGAGGGCCCACTGTCCACACACCACATAGGTCACGGATTGCCCACTGTCCACACACCACATAGGTCACGGAGGACCCACTGTCCACACACCACGTAGGTCACGGAGGGCCCACTGTCCACACCACATAGGTCACGGAGGACCCACTGCCCACACACCACATAGGTCACGGAGGACCCACTGCCCACACACCACATAGGTCACGGAGGGCCCACTGTCCACACCACATAGGTCACGGAGGACCCACTGTCCACACACCACACAGGTCACGGAGGACCCACTGCCCACACACCATTGGAAGATCCAAGTCATCGTACTTACTAATCGGGGTTTTAGTGTCGTTTTCCTTTAGGAAAACAGTTCCAACCTTTCTTTGCATTATTCAGCTTTGTTTTGGGGGTGAGCCATGACAGGCAGTGTGACTGGCCGGGGAGGCTCAGCTGGAGTCCACCTCAGGCTCCCGCTTCCCGCAGCAGCCCCCCTGCTGCTCTGTGTGCCACCCAGCTCGTGTAGGTTCGCACTGGCCTGAAGTTCATTTAAAACCAGAACGATAGGTCTTTTCTAAGTCCTTTTTTTCTTCCAGAGGTAAGTTAGAGCTTTAAATCACTCACAGAAATATACATTGCATATGTATATTTAAATACATTGGGTAGGTAATATTTCTTTCATTAAAAAGAAATAAGGTCAATGCTCGGGTAATGATGATAGTTTTAGTCGTTCTTGTACTTAAATGACCCAAATCTGACTCTTCCCTTTTCTTTCCAGCAGCAAGCCCTCGCAGGGACCCTGGTGGCAGGGGCTGGCAGTGCGATAGAGACGGACCCCTTTAAGAGGCAGCAGGCGGGACCCCCGGCAGGTATGTCACCGTCACGGGCACGACTCAGGTGGCCCCAGGCCCAGCGGCTTCGCAGCGGGACTTACAGCTCAGGGCCATGTGTTTCTAAATTGTGAACGCTGAGGAGCTTGGTGTTGATTAGTTTCTTTCTACTTTGAAAGTTGCTTTTTATTTGGGGCGTATTGATGTGCATGTTCACGTGTACCGAAGGGACAGGCTCATCAGTCACGCAGGTGTATTTCGTTTTGATTTTCAAGTGCACTTCTGGGCTTTCTAGTCCTCATGCCATGATTGAATGTAAAACCATCTGCTTTTTCAAGTTGTCATTCATTTTTTCAAACTGAATTTTTTTCTTCGAATTATAAACTTCATACACATTCTATGTAACATTTTTAAACAGTTCAGGTGTCACTTAAGCCTACCTCCGGTTTCGTGCCTCTGGTTTCCTGCCCACTCCCTAGCCACAGAGGTAGCGGCTGTTAACGCTTGTGAATTTCCACAGACACTCTGTCTGCGCACCAGCATTGTGACACCCGTCACTCTGGAAACTCCGTGTGATCGTATGTACACTGTGGTCTGACATCACATAGGAGGCGTCTGTCCCATTCATGGGCTTCGTCGTTTGTGCTGGCTGCCATAGTTTCCATTGCACAGGCAGTTCCTTCTTTATGCTTCAGACCCTGGTCAGTGTTCATTTGTTAGTACATCAACATATTGAACACTAGTCTCACAGTTTTTCCTACAAGTTTATCAGTATATCTTTTTTAAAAATATATTTTTATTACTTTCAGAGAGGAAGGGAGAGGGAGAGAGAGAGAAACATCAGTGATGAGAGAGACTCATTGATTGGTTGCCTCCTGCACGCCCCACTCTGGAGATCAGGCCGGCAACCCGGGCATGTGCCCTGACCGGGAATCGAACCGTGACCTGGTTCATAAGTCGATGCTCAACCACTGAGCCACGCCGACCAGATGTCAGTATATCTTAAGGGGAAACTCCTAGAATGAAACAGTGGATCAGAGCGACATGCGCTTAAGTGTTGGAGACAGTCAGTTGCCCTCCAGAGGGTTGGGTCCATTTCTAATCCCATCAGCAACGTCTGGTTCCTTCCCCTGTAGCCTTATGGATCGTCCCTCTGCGAGCCGTGGCTCTCTGCCCCTTGCTCTGTCTGGTCCCATACTTGCCATGTCACCTGTAAGAGCTTCTGACTGTCGAGTCAGCCCGCCTGTGCCCACCGTGTGTGCTGCAGATGTTGTCTCTGAGGATGTTGCTTGATCTTTGCCTTTTCATGATGCTTTTCCTTATATTTGCACATCTTTAATGAAAAGAAATTATATTTATCGATCTTTCACGGCTTTTGGATTTGGGTTCTTGCATAGAAAGGTCTCCCTGTTTAAATATGATAAAAACACACATTTTTTCTACTACGCTTGTGGTTTTATGTTTACATCAAACTGCACCTTTTCTGAAAATTATTCTAGAGCAGTCTAAGCGACCTCGGCTTGAAGTGGGTCACCAAGGGGTAGTTTTCCAGCACCCAGGGGTGAATACAGGAGTTCCTCTCCAGCAGTTAATGCCGACAGTTCAAGGTAAGACCCAGCGTCAGAGCCAGCTCCTGTAGCTCAGGAGGGCATGCAGAGGCCGACAGCCCGCGCAGACTCAGACACGTGCAGTTGAGCTGGCCTGGTTGAAGTGGCTCCTGGACTTGGGGTGTTCTGAGCTGTAGCAGCACAGTGTGAAGACCCCCGGAGATTTGTTCTTGTCCCTGTAACGAGCCACACATGTGCTTGTCCTCAAGCTTCTCTCCAGTTTCCACTCCTGTGTTTCCTCGTTGCTGCCGCCTAGGGACCCCTGTGGTTACTCAGTGCTGCCCTGCTTGGTGCTGCCTGGCCAGGCCCAGTGCCTCTGTCCTTTCTGTGTCTCATTGAGAACATTAGATCTGACGTGACTCAGATTTCCCGCCAGTTAAGCCTCCCGACTGCATGGTCATTTTGCGTGACGGGTCTGTGACAAGCCCTGGGAGGTGACATCTGACGCCTGGTCATGCTTTCGAGCTCCAGAGTCAGTGCTGGTGGGTCTTTCCTGTCTTGCAGGAGGGATGCCTCCCGCCCCTCAGGCCGCCCAACTGGCCGGACAGAAGCAAAGCCAGCAGCAGTATGACCCGTCCACGGGGCCTCCGGTGCAGAATGCCGCCAGCCTGCACACACCTCCACCGCCGCTGCCCGGCAGGCTGCCCCCGGCCGGCCTCCCCACCGCGCCCCTGCCACCCACGCTGCAGTACCCGCCACAGCCACCGATGGGGGAGCCGCCGACACAGCTGCACGTGGCCACAAAGGCCCAGCAGCCCAACCCCCCGGCCCCCGTGCCCCCTGCCAGCCAGCTCCCTGTGCCCCCGCAGGCCACACAGCCGGCCCTGCTCGCCCCAGTGCCCGGGAAGGCGCAGATGCAGGCCCCTCCACCGCCGTCCCAGCCGCAGGTACTCTGACCTCGGGCTCTGAGGGGTGGAGGGGACCAGGCAGGTGTGACAGGAGGTCAGCCAGCCAGCAGCTGAGACATGGTGTGTGTGTAAAATAAGGACTGCTTGTAACCGAGTTGTCACTGTTGATTATCAGGAAAAAATGGTTCTGATTGCTGTGCTCAGAGCAGAGAGCCGTGCAAAGGGCCTTGTAGCCACTGTGCCACTTGATGTGCCCAGTAAGGCAGAGGCTGGGGGCCGGCGCCGGGTGCCTGTGGTGGAGGTGAGGCTGGGAGTGGCGAGGCTGCTCCTAACCATCGGCCAAGCCCCCCAGGCGCCCCCACGCTCTGCCCTCTGCAACAGTGTCCAGGGGTGGTTCTTCACCGGGACCCAGTGACACAGTGAACATGCTAAAGACACAGGAGAGAGGCTGGGGAAGGAAAGGTGTGCGATGGACCGCACGGACGAGCACAGCTCAGTGGTCTTAGGTGACAGGGCTGTAGACGGGCCTCGGTTTGTGTGGTGGTTTGTGTGATCATGGGTTCGTTTGTGTTGCTGTGGGGAGGGACCATGGCGTGCCTTCACCTGTCGCCTCTTTTCTGCCTACCAGACAGTGGCCTCCACGAGACTACCCACAGACCCCGCCCAGCCCAGTCCTCGGCCCCCGCCCCCCTCCTCCACCTCGTCCATCGCTCCCGGCAGTGGCTCCGGCCCGGGGGCCTCGCCAGCACGGGCCTCCCCGGTGAACAGACCCTCCTCAGCAGCCAGCAAGTCTCTGTCTCCAGTCACCTCCCGGTCCCCAGGGGCAGCTGTGTCAGCCCCCCCAAAACCACAGAGCCCAGCTCAGAATGCGGCTGCACCCCAAGACGGCTCTCAGGACAAGCTGGCGGAGCAGATGGCACTGGTGAGGGGCTGGTGCCTTCCGTCCGGTGACACGCGGCTGCACTCACGCTGGGAAGCAGCGTTTGTAGCTGCACGCCTGGCATGAGGGCGGTTGGCCAGCTCTGTGGTCAGAGACCCACGATGGAAGCCAGTCATGCGACCTTGTCCTAGGGGAGGGGGACTCGTGTGGTCTTTTCTGTGCTGAAGTCAGTGGTCTGGGCTGCTGTCCTCGCAGGCTGTGGATGAGGGGCCGGGACAGGGCGGGTATCGTGAGCGGGGACAGTGCAGGTCGGTGAGGGTCACGGTCATCCAGTGGTTTCTGCTGTTCCTCAGATGCAGCGGTTGTCTGTTCAACTTCATTTAAAGGAATTAAAAGAAACAAAGCAAAACAGGGTGGGCTCGGATCTAACCCAGTGACGTGTGGCCGGTCTTCCTTGGTCTCCCTGTTCCCAGTGGGTCAGTGCAGACGCCAGGCCTCTGGTTTCCTGGTGCAGAGCGCGGGCCTGACGTGTTCTGAGGCTCCACTCAGTCACCTGCCCGTTCTTCCAGCTTTGGGTCCAAGTCTTACCTTTGCTGCTGAGACTGCCACAGAGTCGGTCTCACCTGTGGAAATGCAGTTAATGATTATGTGCTCCCCCCTCCCCGCAGGAAAACCAGATCCATCAGCGGATAGCCGAGCTGAGGAAGGAAGGCCTGTGGTCCCTGAGGCGGCTGCCCAAGCTGCAGGAGGCCCCGCGCCCCCGTGCACACTGGGACTACCTGCTGGAGGAGATGCAGTGGATGGCCACCGACTTCGCTCAGGAGCGGCGGTGGAAGGTGGCTGCTGCCAAGAAGGTGGGTGAGCTGGGGCCCCTGGGTTGTCCGTTCACTTGGGGGAGGAGGTAGTGAGCCTGGGTCTCCCCACCCAGCGCCGACGGCCCGCAGAGCACGCGGGCTGCATCTCGGAGACGGTGTGGTCCTGGGCTGAGAACACGGGAGGAGCTTCGTGTCGCCCTGGCCAGGGTCCCGGTTGGTTGGCGCACCGCCCGTGCGCTGGAGGGTGCAGGTTGGCTCCTCGGTCACGTGCAGGAGACAACCGATGGATGTTTCTCCTCTCCTTCTCCCTCTGCCTTCCTCACTCTGAAATCATTGTTTCTTTTAAATGAAGCTTTAAAAAAAAGAAACCCGTGTCCTTTTTGTCGCGTGACAGACTAAAACACGAAACCCTTAAACTTTCCCCGCCAGCTCGTCAGGACGGTGGTGCGTCATCACGAGGAGAAGAAGCTGCGAGAGGAAAGGGGCCGGAGAGAGGAGCAGAGCCGGCTCAGGCGCATCGCCGCCTCGGCTGCCAGGGAGATAGAGTATTTCTGGTCCAATATCGAACAGGTAAACCTGACTCTTTAATGGGGCCCGAGACATAGACTGTTGGGGCTGGCGAGGCAGAGCCCGCAGTGTCTCTGGGGAGGGTGCGTGAGGGTGGGTCCCGCCAGCATAGCCCTCGGACTGCAGCTCCTTAGAAGGAAGGTTCTTGCTCTGCCTGTGGCTGTGCGTGGACACGTGGACACGCGTGGCTGCTGTTGGTGCTGCATGAAGTCCATTGTCCCCGAGAGGCCTGCACGCGGCTCCTCGGAGGTGGGCAGGTCACCAAGGAGCTGCTCTCCAGAACGGCAGCGCTTGCTCCACTCCCTTTTAAAAGCGTTCTGAGCTCAGCACCTGACGGGACTGGGCAGATGCAGTTCGCTGCAGATCAGGGCGAGCCAGCCCTGTGCTTGCAGACCCGTGTGTGAGTGTCTCCGTTGCTGAACATTCTGGAGCCGGTTAACTTACATCCTCGGACACGTGCTTGTGTTTAACTCTTGTATTCAGGTTGTGGAAATCAAACTACAAGTCGAATTAGAGGAGAAGAGGAAGAAGGCCTTGCATTTACAGAAAGTTTCCAGGAAAGGTATGGTCCTTGGTAAAGCCTTCCCTCTTGCGGACCGTATTCTGCCCCAGTCCTGTGCTCGTCGGCACCTGGCGACAAGGTGGCTTCCCAGGAGGCTGCCTGCTCCGGCCCTGCGCGAGCTTGTGGCGCCTGGTGATCACCTTGCTCTCGGGGCAGCTGCTCTGGCCGCATGTTCCCATTCTTTTGAGATTTGCTGGTTGAGTCCGAACCTCAGGCTGACCAGCTTTGGGGCCCTCACTCTCAGTTGAGGTCTGAGCCTGTCCCCTTTGGCCAGTCCTTGGGCAGGGAGGTGGACGCCCTGAGGTGTGTGGCCCTGGGCCCCTGTGTGTGGCCAGTGCACTGCCTCACTGCACTGCAGGGCAGGGTGGGGTGGGTGGGACACTGTGACTTCCATTTTCCTGGTGTGGAAACGGGGGAGAGGTGGCCACTGCTGAGGTCACAGCTGTGTGACCAGACGGGGCAGAAGAAAGGAGCTTTGCTGGTAGCTCCTGTCCCTCTCCTGGGTTCCTGCCGAGGTCTCAGCGCTGAGGGCTGGGAGCTGCCTGGGCACCTGGTGAGGGTGGCAGGGGGCTGGCTCTGCATTGTCCCCAGGTCACCAGGAGGGGGGGCACTCGCTGGGATGCCTCCTCAGCGGGGTGTCAGGAGGGCGTGGCCTAGACAGGCAGAGACGCCCTTGACGCGGGTGGAGAACACGGTCACAGCCCCTGTCTCTCTAGGAAAGGAGCCGAGACCCAAGGGCCCGGAGGTGCTGCTGGAAAGTGTTCTGGTGAGTTCCGGCTGTCCCTGCACCGGTGGGAGGGGAGCGTGTGGAGCCCCCTGCTTCTGTCCGGAGAGACTGGGAGATTACACGGGTCACTCCCTCTCACTGTGAAGTCAGGCTACCTGGGGAAGAAACGGGTTCTCTGTATCGGGGGGCCCCCGGGGGCGTTGACTGTGATTTGGATGAGGTGCAGCATGCATGTGGACTTAGCCACACCCAGGCCTGTCCTGTGACCGCGGCCTGGGGGCGGCGTGCTTGTCACAGGGCCACGGTGCCCTGAGGTGCACGCCCAACACAGTCCTGATTTGGTTTCCATCCTGGGCTTTAAGATCACATGTTGGCAATTTTTATCCTGATTCAGGACCCGGGAGCAGCTGGCAGGAAACGGAAAGCGAGCACGACCCTCACTGATGACGAAGGTCTGTCCCCGTGAACTCACAAGCAGGGTGCCCACTTGTTGCAACCATGACTCAGAGCCACTGGGGTTGTCGCCAGCCAGGTGCCTCGGTGGGCAGTGGGCTTTGTGGGGAAGACACGAGGCGCTGGCCTGTGGAGCGGGGAGAGCCTAGGACTGAGGGAGGAGACACGATCAGGGCTGATGGGAAGGAGCCGGCCAGGGGCTGAGGCCGGTGCTGGGAGAGGTGTGGTCTGTCTGGCAAGGCCGCCCGGTGGTGAGGCTTGTGCCAGGGGAGACGGCTGCAGACGCTGCATTCTGCTGCGGCGCTGGTCGACGCTTCTGCACCAGGGCCAGGGCTCTGTGGGAGGGAGGCACGGGGGCAGGGCCGAGGTTGCTTTGAGGCAGTGGCTGCACAGCACAGGAGCCCGGTAGATGAGCTGGTCTGCTGGGCAGTGGCTGGGGCTGTGGACGTGGGCGATGGCTCATGGACTGGCTGCAGCGGGCTCAGCAGTGGGTGGTTCCCTCCCTCGCTCCGGCCTGAGTGGGTTCGTCGTGTAGCAGCAGCCAGGCGGCGTCCACTGAGGTGGGAGGCCAGTGTGGCCAGTCTCCAGCCTTCTCTGCGGCACGAGAGGCTGCGTGTGGAGCCGGTGGAGCTGCGTCGTGCTTGGTGTGTGCCCGTCTCGCTGACATTCGCTCTGACGTCACTGTTGCAGTGGAAGACGAGGAGGAGACGATTGCAGAGGAGGAGGCTAACGAAGGGGCCGTGGACCACCAGTCAGAGCTGTCTAACCTCGCCAAGGAAGGTAGGCTGGGCCTCCTGCCAGCGTGCCGTGAGCACTGAGTCAGGACAGGAAGCTAAAAGTCTGTGCAAGGCAGAACAGCACCCAGTGTCGAGCTCCCTGGGATCAGCCACGCTGCTGAGCGTAGAGTGCCGAGTGCCGCCCCCTCCCCCCGTCCCTGTCTCCCTCTCCCCGGGTCCCCGCCGGGATGCCTTCTGGGTCTTGGGTCTGTCACTCCTGCAGCTCTGTCCCCGCACCCGTGCACCTCCCTGAGCACACTGCTCCCTTCCCAGCGTCGGAGCCTCACGTGAACGTCCTGCTGTAGGTTCGCCCACTTGCCTTTCCTCTCAGCTCTTCTGCTGCCAAGTTTCATTCACGTTGTCATTTGCTGTGTAAACACTGGTTCTCACTGCGCAGTAGCCACGCGCACCTGTCTGCCCAGAGGGTCTGCCGGGCAGTTGGTGGGCCCCCGGGTACCTGCGCTCTGAGTGGAGGAGCGGGCTGGGGGGCGTGTGCGCCTGGCAGCCTGGTGAAGTTGTGCTGAGTTTGGGTCGAATGGTGGCCGCCAGCTGCCCATCTCGGGTGCACTGGTGTCTGACTGCGGCCTTTCTGCCCGTCGGGGTGAGAAACGGCGTCTCTTCCTGGGCTCCTGCCTGTCTTTTCCTGCCCTGGTTCTGGGTTTCCTTTTCCGTGTTGACTCGTAGGTGATCCTTGTGTGTCCTGGACATCAATTCTTCGTCAGTTTTATGTGTTGCATTTTCCCCATTTTCATTCTCTTTGTGGTAACGTGATGCACAAGTGTTCTTGATGTGAGTGCAGTCGCATTGGCCAGGCTGGTTTACTTAAAAACACACAACACTCCAGCTCACAAGATGCCTCCTGTGTCGGCGAACACTCTGTTCTTATGCTCGTGTGCATGTCTCTGACGGGGAGGTAACCCCCTTCTCCTGTGCCCTCCCAGCTGAGCTGCCCCTCATCGACCTGATGAAGCTGTACGAGGGGGCCTTTCTGCCGAGCTTCCAGTGGCCCCAGCCTCAGCCCGGCGGCGAGGAGACGAGTGAGGAAGAAGGTCTGTCCCGCGCCTGCAGGGGGTTCGGCTTTCAAACAGCAACTCGCAGAGCAGGGCTCGGACAGAGCGGACACCCTTTAGCGGTGAAGGGAACGTTGGAGTTACGTGTGATTCTGTATTGAGTAGCGATTCATTGAATTCTGTGCTGCTTTTTTGTTGTTTATAAACTTGGCACAGTCATGAGAGCACTTGGTCAAGTTGTGAACAGTTCATTTTCTCCAGGTTTAGAAAAGTCGTCATTTTATGGACCTAGATTTTCATCACATTTATTCAGGCTGTGCTGTTTAACACGCCTGCTTTAAGGAGTTCATTTTACTTTTATTAGACATTCCAAACATGCGCAGACGACACCAGGATCCCTGCTTTCCTGCTGTCGCTCTGCTTGTTCTGATCATTAGACACAGTGCCTGGGAGTGGGAGTGGCCGCTGTCAGGACCCTGTTGCAGCAGGACTAGGGAGGCCCTGGCGGCCCCTCACTTGACTGGCCTTGGAGATGCTGGTAGTCTTTCCTTTCTTGGTGGTGGAGGGAGTCAGGGACCCAGTAGGTTCCCATACAGTCACCTGTGGGGACAGCAGCTCCATTGCTGCGGAGGCCTCTCCAGGTTCACCTGAGGGCTTTGCAGAGTGGGCCGAGGCTGATAGTTTCGTAAGAGTTTTCTCTGTTTAACCAGAGCGCACTCTTAGGTATGTAAAGTGGATCAGAGTTCAAAAAATGGGTGCTTTATTCTGTATTTGGATTCTGTCAGTTTTTTTAATGTTAAATAGGCTCATGAAACTATGAAGGCTGTTGCAAACCCCACCTTTCCATTGCTCACAGAGGTGGAAGACAGCCCCGGCGACCAGGAGGGCCGCAGGGACGTGGTGCTCATAGACTCGCTGTTCATCATGGACCAGTTCAAAGCCGCCGAGAGAATGGGTGTCGGGAAGCCTCACACAAAGGACATCGCGGAAGTGACCGCCATGGCTGAAGCCATCCTGCCCAAGGGCAGCGCTCGATTCAGCACCACGGTGAGCGCCCGGCGGGAGGGACGGAGAGGCTTCCTGCTCCCACAGAGCACTTGCCCCAGCTGCACACGTGACCGGGAAGGTGAACTCTGACCCTTGTCCTGTTGCCTGGAGGCTTTCTGTAGCTTCCCATGCGCAGCGTGAGGTCAGTCTGGAGACAGGGCTCGGTCACCTGAGGCAGCACTCACGGTCTGTCCCTGCAGGTGAAGCTGAGCGCCCCGCCCCTGCTGCACGGCACGCTCAGGGAGTACCAGGCGATCGGCCTGGACTGGCTGGCCAAGCTCTACCGGAAGAACCTCAATGGCATCCTGGCGGACGATGCCGGGCTGGGGAAGACCGTGCAGATCATCGCCTTCTTTGCCCACCTCGCCTGCAACGAAGGTAGGCGCGCGGGAACAGCAGGTGCTGCCGAGCCTGGCGTGTGGGCCAGGGTCTGGCTGAGCGAGGGGCGGGAGTGCCTGTTTTCTCGGCTCCTCGTGTGGTGCTTTCTCGTGGGGGTGGGGGCTCCTCGCATCTGATCAGTCTTGGCCGTCGGTGGGTGACATCTTTCCCAGCCTGTCCTTTCCGCCTCTCGCTCGGTGTGGCTCCATTTCTAACAGACGTTACGGTCTGGTGTGTGTGATTCTGATCATTTGAGGATGCTCATTTTTTAGAGAATGAGCTGAAACCACCTATTTGGGATGGTTTGGGCGTGTGTCTTGGCGAGAGGTTGGGAGCCTCCACGTGAGTTGGTGTGGTGCTGTGGGAGTACCCACCGGGGAGGGGACAGGCCTTGGGCTCCGAGGGCTGCGGGCTGCTGACTGCTTTTCCTGAGCGTTGTTCCTTGTCAGCAGGGATTCCTTCCCGTGCTCATGGGGTTGGCCATGTTTCTGAGTAAGCATTCCTTTTATTGGGTGATTGCTTACTCATCCAGCCACTCTTGGCTGTGCGCCTCCTGAGAGTCGGGCCTGCCCCTGCGGCTGCTGGGAGTGGGGACGGAGGCGCCGTCCCAGTCCAGGAGCCGTGGTGTGAGGACGCCCCTGCACCCGCTGGACGGCTGCTTCAGTCCCGCTCGGGCACGTCTCCACAGCGCGTGCTGGTGCCTGGGCCTGGCGAGGACAGTGTGGCTGAGAGGACGGCTGTGTCCCCTCCCTCTGCAGGCAACTGGGGCCCTCACCTGGTCGTCGTGAGGAGCTATAACATCCTCAAGTGGGAGCTCGAGCTGAAGCGCTGGTGTCCTGGGCTCAAGACCCTCGTATATGTCGGCAGCCACCGAGAACTCAAAGCAAAGAGACAGGTACTTCAGCTCCAGCGTGAAACAAAGCCAGACAAGAAACCATCTTAGTTAGTACGAGACACGTTTCAAAATGTGCTTATTAGTGTAAGCTCTGTGAGACAGACACAGTCTTCAGGTCATTTTAGACCTGCAGTTCCCCCAAAGCATCGACCACCCTGCACGGAGGGCCCGGGTGTGCACGCCCCACGGAGGGCCCGGGTGTGCACGCCCCACGGAGGGCCCGGGTGTGCACGCCTCACGGAGGGCCCGGGTGTACACGCCTCGCATCCCTTCCTGGAAAGGGAGGCATTTCCTTCCGGAACTGACGTCCCTGCAGTGAGAGCTGTGGCCCTTGTTAGCTGCAGGTCGTGGGCTCTCAGAGGAGAAGCTGTGCCTCCCGGTCCCGGGTGCCTGTGGTGTGTGTGTGAGGAGCGCAGAGCGCCGAGCGGGCTGCCGTGTTGAGCATTTACTGAAAAAGTGACACCTCGAGATGCGTTTGGTTTCCACTGTCTGGTCACCAATTGTTGTAAAGCTTCTAAGGCAGCCAGTGGCAGCGCAGAGCCGCACGCTGCCTGCAGCCTCGGAGAGCGTCTCGCCTTGCCCAGTCCTCCCAGCGTAGTCTGTCTCCACAGCAGTTGTTGGGGCCCCAGCACCGCCTCTGAGTTTGTCCACACAAGTGCTGGAGGCTCCTGGAGGAAGGGTCGTAAAAATACACACGTGGGGTCTTTTTTGTGCAGAAATAGCGAGTTATCAAAACAGTGAGGAGACGCCTGTGTTCTGTGCCGCAGGGATGGACCGAGCCCAACAGCTTCCACGTCTGCATCACGTCCTACAAGCAGTTCTTCCGGGGCTACTCGGCCCTCACGCGGGTGCGCTGGCGGTGCCTGGTCATCGATGAGATGCAGCGCGTCAAGGGCCTGAGCGAGCGGCACTGGGAGGCGGTGTTCACCCTGCAGAGGTCGGCCTGGCCTCCCGGGCTATGGGGGGCTGAGGGTTCAGTGACACAGACGGCCTGTGTCCTTGGCACAGTCCCTCCCGCAAGGACACCAGAGTGTTCATTTAGCGCAGCCATGTCGTCCAGGCACCTGGGGGACGCATAGCTACCCTGTAGACTTGCCTTGTCCTTGAACGTCTCAGACGCAGCAGTCCTAGCGGGGCTTTCAGACGTGGTCTCTGGTCTCGTGTGCAGCCAGCAGCGCCTGCTCCTGATCGACGCGCCACTGCACAACACCTTCCTGGAGCTGTGGACCATGGTGCACTTCCTCATCCCGGGCCTCTCGCGGCCCTACCTGCACGTCCCCCTGCAGGCCCCCACCGAGGAGAACCAGGACTACTACCACAAGGTGGTCATCCGCCTGCACAGGGTACGTGCGCCCCCCCACCCCCAGAGTGCAGGGGACTACGGTGGTGTGCGGTGATGCCATTCCCAGAGGGAACCATGGCGTCTCCTTCCCCAGGTGACCCAGCCGTTCATTCTGAGGAGAACCAAGAGGGACACGGAGAAGCAGCTGACCAAGCGGTACGAGCACGTGTTGAAGTGTCGCCTGTCCAGTCGACAGAAAGCCTTGTACGAGGACGTCATCCTGCAGCCTGGGTGAGTGCACCGCCTGTGCTCGGTCCCCTCCGCCTCCTCACCCCCCACCCACGCCCAGGGCCAACCCAGGCGTGGCCGGCACTCCGTGTCCATTCGCGCAGGAGACACGTCCTGACGGGACCTAGGATGTCAGGTTTCAGGCCAGTGTGGCCCCAGGACGGCTGCACAGTTGTCCCCCCTTGTCCACAGGGGAGCTGTGCCAGGGCCGCCTGGAACTGCGTGACCCTCAGGGCTGGACTGTCCATAGCAGACCTCTTCACAGTCACGGCCGGACGGTTCATGCTGACTGGAGGTCTCAGCACCCTCCCCATGCAGTCCCTTCTCTTTTCTTATTGAGTTGAGAGCGTTCGCCTTTCCCCTTAAAGGAGCACCTTCCGGCGTCTGGCATTCCCACGTTGCCAGCATCACTGCTCTTGCTCGTCGGGGCCATTTTAAGTAAAATAAGGGCGACTTGAACACGTGTGCTGATGTCAGGACAGTCAGTCTGCTTAAGTGACTAACAGCTGGAGTGTCTACAGCGTGGGACGCTGGGCAAAGGGGTGACTGACACCCCCAACAGGAGAGATTTCAGCACGCTGTCCAGAGCAGCACACAATTTCAACCTAGACGTTGCTTATTTCTAGAACTCTGCATTCGATGGCTTTGGATTGTGGGTAGCTGACACCACGGGTCCATGAAGCCACGGGTCAGGGGCTGCTGCGTGCTGCCTGACCCTCCCCCGGCTCTCTGACTCCCGTCCTGTCGTGGGGACGGAGGGAGCCTGAGGGTGACAAGACGGGAGTTGGGCCTCAGGTGTGGTGCCGTAGCCCAGCGCGTCGGGGCGGACGTGCGTCCCTGTCGGAACCGGCGGGGCCGACGCTGAGTGCTCGTGTCTCCGTCAGGACCCAGGAGGTGCTGAAGGGCGGGCACTTTGTGGATGTGCTGAGCATCCTGCTGAGGCTGCAGCACATCTGTAACCACCCGGGGCTGGTGGAGCCCCGGCTCCCGCAGTCCTCGTTTTCGGCCCGGCCGCTGCAGCTCCGCTTGGCCTCCCTCGTGCTGAAGGCGCTCGACAGGGATGCCTGGACGGTAAGGAGGGACCTAGGAAGGTGGGTGTGTCTGGGTCCTTCGGTCCTGACAG
Source organism: Myotis yumanensis (assembly GCF_028538775.1). Taxonomy (NCBI): domain Eukaryota; kingdom Metazoa; phylum Chordata; class Mammalia; order Chiroptera; family Vespertilionidae; genus Myotis; species Myotis yumanensis. The sequence goes on from NW_027223770.1 coordinate 28,326,560, forward strand.
GGCAGCACCGAGCAGCCTTTGTGCCGTGTCTTCCCCTTGAGAAGCGTCCGTGTGGCGCTGACTGGGGGCCAGGCTCCTTGGCGTGGCGTGTGCTGTTGGACTCTGAGAAGGGGCGCAGGGTGGACGTGACGGGGAGCTGGCTACAGCGAGGCGACACCCACTGGGGACACAGGCAGTGAGTGCTTGGGGCACAGGCCCAGAGGCCCAGGACCTGGGCACCTGCCTTGTGTGTTTGGGGAGCTGGTGCAGGTGCAGGTGCAGGTTGGGGTCAGGCCAGGGACTCGCTGGCTTCGGGTCCCCCTCCCTCGAGTAGGGAGGTTCAAGGTGTGACTAGTGAGTGTGTGACAGTCTGAGGACCCTGAGCGAGCAGAGTGCTGTGAGCGGGTCAGCTGCTGCTGCTGCAGTTGACCTGTGTCAGAGGGGCCCGGTCCATCGGGGCCGCTTCCTGTGTTGTGTTGAGATGCCATGGAGACACTTTGTCACCTGGACACGCCTCTGAAGTGTGCAGCGTGTGGACTTGTATGTGCACGGCCTGTGCAGCCGTCGCCCATGTCCTAGCCTCTCAGTGCCCAGAGCGATGCACGCGTGGACCTCACTCCCTGCCCGCCCAGCCTCTGGCAGCTCCTGTCACTCTCTGTGGAGTCACCTCTTCCATGTGAACCCATGCGCTACACACACGTGGGGCCAGACCATGCGTGGACTTAGGTGCCTGGCTTCTGCCCTCGGGGCTGTTGGCCGTTTGCCATGTTGCAGCAGGATCTCCTTCCTTTGAAGATTGAAGGGCTTCCCCGCATGCACACCGTTTTGCTTGTCCGCTCATCAGGTGGACGTGGGTGGTTCCCACGTGTGGCCCTCGTCACACTGCCGTGGGCCCTCGGGCACAGTTTCGTGTGGGCGTGGTCATGGTTCCCTTGGGCGCAAGGCTAGGCCTGGAGGTGCAGGTCAGGTGTGACTGGTGAACTGCTGACTTCTTTCCCCGGCAGCTGCACTCCTCTCCCGTCAGTGTGTACAGGGGGGAGGTGCCCCTTTCTCCACGTCCCCGCCCACCCCGCTGTCCACCTTCTTGGGTTCTCACTCCGCAGTGAGCATCCCCCGGGCTCTGCTGTTGGACGGGCGGCATCCACACAGCCACCGCCACTGGCACCGGCTCTTGGGTCTCCCAGGGTCTCTCCCACACCACACAGACTTCCCTCTCCTCTGCGCGTCTAGTCCGTCCCTGGGTGCTGCCTTCTCCATCCCACAGCCACTCAGGGTGACCATTCCCGTCTCAGCTGGGGAGAGGGAGGCACGCTGAGCCCCGGCGCGGCACAGCTTGGTCTTCAGGAGACCTCGCGGCACGGCCTGGTCTTCCTGTCTGCGCACCTGCTTGGATTCTTAGTCGAGGCCTTTCCTACCGTCCCACGCAGCTCGTTTTTTCCTTCTACTTAGGAAACGGATCTTTCTATATTTGACCTTATTGGCTTAGAAAATAAAATGACTCGCCACGAGGCTGAACTGCTGTGCAAGAAGAGGGTGTCCCGGAAACTCATGGAAGAGCTCTTCACCGCCCCGCCCCCGACCGGCCGGCCCCCCACGGTCCGACTGAAGCCCAGCAGGTGTGTGCGGACCCTGGCTGCGGGTGGGAGTGACACTGGGAGGCTTGGCTCCAGGCTGTGAGAAGAGGCCAGTCGCCGGTTGGGTTGTCTGCTCTGGACACGGCCCAGGTGTCCTCTGCTCTGAGTCGCTCATTGTCAGTGGGAAGTGTGGGCTTGGCTCTCAGGATCGGGGCGGGGTCTGTCGGGAGGAGCTGGGACCCGTCCTGGTGGGTGGTGGGGGGTAGCTGTCCTGGCCAGGTGTTGGGGAGCGAGGGCAGAGGGGCGCTGGAGGGTGGTGTGGGCCTGCGGCGAGCAGAGGGCTCCTGACTAAGCGAAGGGACCCCTGGGAGGATGACCATGTTGCAGGCCCCTGGAGGCTGGGATGGGCAGAACCCGTCTGAGTGTGACGAGGGCAGAGCCCGTGTGGCTCAGGAGGGGCTGACCCGGAGCGGGAAACAGATGAAGTCCTGGGTGCGAGCTAAAACGAGGGGCGGGGCAGCCAGCATTTGAGAGACAAAGGGTCAAATATGCAAACCGGCAGCCATTCTTGTCGCCTCGTCTGTGTGTGTCTTCCCGGGCACCTGGGCCTGCAGCCCTCGGACCTGCCCGGCGGCGACGGCGCTGCCTCTGCTGGTGTCGCACGGGCTTCACGGGGCGTCCTGCTCTGCAGTTCCCGGGAGAGCTGGCTGCAGAGGACACGGACGCTGTGAAGCCCGGGGCACCCGCGGGCCCTGCGTGGTCGAGCTCTGTGGCCGCGGAGGCTGTTCCGTCTGCCCTTCCTGTCCCTGTGCTCCGTCCCCTGAGGCTGCCATTGACCTTTCACCTCACTGCTTCCTCTAGGCCAGTGGTTCTCAACCTTCCTGATGCCGCAACCCTTTAATACAGCTCCTCATGCTGTGGTGACCCCCAAATTCATCTTTACAAATTGAACATAATTAAAGCACAGCGATTAATCACAAAAACAATATGTAATTATAGATGTGTTTTCCGATGGTCTTAGGCAACCCCTGTGAAAGGGTCGTTCGACCCCCAAAGGGGTCGCGACCCACAGGTTGAGAACCGCTGTGCTAAACAGTCATCTGGACTTGGTGTGCCAGATGCCTTTCCTTGTCCACTCTGGTAGGAACTGAATTGAAGTAAAATCACACCCCATCACACAGGCACGGGGGCCACTGTCGTGTGCTGAGTATTGCCAGCACCGCCCGGGACCCCTGCTGTAACCAGCAGCCGGAGTGGGAGCCTGCTGCTCTGGCAGGCACCCCCCGGCCTGCTGCAGCGACGCTGTCTTCCCGTCCACACACTTCTAGGTTGTTCCAGCCTGTGCAGTACGGCCAGAAGCCCGAGGGCCGCACGGTGGCTTTCCCCAGCACACACCCGCCCCGGACGGCCACCTCCACGGCGGCCACGGCCACACCCCAGGGCCACGTGCGAGGACGGCCGCCCATCGCCACGTTCTCTGCCAACCCGGATGCCAAAGGTATGTCTTGTGTGGTGGCGTGTTTGCCACGGAGGGTGCTGCCTGGCCCCTCTGACAAGGGACCTCCATTCTGCCGAAGAGACCTGTGCAGCCCTCGCACGAGTTGGAGGCTTTTTTATGTCTTTAAACTGGATTTTACAAGGCGCTGCACGCTTCGTGGAGGCGTGTGTGGCGTGGCGATGAGGATGCTCCTGGGGGAGCTCCTGGAGGGAACTCGGCTCTCAGGCTTCCGAGGAGGTGGCTGCTGTTTCCTGCCCTGCTTTGCCGTCACCTGGTTCACAGCAGAGAAGGATGGGGCAGGGGCAGGCAGGTGACCCGGGCCGTGCTCCGGCCGTCAGCGGGTCCTGGGCCATGCACACGGCGGCTTCGAGTGTCCAGAGCTGCTGCGTGCAAGCGCCCCTGGTGCAGCTGGGGGTGCAGCCTCTGTGTGCGCCTTTGTGGGGGTCAGGATTCCCTCTGGTGGACACGGGTTTACATGGCTGACTTCTAACACTGTTCGCTGCAGGAATGTACTGCCGTGTAGGCTGCTGGTTCGCGCCAAGTGGAAATAGTTAACGGCGGATAAAAAGTCATACCCCTCTGTCTGACCACATTGGCCTTCACCCCCTTTTTAGAGAGAGCTTCTCATTTGAGAGACAGTATGAAATGTTTGTTTTATTTCTTTAAAATTCGGGTTGAAGTACTGCGTTGCATTGAGAACCTCTAACAGCTCTGCACAAACCACCCTTGTCGATTGCAGCGACAGCGGCCCCCCAGGCTCCCACCGGTGCTCCGAGACCCCAGGCCGCCTCGACCTGCAGCACAGCTCCTAGCCCAGCCCATCCTGCGAAACTGCGGGCTCAGACCGCGCCCCAGGCCTCCGCCCTGGGCCCGTCCCAGCCCCAGCCCCAGGCCCCCTCGCACCCGGCCGGGCAGAGCACGCTGCCTCAGGGGCTGCTGCTCACCTCGCAGGCCCAGGCGCGCCTGCCTAGTAAGTGGCCTCGCCTCTCCTGGGGCTCTGCCCCTGCTCCCAGGAAGCTGTGTTCAGACCAGCAGTGTGAAGAGCCTCTCTGTCCACTCCTGTCCCCCCAAGCCGGCGCTGCCTTTGCCGAGCTGTGGCCCTGCTGTCCTTTCCGGCCCTAAATCTCAGGGCCGGTGCCCAGGGCCTGTCCTTTCTCTGCCTTTTCTCCTGACCCCATCCCGTCCGTCAGCTCTGCTTTCCTCCCGCACTCGCTCTGAGCTTCATGCTGATGACTGTGCCTCCCTCCCTGTGAGCCGGGCTTTGGCCCAGGGCCGAGATCAGCTGGGGAGCAAAGGGGTAAAATGAAAGCGGCCGCTTCCTGGACAGCCATGGGCCTAGTGTTCGGTTTCTAAAACCAGGACTTCCTTTTCGTCTCTCGCTGTTACCAGATTTAAACCTGGGATGAATTATTGCTCAACTGAGACATTTAGTAATAATTCAATGACAGATCTCAATTTTATTAAATACTAGAGGCCTGGGGCACAAAATTCATGCAAGGGGCTCGGCCCTCGCAGCCCCGGCTTCGTCCGGAAGGATGTCCGGTCTAATTAGCATATTATGCTTTTATTATTATAGATTTTGATAGAATTTTTCATTGTGACCAGTGAGATTAGCATATTTCCAAATTTCACATGGACCTGTCCATTCTGCTGTGGAAGGTGCCCTTCCTGGCACAGCCGCCTGGTCTCTCAGGTGCTGCTCGAACACTCGCTGTGGGATGACGGGCTGTGCCGAGGCCTCTGTGGAGGGGAGGGGAGAGGAGCGTGGTGTCCTGAGGACCCCGCGTTCAGGCTGGGTCCGCAGTCCTCTCGTCTGCTGCCGGCAGAGTCACCACTGGGCCCCACTGCCGGTGGGACGTGTTTCTTGGCCTGGGACGGGGCTTCTGTGGCTGTGCTTGGGGCATCATCCACCAGGTCGCCTTCGTCTGGTGCCTTCACCTCTGTGTGGACCTCGAGGGCTAACGGGACTCACTCTCTGCCTCTCCTTTCTCACTTTCCTGTCCTTAATCACGGTTCTGTGCGCAAGATTCCTGGGTGTTTTTCTTGTTTTTTGCTAATTGTTTTTATCACTAATGATTCTTGAATGGGTTTTCGTAGGAGGAACATTTAGACTCAAAAATCAACCATTGGGTAAAAAAACCTTTAATCCTGTGTAATCACAGCCTTTTTGAATGAAGTGCATGTGACTCCATCTGAATTCGTTTTCCACAGAAAGGTTATAAGCCACGTGACGCCTCGCGCTTCTTGACAGTAAACACTGCAGATCAGCCCCCACCTCCCTGCAATGGGAGCTTTTGTCTCGAAGCTCCAGCCGGGATGTGTTTCTGTACTGACTGGGGGGGTAGCGCGGGTCATGCCTCCCTCTGAGCTCAGCTGCACGAGGCTTCTCCGCTGGGGAGGGTCTGACACGGAGGCCGCAGGGTGGGCTGCAGGGCGGGCTCTGCTCTGTGACGGTGGCTGCTTGCTCACTGGTTGGGGAGGGAAGGAGCGTGCCCCTCGCAGTGTGGTTACTGTCTAACGTCTCAGGTCCCACCAGTTACGATGGCAGGAGTCAGCCCTTAAAACCTGATGTTAACTTGGTCTTCTCTTTCCTATTAAAATCGTTCTTTCCTGAAAGTGTCATCACTGTTTTTCTGATACTTCTGTTTATATGACAGTGTCACATTCAAAAACTTTGCACAGAAGTTTCATTCCCCTTTCCTCTGTGTTCCCTTAGGTGGGGAGGTGGTCAAAATAGCACAGCTGGCGTCACTCGCAGGACCGCCGAGTCGCGTGGCCCAGCCAGAGACCCCGGTGACGCTGCAGTTCCAAGGGAACAAGTTCACCTTGTCCCACAGCCAGCTGCGGCAGCTCACCGCCGGCCAGCCCCTGCAGCTGCAAGGTGAGTGCCACGCACAGTGCCTCCCTGGACGCCACAGCGAGCCTGGCCCGAGGGGCTGGGAGGACCAGTGGGTAATGTGTGTGTACCTGGCTGCCCAGTCCTTGACACGGGCTCAGTAGATGGTAGTCATTTAGAAAACCTACCCTTTGCCCAGCCGACAGGGCTCAGTGGCTGAGCGTCGACCTATGAACCAGGAAGTCACGATTGATTCCCGGTCAGGGCCCAGGCTTCGGTTGCGGGCTCCATCCCCAGTGTGGGGCGTGCAGGAGGCAGCCGATCCATGATTCTCTGTCATCGTTGATGTTTCTATCTCTCTCCCTTTCCCTTCCTCTCTGAAATCTATAAAAAATCTACCCTTTGATAAAAGTTTCCTATTTTTAAAATCAGAATAGAAACACTTGCTGCTTCTGATTTGACTGTGAAGTGTGAATTGTCCTAAAAGGCCAAGGACTGCAGCTGTGCTCACAGGTTGCAGGTAGCTCCAGGCCAGAGCTCCCCGCCTGTGGCCGAGGGCGATGTGTCCGTGGAGCGGCTGCTGTTTGAGGAAAGGAGGGTGCGTGCTCCCACCAGTCCTGAGTGACCACGGGGCAGCAGCTCAGTCACGTGTGTCCCCCTCAGTTGTGGGTTTGGGTTCAGGGGTGGTGTCCTCAGCAGCCCTGCCCGCACGTGTCCGGGACGTGGTGAGCATGGCTCCCGGTTGTGGAGGCCACTGGAGAGGCACAGTTGGCAGAGCGGAGGCCCCTAGGAAGCCTGCAGCAAAGAAACGTTCAATTGGTCTAATTTCCTGCTTCTCCAGGTTTTGGTCAAAGGGGCGAGGCCATCTCTGGTGCTGTAGTTTCTGTGGGACATGGGAGGTTCCTGTGGAGCAGAAGAAGGGGAGAGACTCGGTCACCCCGAGGTGGAGTGCCGGCTCCTTAAGCAGAGCCACAGCATTTGCACTTAACAAACACGTCAGCCTTTTCTTCATCAGCTGGCGGGTCGGCAAGCACCAGCCTGTCATCCGGCAGCTGGGACTCAGGCCTCACGCCGACGTGACTGACCCTGAGCAAGTGCCCCTTGCACTGCCCCAAATTCCTAGGAATTTCTAGGAATCGATGAGCTTCCTTTTGACATTAAGAAAAACGACATTTTTTCTTCTTTTTTTTTTTTTTCTTACTATTTATTGATTTCAGAGAGGAAGGGAGAGAGAGAGAGAAACATGCATGATGAGAGAGAATCACTGATTGGCTGCCTCCTGCACATCCCTACTAGGCATCGAACCTGCAACCGGGCATGTGCCCTGACCTGGAGTCACACTGTGACCTCCTGGTTCACAGGTCCACGCTCAACCACTGAGCCTCACCAGCTGGGCTGTTTCTTAGGGTTACATTCATTGTGAATAAAGTGTTTTCCTTTTTCTACAAGTAACTGAACTTTGCGTTGCCATGTGGGAGCAAGTGTGGTTTTGGAGATTGCGTTTGTGGCCTGTGTCTGCACCTTGGAGAGGGCGTGACTGATGGCCCTGGCGCACGTGTGATTACAGGCAGCGTCCTTCAGATCGTGTCCGCCCCCGGGCAGTCCTACCTGCGACCGCCAGGCCCCATGGTGATGCAGACCGTGTCTCAGGCGGGTGCCCTGAGCACCCTGGGAAGCAAGCCCCCGACCAGCGGCCCCGGCCCCGCTCCCGTGGCCCCACCAGGTAGAGTGTTCTGAGCAGGGAGAAGACTGGCTGTGCGGCCTCTGGCTCCCTCCCTCGCAGGTACCGGGAGGCCTTGAGGATTCTGGCCTCAGGGACTCAGAACCTGCAGGTCCCGCCATGGCCATGTCTGATTTCCACGGACACCAGTGTCCACTGGGTCTCCTTTGTTGTTGGCTCTCAGAGTTTCTGGTTGACACTCACCAGCCTCCACTCACTGTAGATGTTTGTCTGGTGCCAGGATTTCCCCTGGGACAGACAACGAGGCCGGGTCCTCGGTGTGAGACAGAGGATGCTGCCTCTTGCCTGGTCCACAGCCTGCTTCCCGCCAGGGTCCTCCTGCTCCCTGGACCTGCTCCTGCCGAATCACCGCGATTCTCCCCGGTGCCCCCTAACCAGGCCCCTGGAGCCGTCCCCGAGCACACGTGTCAGGGCCAGCAGCAGCCCTGACCATTTGGGGGTGGCTTTGTGCCGGTCTGGAGGGCAGCTGACTCCTGGCCTGAGGGCCGCCAGGTTGATGCTGAGGAAGGGCCAGGGCCCTGGTGGCTGGTGTGCCGGCATGAGGGCCGTGAGGACGGCGCATAGGCATTCGCCACGGGAGGAGACAGGCTGGCGCTCGCTCAGAACGTGGCCAGAGGGCAGGGGTGCCCCACGGGTTCTGACCAGCACAGGCGTGAACGTGCAGGGAGAGGGGCGCTGACTGAGGGCAGCTGGGGCAGGTGTGCGCAGCGTTCGGAGCTGTTTCCAACCTTGGTTTTGATTTGCAGTTGGTGTGCCTGGTCGAGTGGCGGTCAACCCCCTGACTGTGGGAGAACCCGGCTTGGCCCCCAAACCAGCGTCCCCCATCGGGGGGCCCACCCAGGTACTGAGCACCTCCGAGGGCGTGGCTGGGTTACGTACCTTTCATTTTAAAACGCTTCCCTAACAGAAGGAACGAAACTGGCTTTATGATGGCAAACATCTCCTTTCACGTAGTTTATATTCTTGTGACGTGGGAAATGCTGTCTCGAGAAACTGCTTTTCTCCTCTGGGGTGCTCTGGGGGCAGGCCCCGCCCAGGGCCCCGCAGGGTGTGGTTTCTCACGGGCCGTTCCCATCACTTTCTGGTGCAGGAGGACAAGGCCCGGCTTCTGAGAGAGCGGCTGGACCAGGTCCACTCTGTCAATGAGCGGCGCTGCTCCCGCGCCCCCATCTACGGGGCAGACCTGCTGGCGGCTTGTTCCCTGGCCTGCGGAGAACGGGGCTTGGGGCACGGAGCTCTGGGGAGCAGGCATAGGAAGGGGGCCAGGCCAGCGAGTGTCTGCACGTCACCTTCAAACCGTCACAGGGACCTGATTTTGACGCTGACTCAACGTCAAGAGTCCCTCCAGGATCTTATCGACAGGTGAGGTGGTTTCCCTGCGTGAAGGGCCTGGTGCTCGCCTCGCCCTCCCCCCCCCCCCCCCCCCCCCCGTGCCCTGCCGTGTGCCGTGCCAGCCCCGAGCTCCTGTTCCCGTGGGGTTCTTCCAGGTGTGCATGTGCATTGAAGGTTCCTCCCTGTCTTGTCTTGGCTGACAGCTCATTTCTTGTCAGCGGACGCGTCCTCTGTTGCCCGGATGGACCAGTGTTCTTGATCCATTCCCGGCTGAAGGACAGCTAGGTTGTTTCCAAGTTCAGGAACTGACAGCGCAGTCACCATCTGTGTGCAGGTTTCCATGTGGACATGGGTTTTCAGCTCTTTGGGGCAAAAAGCTAGGAGCGTGATGGCTGGACCGTGTGGTGAGACTGTGCCTGGTTCTGTAAGAAACAGTCTTCCTCAGTGGCTCCCCGCTCCCCAGCAGGGAGTTCGGGTCCTGGTGCCGCCTCCAGGCTGGGCGGCGTCTGCGTGGGGGGCGCAGGAAGTGGAGCGTCTCTCGGTGGCTCGTTTGCATGTCTTCTTTGGTGAGTGTCTGTTCAGGCCTTTGGTGCGTTTTAATCAGGTCGCCTTCGTTCTGTTGAGTGTTGAGAGCTCGTTGTACCTGTGGACAACAGTCCTTTAGCAGATGTGTCCTTTGCACACGTGTCCCAGTCCGTGGCTTCCCTTCGTGCTCTCTGGACAGCGTCCTTGGCGGAACAGGAGTTTTTAGTGTCAGTGGAGTCAGCTGGTCAGTCTTCTCTCTCGTGGGTCGTGTCTTTGGTGTCGTGTCTAGAAAAGTCGTCACCCCCAGGTCACCCAGGTCCTGTGAGCTGTCTTCCCGGGGTTTGTCGTTGGGCAGCTCACACTCAGCTCTGTGACCCCGAGTCAGTGTGTGTGAGGGTGAGCTCGCGTCTGGTCCTTCCCTGCACGTGTGTCTGTGGTGTGGTCGTCCTGTGCCTGTCGGGGGTCAGGTGACTAGAGCGAGGAGGTCTGCTCCTGCGCTCTCTACGCCGCCCCAGGGCCTGCTGTCTCGTCTCTCGTCAGCACCGCTGTCTGGATGTCTGCCACTTCCTCGTCTGCCTTGGGAGTCGTGTGGCCGTCCTCAGACTCAGTTCTCTCCATGTGGTGTGGCTGTGATGGTCTTTTGCCTCCAGATAAACTTTAAAATCAGCTGGTCGGTAGCCACGAAACGACTTGCTGGGGTTCTGACTGGGCTGGTGGGGAGCCTCTGATCAAGCTGGGAGGGCTGCCCCCGGCGCAGGGAGTCTGTCTGTCCAGGAAGGTGGGACGTCCCTCCGTCTCCTTAGTTACTCGGTCTTCCTGGTCGGTGGGTGGCTCTGGTTTGCTGCAGTGGCAGCAAGTAATGGACTCCGACCTGAGCTGACCGCCCGAGGAAGGGCTTTCTGGTGCAGGTGGCGTCTGGGGCCGGCCATGGGTGTCAGGTCGGCCTTGAGACCGGCCCTTCCTCCCGGGCTGCCCCTCCTGGTGGCACAGGGGCTGTAGCAGCTCAGCGTTCACATTCTTCCCCCACCCCGTCTGGGAGACAGAGCCCCGTGTCCCAAAGTTCCCATCAGAAGACTTGCCCTTCACAGGGGATGGGCTGAGTGTGTCCGTGCTAGGGGCCTGGGGGGCCCTGCCCTGCTGTTTCTCCCTGAGTGGCAGTCATCGGCCAGGCTGTCGGGCCTGTGCCCATGGTTGCTGGGACAGTGTGGGCAGCAGGCTTGTCTACATGGTGACCGAGGTCAGAGCTGCTGGCTGGTGGAGATGCCAAGTGCTGCCTGTGACGACGTGCTTCCTGCTCCTCAGGGTGGCCTGTGTGATCCCGCCGGTGGTGGCCTCACCCCCGTCCTTGTGGGTGCCGCGGCCCCCCTCCCTCTACAGCCACAGGATGAGGATCTTCAGGCACCGCCTGCAGGAGCACACGGCGCCCTACACCCAGCAGCTGCAGCGGGTGACCGCCCCGCGCTCGCTGCAGTTCCCCGAGCTGAGGCTGGTCCAGCTGGACTCAGGTAGGAGAGGGCACGCTCACGCGTCGCACCCGTGCTCTGGGGGCGGACACTCAGTGTTGCTCCCCCGTAGGAAAGCTGGAGGCCCTGGCGATGCTGCTGAAGAAGCTGAGATTAGAACGACGCCGGGTGCTGATCATGTCGCAGATGGTCCTCATGCTGGACATCTTGGAGATGTTCCTGAACTTCCACTTCGTCACCTACATCCGCATCGACGAGAACGCCAACAACGAGCAGCAGCAGGTCAGGCGGACGCTCAGGGCTGTGCACATTCGGTGCTGTCCCCCCTTCTGAGCAGAGGGAGGCGCCACATCTCCGGGTCTTGGAACTCGAGAGTCTTTTCAGCCCCATCTCGCGATACTTTTCCACTCGGGACTCGCACCGGCATCCCAGTGCCGCAGTCAGGTCTGTGACGTGTGCTCCCTGCAGGACAGGACTGTGTCCTTCAGGAGGCAGCCCTGGTGGGAACAGGAAACCGCCCGACAGCTTTACCTTAAAGAAGTGCCTGGGCAGCCACCTGCCGTGGTCACTTGTCAGAGCAGTGCTGCCGGGCGTGAGTGCTGCAGCCTCCCGGCCAGTCACGGGGCGTGTGACCTTCGACCTGGTCGCTCCCTCCCAGCACCCCCCTCCTGACGGCTGGAGTGCGCAGCTGTTTCCTGTAGAAGTGCTTAAACCCCCCCTTCCCGGGCTGCCGCGTCCCGAGCCGTCCCCAGGCCCTGGGAGCAGGTCAGTGTGCGCCGATGTTCCCGAGAGCAGAGGCAGCTCCGGCCCGTGCGTCCGCTGCCGTATCATGTTCTGTAGCATCAGCACCTCATGCTGCACACCCGGAGCCGGCCTGCAAGGAGGCCACTGCTCACTGACAAGTTTCCTTGGTAGTGGAGCAACACATTGTATGGAGAATCCCTTTTTAAAAAATATATATTTTTATTGGTTTTTAGAGAAAGGAAGGGAGAGAGATAGATGGAAACATCGATGAGAGAAGCATCATGGACCGGCTGCCTCCTGCCCTCCCCTCCTGGGGATCGAGCCTACAACCTGGGCACGTGCCCTCGGGGATGGAGCCGGTGATCGCTTGGTTCCTGGGCGGATACTCAGCCCCTGAGCCGTGCCGGCTGGGCTGGGCTTTCCTGCAGGAGGAGGGTTGTTTGCCGGCTGTGGTCTGATCTGGCGCTGCACTGACTGCAGAGGAGCTGTGTCCAGGGAAGCCGTCGGTGCCGGCCCGCGTGGTGGAGGCGCCTCTCAGGCTGTTCCGCTCCCTCAGCCTTACTCCAGGGGCCTTTGCTGTAAGGTGCTCTGGCATTGCCTGGGGGCACACGAAAAAGCGCACATCCCTCCCCAGGAAGACTCCGTTCTCCTGTGGGGCCTACTGATTGCGCTGACAGCACTTGTCGCCTGGAGCCTGGTGGTCTCCTGTGACGACCTGTGCGATCTAAACCGTGTGTGGAGGCCTGGTGAGCCAGGACGCACGTGTGCAAAGAGCCAGAACCAAAGGCCAGAGTCCAGTGGAGAGAGGGCAGCGTTTCCCGTGTGCCGGAGTCCTGAGAGGTTTTGTTCCGTCGCAGGAGCTGGTGAAGAGCTTCAACAGAGACAAGCGCATCTTCTGTGTCATCCTCTCCACGCGCAGCCGCTCGTCAGGGGTGAGCCTGATGGAGCCCGACGCCGTGGTGTTCTACGACCACGACCTGAACCCGGTGCTGGACGCCCAGGCCCAGAACTGGTGCGACAGGATCGGGAGGCGCAAGGACGTGCATGTGTACAGGTGCGGCCGGGGGCGGGAGCGCGGCGGGTGCCCTGCAGGTCACGGAGCAGCTCCTGTGCGTCCTCTCTCCCTCGGGCAGCGGGAGCCCCTGCTGTTTGACCTTCTTCCCGACGAGTGACGCCTGGTGGGGTGGAGTGTGCGCGTGGCGTGGTGACCGACGTTGCGCACGCAGCTTGCTGACTCCCTGTGTGTTGTGCCTCTTTCGGAGCCTGCACCTTCGGAGGAGGGAGGCCTCAGGGTGTTTCCGCTGTCACCAAGTGTGTGTTGTCTGGGCAAATCGGATGTTCAGAGAACTTCCCTCTCACTGACACACAGGTGCGATGAGGAAGTGGGGAGCTCTGCTCCGTCTGCGTTCGGTTGCTATTCGTGCCGTGTGCACTAAGCACTTGCTGTGCCACTTGGCGCAAAATCCTGCCACTTCCGGCCCATGTTCATCCTGCCACTTCCGGCCCATGGTCCCGGTGCTGGCCCCGGACAGAGCGCAGGCTGCCTCACCTTCTAGGTTGTTGCACTGAAGATAGGCACTCACCACACGTCGGAATAGGGCGGCTCCAGGCGGAGGCTGGCAGGGTGGGGACGTGGCCGGACTGAGATGGGAGTCACAGTGGGGCCTGAGGCCTTTGACTGCCACGTGAGGGCAGGGTCGCACAGAGCCCGTGGAGCGCTGATGCGTGCGCTTCCGAAGCCTGCGGCGCCCACCTGCAGGCCTGCTCTTCCAGGTGGCCTCTGTGCTGGCCGTTCATGGGGCGCGTGCTTCAGGGCTTAGCTGCCTCTGTGTGGGTCTTGTTTTGTTTGTAGGCTTGTGAGTGCCAATTCCATTGAAGAGAAACTTTTGAAGAATGGAACCAAGGATCTGATCCGAGAAGTGGCTGCTCAGGGAAACGACTACTCCATGGCGTTCCTGACGCAGGTACCTCGTTCGTGGGGCCACAGAAGGGCTTCCACGTGGCACGGGTGCGTGGCTCTGGGGACTCCAGTGAGGCGTGCTCTGCGGTTCCCCGGCAGCACGCCCGAGCTCGGGGGCGGGGGGCGCGGGAGCCAGCCCTCTCGCGGGGGTAACGTGCGTGTCTGTGCTCAGCGCACCATCCAGGAGCTGTTTGAGGTGTGCGTTCCCGTGGAGGAGCCCGTCTTCCCCGTGACGGCCGAGGAGTTTGTGGTCCTTCCCCAGGAGCCGACTGTCACGGAGACCATCGCACCCAAGATCGCACGGCCTTTCATCGAGGTGAGGACAGAGCCGCCTGTGTTCTCCGCCTCCGGGGGCCGCTCCTGCCTGGTCTCTCCCGGGTCCTGGCTGTGCAGGGGCCTCTGCTGGGAGGCACCCCACCCCCCGCCTCCTTGGTGAGGGGATTCGCTGCTACCTCATCCATTTTATTTATTTATTTATTTATTTATTTATTTATAATATATTTTATTGATTTTTTACAGAGAGGAAGGGAGAGGGATAGAGAGTTAGAAACATCGATCAGCTGCCTCCTGCACACTCCCTACTGGGTATGTGCCTGCAACCAAGGTACATGCCCTTGACCGGAATCGAACCTGGGACCCTTGAGTCCGCAGGCCGACGCTCTATCCATTGAGCCAAACGGGTTAGGGCCCTCATCCATTTTTTAAAAAATTTATTTATTGTTGAAGGTATTGCATATGTCTCCTCTTCCCCATTGACCTCTCCCTGCCCACTCGCACCCCCCAGCTCATGCTCTTACCCCCCTACTGTCTGTGTCCATTAGTTACGCTTACATACCTCATCCATTTTAAAAAATTAACCGTTCGGCCCTGGCCAGTTTGGCTCAGTGGATAGAGTGTTGGCCTGTAGACCAAAAAGTCCCGGGTTCGATTCTGGTCAAGGGCACGTACCTGGCTCCTCCCCAGCCCGGGCCCTGGTCAGGGTGCGTGCAGGAGGCAACCAATCGATGTCTCTCACATCGATGTTTCTCTCAGTCTCTCCCTCCCCCTCCCACTCTCTCTGATCGGGTGAGGATTAACAAAAACAAAAGCTTGCTCTGCCAGCACCGTCTGACCCAGCATGCACTTCCCCAGGCCCTGAAGAGCATCGAGTGCCTGGAGGGAGACGCACAGGAGCCCGCAGGGGAGGCCGTGCCTGGGTCACCGGACCCTGACGGCTTGTGGGACCAGGAGCCCTCGCAGCTGGAGGAGTTGGCCGACTTCATGGAACAGGTTTGGACATTTCCTCCTTTTGCTTTCACTTCATGTTTTTCTGTACAAGTCATTGTCTTAAAAATGTATTCCTTTCATAAATATTTCTTGTTCACTTTGGCCAAGAACAGTCACTTTTTTGTTGTTAATCCTCACCCGAGGACATTTTTTTCATTGATAGAGTGAGATATATAGAGATAGAAACATTGACACGTTGATTGGTTGCCTCCCACATGCCCCTACCAGGGCTGGGGATTAAACTTCCAGCTGGGGTATGTGCCCTCGACCGGAATTGAACCTGCAGCCGTTCAGTCCTCGGGCCAGTGCTCTACCCACTGAGCGAACTGGCCAGGGCACAACCACTTTTTTGATTGAAGTGTTGGTGGGGGCTGTAAGGAACTTAATCCTGTTGGCCTGCAATGAACTATCCAAAAAATATATTTTGAAACAGCTCACCCCAATTGAAAAATACGCTTTGAATTACCTGGAACTATTCCATTCTTCCATCGATCACGAAAAAGAGAGGAACGGTGAGGTAAGGACCATCTTCACACGCGAGCAGCTCAGGTCTGTGGGGTTAAGTTTGGTTTGGAGGGAAGTGAGTTGCCAGGAATCACAGGAATGAACCCAAACCCACCAGTGCAGACACCAGCTGCCATGCAGGTCCGGGAGGCCCCGTGCAGGCGGCTCCAATGGGGGGAGCAGTGGTGCCTGACAGGTTCCATGCTGGGCCCAGAGGCAGTGCTGGGAAATGGCCACCACAGCGTGGAGGGGCCGCGGCCGGGAAGAGAGGTCCTTGGTCTGAGTGTGAGACCAGGTGGGGGGGCAGGTGTGTTCCCCGTGGGGACTGTGCTGGACGCCGTGTCCGAGCCTGTGGTCTCCCAGCAGGACGCCGTGCTGACTGCAGTGAGCGCCTGGGAGGCCCAGAACCTGCGGGCGCTGCAGGAGCAGGAGGCCCGGGCGCTGCAGGAGCAGGAGCAGGAGCAGCTGCTCACCTACACCCGGGAGGACGCCTACAACGCGGTGCGCACCCCATCGTCGCGTCACCACCCAGACGCGTGCTCTCAGCCCGCTGCATGGCTTCCGGTTCCATGTTGCTTTTCCCTCGGGCTGTAGTGAGGTCCCTGAAGTTACGAAGGTGCTGGCAGCGTGAAGCAGACTCACATTGAAAGCTCCCCTCTGTCTCCGCAGGAATACATCTACGAAGGAGCGGACGGGCAGACGGAAGTCATGCCGGTGCGTGCCCGTCCCCGTCCCCGTCCCCGGCCCCTGTGGGTGGCTGCCTTCCTCGAGCCACCAGCTCATGCCTCTCCCTCTCCATGCAGCTCTGGACCCCGCCCACGCCGCCCCAAGACGACAACGACATCTACATCGACTCGGTCATGTGTCTCATGTACGAGACCACGCCCATCCCCGAGTCCAAGCTGCCCCCCGTGTACGTGAGGAAGGAGCGCCGGCGGCACCGGACGGACCCCTCAGGTGTGCGCCGCGGGCCTGCTCCCCTCGCGCCGCGCTGTGTTCCCGAGCGGAGGAGCCTTGCGTGCAGGCCAGTGGGCAGGGAGGCAGGATGGGTCGTCCTGGCCAAGGGCTCCTGGGTGACGGGCCTCCTGCTCAGCCCCCGGCCCCTCCTTGGCTGGCTGTGGGCGGAGGCTCTGGCTCCGCAGCCCTGAGCGGCCTCTCTGTCCAGCTGCAGGCAGGAAGAAGAAGCAGCGGCACGGGGAGGCGGTCGTGCCCCCCGCGGTCGCTCTTCGACCGCGCCACGCCGGGCCTGCTGAAGATGCGGCGGGAGGGGAAGGAGCAGAAGAAGAACCTCCTGCTGAAGCAGCAGACGCAGTTCGCCAAGCCTCTGCCCACCTTTGCCAAGCCCGCTGCCGAGTCGGGTCCCGACAACCCCGAGTGGCTCATCAGCGAGGACTGGGCGCTGCTGCAGGTGAGCCCGGACCCGGGCCCTTCCCCACGTGTCCGTCCGCGCCCTGCCCACAGCGGGGGAGGCGGGAAGCTGCCTCCACATGCTGACTGGGTGCCTCCCCTGGTCCTCTAGGCCGTGAAGCAGCTGCTGGAGCTGCCTCTGAACCTCACTATCGTGTCCCCGGCCCACACGCCCAACTGGGACCTCGTCAGCGACGTCGTCAACTCCTGCAGCCGCATCTACCGCTCCTCCAAGCAGTGCCGCAGCCGCTATG
Organism: Myotis yumanensis; assembly: GCF_028538775.1. NCBI lineage: Eukaryota > Metazoa > Chordata > Mammalia > Chiroptera > Vespertilionidae > Myotis > Myotis yumanensis. The sequence goes on from NW_027223770.1 coordinate 28,343,643, forward strand.
AGAGCGTGCTCATCCCCAGGGAGGAGGGCAAGGTGAGACCCGGGGCCATTGGCACAGGGCGCAGGGGCTCCGCAAGGGGACGGGGCCTGAGACTGGCGGTACGGGCACCGTGCTGCTTGGTCCTTGGAAGGTGCTGTGAGGCTCCGGGCGCCAGGTCCTGCCGCCTCAGATGAGCAAGCAGAGCGTCGCCGTGCACGGTAGCTCATGTGAAGCCTGGTCTGTGCTTTCCCTGACTTGGCCGCTGGGCTGGTTTGATGACTCCAGGCCCTCAGGTCCACACAGACCGAGCATCACGCTGCTGTGGTCGTCGGACAGCTGAGTCCTTGGCGTCTGTCGCCAGGAACCGGGGAGTCCGCGCTGGGGGGGCGCAGGTGACTTGGGAGCCGGCAGGCACTGGTGTCGCTGTGGGACTCAGGAAGGCGGCGTTACCAGGCACAAGCAGTGCCAAGCCCCTGAGAAAAGCCTGGCGGCAGGAATGTCTGCCCCTTTACAGCTCGCTGTGGGCAGAGGCCCCAGGGAAGGTCAGGTTGCTGGGGAAGGTGCTGGCTTCATCCCTGTCTGTGGCCTCAAGCGCTGGGCCAGCTGCTCTCTGTCTGCAGCTGCTGATTGGGCGGCTCGCTCAGGGACGTGCGGAAAGGCCTGGCACAGCCCGAGGAGGTGTGGGCGGCTCGCTCAGGGACGTGCGGAAAGGCCTGGCACAGCCCGAGGAGGTGTGGGCGGGTCGCAGCTGCTGGCCGCTGTGCCCTTGCTGCCGTGTGTGTGCTGTCCCAGGAAGAAGGGGGTTAATCACGGCCTCCCCGTCAGTGAGCCCTTCCCGGGGTCGAGGTCTGACCGACCATTTTGTTTCAGAGCAAGAACAACCGTCCTCTGCGCACGGGCCAGATTTACGCCCAGGACGAGAACGCCACGCACACCCAGCTGTACACGAGCCACTTCGACCTGATGAAGATGACCGCCGGCAAGAGGAGCCCCCCCATCAAGCCCCTGTAGGCCCACGCCCTGCACGCGGGGGGCCGGGGCGGGGCTCGTCCTGTCGTTTGTCGAGCGCGTCTCCTTGTCTCCTTTTTCCTTCACGCGGTGACTCTTGTCTCCGTCTCTGCTGTAGGCTTGGCATGAACCCCTTCCAGAAAAACCCCAAGCACGCGTCCGTGCTGGCAGAAAGGTACTGTTGGTGACACGCTTTCCCTCTGAGATGGTTCCTTCCCTGTCTTCTCTTACATGCCATCAGTTTAGTGAGTTGTTGAGCAAATGGCCTGTCCTGGCATCGCTGGGGGTGGTGGTGTGGCCAGGCAGGCCCCGCAGGGGCTCGTCCAGGGAGATCCTTGTTTGCACAGGAGGGTGTGGAGGTGGCGTCCTGCCTGCCGGCCTGGCGGAGGGCACAGCAGCGGGACAGGGCACTCTCCTCTCAGCCTCACCCCTGACCTGCAAACATTGTGTTGGCTCTTCTGTAAAAACATGCCCACTTGTGGGGTGCACATACTTGCTTTGGATCAAGGCGTTCTGTAGGTGACAAAGTGGGGGAGGACGCAGGAGTCCCGGGAGAGGGGTCCATGAGGGGGTGAGGAGACCTGTGGGACCTGTAGCCCTGGGGCTTGCTGGCCGGGCGCTGTGCCCGGGGTGGGGGCGCAGTGCTCATGCAGCTAGGGGCCTGGGGCATTTGTTCTCAGGCCTGGAAGGGAACGGACCATGGGCGGGGGTGACGGACAGCCTTTCTCCTTCCCAGCCTGGTCTGCCCCACACCCCTCCTCTGGGCTGGGTGGGAACTGCCTCCAGCACCCGGCAGCTTTAAGAATGGGCTGTGCATTTCAGGAATATTTGTGCTTCAGAACTTGTGGCTTATTTTTATTTCTTCTCCTGTCTTTAGTGGCATCAACTACGACAAGCCCCTGCCTCCTATCCAGGTTGCATCTCTCCGTGCCGAGCGAATCGCCAAGGAGAAGAAGGTGCGGGGCCTGGGCGTACGGGCGGCTGCCATCAGCAGTCGAAGCCCCAGGTGCTCCATCTCCTTTCTTCCTGCCCTGCAGGCCTTGGCCGACCAGCAGAAGGCACAGCAGCCGCCTGTGACGCAGCCTCCGCCACCCCCGCCGCAGCCACAGCCCCCACCGCCCCAGCAGCCACCACCGCCTCTGCCCCAGCCCCCAGCGGCCGCCGGCAGCCAGCAGCCCTCAGGGCCGCCCGCCGTGCAGCCCCCTGCCCAGGCGCAGCCTCCAGCACAGCCTGTGCAGCCCCCACAGAAGGCACCCCCTGCAATCACTACAGTGGGCAGTGCCGCCGTGCTGGTGAGCAGGCCCTCCCCGCCCTCCAGTGCCTGAGGTTCCTGCAGCCCCCAGAGCAGCAGGCCTCCTTCCTGTCGGGGAGATGGGGTGTCTGTCTCCTGCAGGGCTCCTGTGCTGGGAGAGCTCAGCAGTGCAGGAGCCTCGGAGTCAGAGAGGATGTGTGAGCCTAACTGAGGAAGTCGCCTTCCTCCCCATGAACTTGCAGAGCAGACACTGTTTGCCAGTTTGCAAACTTCTCTTCTGACTTGGTGGTTTTTCTCAAAGCACGTGCATGTGTGCTCGTGCGCACGCGTGAGCCCTCTGCCTGTCAGAGAAAAGGGGTAAAATGCACAAAAGAAGGAAAGGAAAGTGGGCTGGTGATCTCACAGGCCCTACGCTGGCACCGTCCGCCCTGGCGTGTGCCCTCGCTCTGGTGCCCACGTGGCCACGCTGAGCTCACAGTGGGAAGAGACCGGGAGTGGGTGGAGGCTCAGCTGCTCTGCACTGTCAGCCAGGCCTGGGGTGTCTGCAGAATCAACCCCTTGGCTTTGATTTCCTTTGCTGGGGGGGGAGGGGGGGGGTGTTCGTATGTGCCTGGGCAGCCTCGCTCCTCATTCGTTCAGAAAATGCACTCCGGAGCACCTGCGCCCAGGGACTCCGTCTGTGGGCAGGCGTCCGGCCAGGCAGGACCCGGAGAATCCTGGTGGGTGCTCAGGAGGGGCTGTGCCTGAGCGACAGGAGTCAGAAAGGAGTGGAGACCGGCAGGCACAGGCCCGAGCCTGGCAGCTATGGGGCCAGCAGGGTCAGCGTGGCTGGAGCACCACTCACTGAGGGGTGGACACCGCAGTGTGGGAGGGGCTGGGACAGCGCTGGAGTCGGCCGTGTGGCCAGTAGCCATGGTCAAGAGTTTGGGTTTGATGCTGACAGAATGGGAGCTTTGGGAGGGTGTGCCGTGTGCATGTGCAAGTCCCGTCTCTCTCCAGCAGGCCGGAGCCATCAAGACGTCTGTGACGGGGACAAGCATGCCAGCAGGTAAGGGGCCAGCGATGTCCGTGGGAACTCACTTGTCTCGCGTGCTCTTGCCCCACAGACCCCTCTCTCTGCAGGCACAGTGAGCGGAAACGTGATCGTGAACACCATCGCAGGTGTCCCTGCCGCCACCTTCCAGTCCATTAACAAGCGCCTGGCCTCACCCGTGGCGCCTGGAGCCCTGACGGTGAGCTGCCTGTTCCTGGGGGGTCAGTAGTCGACGCTGTGCAAGTCATTTGCTTGTTGGGAAAAGTACTGACCTGGCTGAGTTTCATAAAGAAACATGGACCTGAGATGCTTTAGTTTAGTTTTTAATAATAATAATAATATATATATGTATTTAGCAATATTTACTTTTTTTATTATTGTCTAAAGATTTACATACGTCTCTTTTTCCCCCAATTACCCGCCCCCCCCCCCCCCCCCCCGCAGCCATTCCCACCCTGGGCAAGCCCCCACCGCCCCAGTGTCTGTGTCCATTGGATATGCTAATTAATAATACTTTTATTTGCCCTAGCCGGTTTGGCTCACTGGATAGAGCGTCGGCCTGCAGACTCAAGGGTCCCAGGTTCGATTCCAGTCAAGGGCATGTACCTTCGTTGCAGGCACATCCCCAGTAGGGAGTGTGCAGGAGGCAGCTGATCGATGTTTCTCTCTCATCGATGTTTCTAACTCTCTATCCCTCTCCCTTCCTCTCTGTAAAAAATCAATAAAATATATTTAAAAAAAAAAATAATAATACTTTTATTGATTTCAGAGAGGAAGGGAGAGGGAGAGAGAAACATCAATGATGAGAGAGAATCATTCATCGGTTGCCTCCTGCATGCCCCTTACTAGGGATCGATCCCACAACTTGGGCATGTGTCCTTGACTGGAACTGAACCCGGGACCTTCAGTCCATAGGCCTATGCTCTATCCACTGAGCCACACTGGCGAGGGCGGACCTGTGGTATTTTAAAAGATAGATTAATTCATCCACGATGCATTTTTGAGCACCGCTTCCTGTGGTGTGGGGATCGAACATGGCTGAAGCCCACAGTGCTTGCACGGGGCTCTGCTGGCCAAGGCTGGGGCGCAGGTGCCGGCAGCAGGAGGGGCAGCAGCAGGCAGTGGGCAGGCCCTTCAGACTCGGGATAGAGGGCTCCCTGGGTATAGATGATGAAAGTTATACTTCCTGTTTTAAAGAAAGAAAAAGCTGGAGAACGCCTATACAAACCTGGAAACTTTTAAGAGAACGTAGAGAACTTTGGGAAATGAAAACTGGCTACCAGAATTGTAGAAAGAAAACCTAGTAATTGGGCTTACTGTCCGTTCCCCAGTAGGAGAGAGAATTAGTGAACTAGAAGACAAGTCTGAGGAAGTTATCCCAAACGCAGGGTGGGGACCAGTGGAGAACGGAGAGAAGTTAAAGCCATGAGCGGTGGACAGGGAGGATGGGAGGTCAGGCAGAGAGAGGGAAGGCGTGTTTCTGTAACAACAGCCCAGGCCCAGGACAGGAGGGATCCCACCTGTGCACAGTGCAGGCAGCGGCGGGCGGGGTCTCTGGAGGCCAGCAGCTCACCTCTCCCTGTTGTGGGGAAGCCAGGAGCCGAGGGGACCACCAGCAGCCCCGGCTCTCTCTCCGTTGGAAATACGGCGAGGGAAGTGCAGAGCGACCTGCTCTAGCTCAGGGCAGCGCTTCGAGTGTGCAAGGGCGCCTCCCGGAGGCTCAGCACCTCCAGGATGGCCGTGGGTTAGCTGGTGCCCTTTCCACCCAGTGATGGAGAGAGCAGTCCCTTGATGGGCCCTCGTGTTGCCTTTCCAGAGCTCCGGAGGCTCGACGCCAGCCCAGGTGGTCCACACCCAGCCCCGAGCAGTGGGCTCCCCGGCCACGTCTGACCTGGTGTCCCTGGCGCCGACGCAGGGCGTTCGTGCGGTCACCTCCGTGACAGCCTCGGCCGTGGTCACCACCAGCCTGGCTGCCGTGCAGGCCCCAGCCCGGTCTTTGGTGACGCAGGTGTCCCAAGGTAAAGATGGTGGGTTTCCTGTGCCTGTCCACCCTGAGAGGCAGGACTCAGCTTCCGTGTGTTGTGGGGAAGGGAGCAGCGTCCGCTAATGAAACAACCTCTCCAGCCACAGGCGTGCAGCTCCCAGGGAAGACCCTCACGCCCGCACACTTCCAGCTCCTCCGGCAGCAGCAGCAGCAGCAGCAGCAGCAGCAGCAGCAGCAGCCGCCGCCTCCACCGCCCTCCCAGGCGCAGGTCCCGCAGCTCCAGGGCCAGGCCCAGTCGCCCGCACAGATCAAAGCTGTCAGCAAGCTGACCCCGGTGAGCACCTCCTGGGAAACCACGGGCCCAGTGGGTGGCGCTGTGACATGGCGTAGCTCAGGTGTATTGTGCATAAATGCACCCTAGTCTGCAGGCGGGAGGTGAGTGTTGTCTTTAGAAATAGCTTGTTGGCAGCCTCTGGAGGCGCCTCCCACCTGCTCTGTGCTCTGTGCTGTGTGCTGTGTGCTGGGGGCAGGCAGCTCCCGTGCAGCCTCGGGTCTCACAGGCGATGCCCGAGCGTTGCCAGGCTGCTCGCAGGGCTGACATGGATGTGACACATTCCTCTGAAAGGAAACATGACCTTCCTGCCGTCACTGGAAAAGCACTAAGACCAGGTCTAAGCAGCAACCAAAGAAGGTGAAATAAAAACCCAGCCGGCTGTCGGGCCTGTCCCTTCCCCGTTCACAGGGACCGCAGCCTGCACCCAGCTTCCTCCTGGAGGCACAGGCGCCTCCCAGGGAATCAGTGCAGCCAGACAGGTCATCCATCCCTGGTCACTCCAGCCACATGCCAGGGCTCCATGGCCGCCCTCGGTGTCGCTGCAGCATGGGAGGCTCGGAGCTGGCCGTGTCGGTCAGGGTGTGCACGTGGTGCTGCTGACGTTGCTGAAAAGCTCCTCCGTCTGGGTTTTAGGAACACCTGATCAAAATGCAGAAGCAGAAGCTGCAGCTGCCCCAGCAGGCCCCCCCGCCACAGGCCCCGCCTGGCCCCCCGCCGCCCACCGCGCAGGTGCAGGTGCAGCCTCCACCACCGGCACAGCAGCCAAGCCCCCAGCTCACCACCGTCACCGCCTCTCGGCCCGGAGCCCTGCTCACGGGCACCACTGTGGCCAACCTCCAGGTGGCCCGGCTCGTAAGTTCCCCTTGAGGCGTTGGTTTTTCCCACGCTCCTGCACGGCTCCAGCTGCGTGGACGCAGGTGTTGTGGTGGACTTGCGAGTCAAGTAGGTGTGCTTTCCCCCCAAGACCCTGTTCTCCTTGGAGAGGATGACACAGCCCCTGGGGAGCATTTAAGTGATTGTATTTCCTGGAACTGAAGTGTCACAGCTCATGAGCGCTCGGGGAAAGAAGGAGGGCAGAAGCTTGACCATGGAGGGAGGGCAGGGTCTACGTCGGGGACAGGACACGGGCATGCGGGAGGGGTCACCGTGCTGTGGGGCCTGCAGAGAGGAGATGGGGAGGAGCCAGGTGAGGCTGCTCTAAGGATGGCTCACAGCACCTGGGAAGCCCCGAGAGACGAAGGGGAGTCGGAAGGACCTTCACGTTCCGCCATGTCGATGCAGGCACTCCGGTCAGGCCAGGTGGCCGGCTTAGGAGACCCCATCCTGGCACGGGTGCAGCTGGCATCACCTGCCACCTGATGGGTGCTCAGGCAGGAGGGGGTGTTTTAATGTTTCCCCACTTCGCACGGGCAGAACCTGAAGCCAGCAGGTGAGGTCACCTGCCCAAATCCTAGGGAGTCACCCGCTCACTGGCTCGGCTCTGCCAGACGGGACAGAGCGGGTAAAGCCCGAGAGCACGTTCAGTTCCACCCGTGTTCACGTGACAAGAAAGGGCTTGAACACAATGTGATGGGAAGTTGGTGGCCTTCACGGGAGTCTTGGGCGAGCACCAGGCTGATGGTTAGGGAGGTCATTGGGGAACAGCGCGGTTGGGCGGCTCGAAGGGCAGGAGGTGCGGATGCCGTGTGACTGATGAGCTTTAGGTCCCGTGTGCTGGTGATGGTTGGACAGCGGGGGTCAGCCTCCGGGGAGATGCTAGCCTTTCGCTGCTGCCACTTCCCACCCTGCGACCCGTCCACGTCTCGCCACATGTCCTCTGTGGGCGATGTTTGCAGACACACAGGTGGCTGAATCTCTGGGCCCTTCTTTCTGTTCAGACGCGAGTCCCCACGTCACAGCTGCAGGCGCAAGGCCAGATGCAGGCACAGGCGCCCCCGCCGGCGCAGGTGGCCCTGGCGAAGCCTCCGGTGGTGTCCGTGCCCGCGGCCGTGGTCTCCTCGCCAGGCGTCACGACCCTGCCCATGAACGTTGCTGGGATCAGTGTGGCCATCGGGCAGCCGCAGAAAGCCACAGGTGCCTGCCCACGTCCGCGGGGCCGGGAGGGGCTGGCTCCCTCGCCACACGGCCATGCCGAGGGCCGTGGTGCACGCGAGGGGAAGCCTCTCCGTGTTGCCCGAGTACAAGTTCTGACCCTCGATTTAACCATTAACATTTGGAACTTCCCATCCCTTTATCTCAGCGACTGTCAGCTGCTGTGCCCCAGGGATGTTTCAGCAGGCAGTAACTGGCCGTGTAATGGGCACTGACCCCTTCCCTGAGAGCAGGGGTGGGAGCCTGGTCTGCCCAGGGCCATTGGGCACTTGCAGCATCGTTCACAGCCAGACTGTATCAGCGTAAACGTGAGCCTGCGACATCTGGTCAGACATTTCATCAGCTCACCCCTGATGCCTTGGCAGGGCCAGACCAATGATCTAACGGCCTTACTTGGTCTGTGGGCTGGACATTCCCCGCCCCTGCCTTAGATTGTCAAGTAAAAAACTGACAACCAACAGTAAAAGCCGTCGCTGTGAAAGAATCAAAACTGCCTGTTTTTCTGTCAGTTCGGTGAGCGGTACTGTTGTGTGCCAGGAGGGAAAGGTGACAGTCACTGCTTTGAGCGTCCTGGTGGCCGAAGAGCACCTCGGGTGTGTGTAGGAGGTGCCTGTCTGTCTTGCAGGGTCAGGGTGCCGTTCTCTGTAGCAGGCAGTGACTTAGGGAAGCGCGGGGAACGCAGGGTGAGCCTGCCTCCACGCCTGACTCACCCACTCGATGGTGTTCGCAGGACAGACCGTGGTGGCCCAGCCCGTGCACGTGCAGCAGCTGCTGAAGCTCAAGCAGCAGGCTGTGCAGCAGCAGAAGGCCATCCAGCCGCAGGCCGCCCCGGGCCCGGCCGCCGTCCAGCAGAAGGTACTGGCTCCTGCGGGCTCTGGGGTCACCCTGTCTGTGCTGAGCCGGGCCCTGCCACTAGGCACAGGGCACAGAGGACGGGGTCCGAATGGGCCCTGCCTCGCTGCCTGACACCCACACAGGGGACCCCAAGGGCGTGCATTTGGGCTGCACAGAGGGTGGCCTGGATGTTGGTGCTGCTCCAAGGCCCCGGGGCGGAGGGGGGTATGAGATGGGGAGCTGTGTTCACTGCGGGCTTTTGGGGAACAGTGAGGACTCGGGCTGTGGGCTGCATGGCTGGTAAGGGCCACAGGGTTTGGGGAAGTGTGTGACCCACCTGGGCGCTAGTGCACAGAACCGAGGACCCAGGCGGGGACCTGGTCCTGTGTGTGCTCAAGAGGGGAGGGGGAGACGGCCTAACGTGAAGGAGGCCCGTCAGCGTCTCTCTGACTCGGAAGTTTGGGGGAGGCAGCACTGAACTGATTGAGGCCCCAAAGCAAACTCCTGCTCAGTAGGCTGACCTCCGGGCGAGGGGACTCAGGAGAGACTAGTGGCCGGGGCTGCAGTTGCGAGGGGACAGCCTTGTGGCTCTAACCCTGGGCGTCTCTCTTCAGATCACCGCCCAGCAGATTGCTGCGCAGGGCCAGCCACAGAAGGTCACCTATGCCACCCAGCCAGCCCTGAAAACCCAGTTTCTCACCACACCCATCTCCCAGGCGCAGAAGCTGGCCGGGACGCAGCAGGTGCAGACCCAGATCCAGGTGAGCAGGAGCCAGCGCACGCGCTGGATTGCAGGGGCCGCAGGCGCCCAGGGCAGGGCGGGGCCGCACAGCTTCCTTGGCCTGAGTCACTTCACCTGTGGGCCCCCCTCCCAACCTGGAGTGTCGCCCAGACTTGAAGAAGGGGCTCTGAGACCCGTGAACGGCTAGACGGTGTCCCTCCCTCCTTCGTCCTCATAGAAAGTGTGAGACCAGGTCACATGGGCTGCAGACCAGGAGGGGTCAGCACGCAGCATGAGGTCTTCTCTCGGGCCAGGCGAGCCCACTCGGGGAAGGCTCTTTCCTGTCGCCTGGTTTTCTGAAATGAATGACCGAGAAGGGAAGGAAGGGCGTCTTTCTGTGCGAACGCTCTGAGCTCTGCCCCTGGCTCTTCTCGTTCTGCCCAAGGTTGCCAAGCTCCCTCAGGTTGTGCCGCAGCAGAGCCCGGTGCCCGGCATCCCGCAGGTCGCCTCCGCCTCCCAGCAGGTAGGTGCGGAGAGGGCAGCTGCCTGGGAAGGTCCCCCGGGGGCTTCTCAGCAGCCTCCGTGTGTCCAAATGAAAGAGTTCTTGGTTTTCCTCCTGAGGAAGCAGGATTCTGATGATGAGAGAATCACTTTGATTTTCATATACAAGACACCAGCAGACTCAGGGCCAAAGGTCCCGGAGGATCAGAGCTGCAGCCAGCAATGCCGGGTGTCCTTGGTGGCAGGGAAGCTACAGGCGCCAACACCATGACGGGGGACAGCCCTCCTGACTGCCCGACGGGCTGCTGTGACATTGATTTCCTCTCAAACACCCTTGTTTTCAGAATCACACTGGAGTGTGCATTTCAAGGAATCAAAGACGTTGACCCTTGAACTACGTGGGTGTAGGGCTCGCACCAGCCGAGCAGCTGAGAGTGTCTGACTTAGTCTGCCCTCCACATACCCTTCCCACCCCCCCACCCCCCCGCCCCAGCCTCGACTGCTGCCCACTTAGCAGATTCCACGTGCACGTTCAAGCCGCGTGGCTCAAGGGACCGCCTGGCAGTAAAGGCTGAATGTCACCACCACCACCAGTCCCGGCCCTCAGCCCTCGCCTCCCAGGGCATCGCTCTAGCCCGAGAGGTGTCGTTTTCTACTCGTTGGGTTAAAGGCCAGAGGCCCTGCTTCCACATGCGGGGCAGTCCTCACGTGTCTCCAAAGAATTCGTGCTCATTAAGTTCCTACCCCTTCCCGGCCCGGAGCCTGGGGTCTGTCCTGCCGCTCGGTCTGCACGCCTCGGTGACGTGTCTCTGTTTTGGCTCAGGCTTCTCCGCAGACGGTGACGCTCACCCAGGCGGCGGCAGCGGGGCCGCAGGTCCAGGTGATCCCCGCAGTGACCGCGGCCGCCCAGGCCGTCCAGCAGAAGCTCCTGCAGCAGCAGGTGGTGACCACGGCGGCGGCCCAGCTGCAGACCCCGGGCGTCCCCACCCCCACGCAGGTGCCGGCCGGCGCTGACAGCCCCAGCCAGCAGCCCAAGCTACAAATGCGCGTCCCTGCCGTCCGGTTAAAGACGCCCACCAAGCCTCCCTGCCCCTAGTCAGGAAAGCGGGCCTCGGGCCGCCACCGAGCAGGGCTCCGTCGGGCCAGGAGGGCAGGGCCACGTCCTGTGGAACTGGGGGCCGTGTCCAGCCCCTGACGCTGCGGCGAGGGGAGCCGCCCGTGCAGCGCTCTCGGGCCGCAGCTTCTGTGCGACAGCAGGAGGCGCCTCGGCAGCTTCTCCGGGTCCTTCCACCTTCCAGCGCCTCCAGGGCCGCACATCATGGGTGACTCAGACCGTGAGTCGTAAACACGGTCTGGGCAGCACAGCGTCGGCCTCTGTGGTTCTTTAGACCCAACGCGAAATGCATCCTGGTCCTGGGAGGAGAGGCCACCTGAGGTCGGTCAGCTCAGATCCGGGACGGCCAGGGTGGCTGCTTCCTTCTCTACGTGTGACTCCTGGGACCTTCAAAGGAGCCGTCTGGTCCCGTGCCATCGAAGCAGGTCCGCGTACCAGCTCGCGTGGAGGGCCGACGCTGGGGTTGAACTTCCATTCCAAAGAGCAGCCCGGGTGACTCGTTTCCATGCAGGAGGCGCCTTCCAGCCGCTCCCCATCCCCACGCACCTCCGTCCTTCCCAGCTGTCGGACTTGGCGCTGAGGCAGCTCAGGAGCTGAGCCCTGGTCTCCATTGGTCGGGCCCAGGCAGGTGTCACAGCCGCGTGGGGCTCCGGGAGAGGTGCCTGTCACCGCTCCCCTGGCTCAGGCCCCGCCCGGCCCGGCCTGTCTGCAGAGCTGGGCACCTGCTCACACAGTGGTCTGCTGTGGCTCTTTCCCGTAGACGAGACCTCAGGTTTCTGGGCCAGGGCCTCCCACACAAGCAGGCAGGTGCCATCGTGGTTGTGTGAGGGTGAACCCTGGCCGAGGGCAGAGGCCCCGTGTTTGCACTTGCGTCTGTGTCTTCTCTGGCGAGATGGCAGCGGCGGCTGCAGTGCTCGCCACGCACACTGCACTCCAAGGACGCCTCCCTGCTCGGGGCGTCCGACTCGGTCCAGGTCGGCTCTGTTAGGTCCGTGTGCGGAGATGAGCTGCAGCGCCTGGGAGACGCGGGACCATCTCTGCTCCCTTCCCCACTGAACCGCTCACTGGCAGGGACGGCTCTATCCGTTGTTGGTTTCCCTCCGTTTGTGTGGACAGCAGGGCGGCGACACTTAGGGGAGCCAGTGAGTAAAACTCTTGTGCGACATTTGGAGGAAAGTAAAAAATCAGGTGTTGGAAAGGGAAGGTATTTATTTAACATTTCAGTGAGCTGAACGTATGGAAACAGGACCGTCAGCCAGGCCTGTGGGTTCTGTTCGCTACCGGCCGGCAGGCAGGACGGCGCCGAGAGGGCCCCGCCTTGTCACTGGGAGGCAGCCTGCTCTTCGCCCTCCTCCTCGCTTGCAGGGCACAGCACAGAGGCCGTGTTTCCGGCTTGTTGTGCAGTTTGCGTTCCCGTCCTCCCGAGGGTGCTCGCCGTCCCTCAGGGGCACTGGTGACGCACTTCGGCTGCCCTGGACAGAGCTGGGCAGGAGCTCCTGGGCAGAGCCAGCAGGGAAGGCCGCTGCCGGCCGGGTGGAGCGCAGCTGCTCTGCGGAGGGAGAGCCTCGCTCGGGTGCCTCCTTCAGCCACTCCGAGGCGAGATGTGGGACAGAAGGTTGTCCTGTTCTGCTGGGTTCGTCCCATCACAGGCCACCCGACCTCGTCAGTGGTCACGGAGGTAAAAACCCTCCTTCCAAAGTCCACACTGAAGCTAGAATGGGTTTCACAGGCTCTTCCGGGGCCTCCCCCATCGTGCTGCCTGGGACCAGGCTTCTGCAGACACTGTAACGAGGGAGCTCTCGGATGCAGACCCCGCAGGACTGACCACTCGAGCTGCCCCCCGGGGCAGGCTTCCCTAGGAGACGGGTCCGACGGGAAGGAGGAGCTGGTCCGCACGCGCAGATGCGTTCCTTTTGCGACCGTTAGGGTTTTTTGTTAAGTGTTGTAACCAAGTTGTTGTGTTTAAGATGAAACGACTGAGGATGTAAATACTTTGTAAACAATCATTTGTACTTGAACAGTAGGGTTTTGAAGAGCACTGATACCCCCCCCCCCCCCCCCAGGCATAATAAAAGTCTTTTTCGTATGTTTTTCGTCTTGTCTCGTAGAAAAGTAGTGGAAGATGCTGGTGGTTTCTTTCAGGCACTTGGCAAAGGGCTTGGTGAGGCTCCGGCGGGGGGGGCGCAGGCTGAGGGGGGACAGGAAACAAGCCGGGGCTGCGACCCCCTTCGCGCAGCGGACTCCAGAGCAGCCACAGGTCTCACACGCGTTGCACTTTTTAAAAAATATATTTTTATTGATTTGTGACAAAGGGGGAGGGAGGGATAGAAACATCCATGATGAGAATCATTGATCGGCTGCCTCCTGCACGCCCCCTACTGGGGATTGAGCCCACAACCTGGGCATGTGCCCTGACTGGAATCGAACCCAGAACCCTTCAGTCCACAGGCCGACACTCTAGCCACTGAGCCAAATCGGCCAGGGCTCCCGGCACTTAACTTTGTATTGGGGCACATTTTTTTGTCGGGGAGATCACGTTAATAGGCCTTTGGTTACAAGGCAGAGCCAAAGCTCCGTTCACGGATAAGAACGTTCAGGAATCAGAGGGAAGCCTTCCTCAGACCTTGAGAGCAGCGTCGTCCTGCAAGAGGGTCCCCCACGTTCAGGCTCAGGTGGCCCCACAGAAGGCAGCGCACACACTGGGTTCCGGGCCGGCCCAGGCCCCAAGCCAGCAGCCTCAAGTCAGATGCAGGCCGCCCCCCCCCCAGGCTCAAGGCCCCCCGCTGAGGGAGGCGGCGTGATGGCTGCAGGGGCCTGCATTCCAGATGCCAGAGCACGAGTGAGCCGGCTCCACGCTTGGTGGCTCCATCCACCCGGCCCTGTGCCCCGGGCCTCGCGTGCCAGGGGTGGTGTGGGCGGGACTGTGGCCAGTGAGCTGGCTCAGTACAAGCGCCGGGACACGGATGGTCTCTGCTGAGGCCCAGTGCCTCTGCCTCCTGCCCCGTCCCTGCCGTGTCCACCCGAGAGCCTGGGACCAGCTGTTCTGCTCGAGTGAACCATGACCTTCGGCGCAGAGGTAGACACCAGCGCGTCCCTTCTTGAGTCCGCCTTCGCGTCAGCATGAGCAGCGGGTCAGGGCTCGGAAGCCGGTTTTCAGTCAGTCACCAGAGCCTCGCGCTCGTTACTCTGCACGCGGCGTGGTGGGGGCACGTTCCCAATGCAAGATGGGAGCACACAGAGGCGTAGACGAGCTGAAGTCCAAACCTCGGCTCAGGGCCAACCTCACCCACAGGACAGAGGCCACCTGTCGGTTCTGGGTCCGTCCGAACCATCCGCTCCAGCCCCAGAGGAGCAACCGATCAGAGGCAGACCCGTGTGTGCTTGGCCGCCTCTGGCCAGGCCTGGTGCCGTGACAAAGGGCCTCGCCTGGGCGTGGGCTGAGCAGGCAGTGCGCTGGGGCTCCTCCAGGAGGCCTGTCCGCCCAGGCTCGGTCCCATCGTCCTCAGAGCCCAGCCTAGGCCGCCTTCTGCCTCCATTCTTCCTGGGGGGAGAGGCAGCAGCTCAGCTCAGGCCCCTCACGAGTGTGCGACCCACCCAGCCCCCAACTCTAAGAGGAGACACCCAGCACCCCTCCTGGGCCCTGCACCTCCACCCCAGGTCCAGGGTCTCCTGCCCTCAGCCAGGAAGCTAAAGGCCCGGGACCTGCTCTCTGTCCGAGTCCTGCTGCCAGCAGCCTGAGTGCTCCCAGAACCGCCAGGGCCTCACCTTGACGGCCCTCTCCAGCTGGGACAGGGCCTCCTCGTACTGCGGGACCAGCGGCTGCAGGAGCTCGCTGGGGGTGTCGTGCCGCTCCAGCTCGGGGACCCCGGCTTCAGTCAGCATCCGGAGGAACCTCCTCTCCTGGGGGGAGCATGAAGTTCCGAGAAGGGGCTCCCACCTCCCCTGCCCCGCCTCCCGACCAGTCCTCGCCTGACCTGCACTTTGAGGAGCAGCGTGAAGGCCTGTCCGGTGTTCCCAGCACGAGCAGTTCTTCCCACCCTGAGACCAAGCACAGACACTCGAGAGGGGCCCCCAGCCCTCCACAGTCTCCCCCCTCCCCCGCACCCCAATCCAAGCACAGCCCCTCACCGGTGCACGTAGGTCCGCAGGTACTGGGGGGCATCGTAGTTCACCACCAGCTGCACCCCCTGCACGTCGATGCCGCGGGCGGTGGCGTCTGTGCTGATGAGGCTGTTGAGAAACGAGGGGTGTGGGACCCGCCTGAGACTGGAACACCGCCCCCTACTGGGGGCCAGGCAGGCACCAGGAGCGAGCACCCTCCCAGGGCACTCACAGCTGAATCTTTCCCTGTTCAAACTGCTTCAAGATCCCCTTCCTCTGGCCGGGCCCGTAGCGGGAGGAGAACTCGGCCACCGTCACGCCCCCGAACGCCTGGACGAGCAGGAAGAGCCTGGGGGGGAAAGCCGGGTGGGCCAGGGCCAGGGCCAGCACCCCGCCTCCCCCCGCCCGCCCTGCGCTGCTCACCCCCTGCCTCACCTGTGGGAGTTCTCCCGGGAGTTGGTGAAGCAGAGGATCCTGGAGAAACCCAGGTGCAGGATCAGGTGCAGGACGACCAAGGGCTTGGCGCGCAGGCGGCAGGGCACATAGTGGTGCTGGGGAGACAGCACGCGGTTGGCTCGGCCCCCAGCGCCCGGGCGCCACCCTCCCTACCCGGGCACCCAGCTCACCGAGAGCCCTGCAGGGAAGGTGTACTTCCCCCCCGAGTCCACGTCCTCATCAGCGTCCCCCGGGGCCCCCGCGCGCTGGCCGCGTGGAGAAGAGCCAGGGCTGGTGCAGGCCCAGCTGCTGCAGCTTCTCAGGGTTCTGGGTCAGCGTGGCCGAGAAGAGCAGCTTCTGCAGAGGCATCTGAGGGCAGCAGGTGCTGGAAGGGCACAGACGCTGAGGCGAGCCTGGGCCTGGCCGCCCGTCCTCATGACCCCGACAGACCGGACCGGGCGCTCCCCCAGGGCAGGGCAGGGCAGGGCAGGGACCAGTACCTGGCAGCGGTCACGACCTGGGGCTGCCGTCTCTGGAGCAGAGCGAAGGGGTCCTTGGCGCCCTCCCCAGGGAAGGCCGCCGCCACCACCCGTGGGAGCCAGGACTGGTGCATGCTGTCTATCATCCGGTCGGCCTCGTCGATGACCTGCAGGCGAGGAGGCCGGGCTCCGGTGGGTGAAGCTGGCGTCAGCCAGCCCAGGCCTCCCCTGGGTGGGTTGGGCAGCCTACCAGGAAGCGGAGGTGCTGGAGGCTGAACCCCGGGGTCTGGTCCACGTGGTCCACCAGGCGGCCGGGAGTGGCCACCACGATGTCAGCCAGGCAGCGGAAGCCGTCCACCCTGCAGAGCAGAGAGCGCTCAGCCGAGGCCCCACTGCCCCCGATCCGGGCGCCTGCGGCCAGGGCCACACGGGGCTGTGCCCTCCTGCACCCGCCTCCCCAGGGCCCGTGCCCAGCAGGACCTACGTCTTCTGGACGAGGCTCTCCTGCTCCTTGGCCAGCGACTTCTGCCCGGTGACCAGGGCGACGCGCAGAGGCGTGGCGTCGGTGTAGACGTTGAATACTTTGCTCACCTGCAAGAGGCCGTGTCACCGCCTGGCCTGAGGGGTCACGCCAGTGAAAGGACTCTGGGGTGACCCCAGGCACGGGGTCCTCGTACCTGCTGGGCCAGCTCCTTAGTGGGCAACACAACCAGGGCGCGAACCTGGCACACAGCTCGCTGCAGCAGGGCCTGTAGGCAAGGGGGGCCACTGTGTGAGCAGAGCTGGCTTCCGCCCGCCAGCCTGCTAGGAGGGAGGGGCCCTCGCGCTCACCTGCACCACGGGGATGACAAAGGCCAGGGTCTTCCCACTGCCCGTCGGGGCAGAAACACAGAGGTCCCTGGGCTGGTAGCCGCCTCTGGCCACGAGGAACCCTTGGGCCGCACTCTCTAGGAGAGCAGGAATGACCGCCGCCTGGACTGCAGCGGGGAGGAGGGCCGGTCAGGTTCGGGCAGGAGCACCCCATCAGCACAGGGACCAGGGCCAATCTGTGACCTCCAAGCTGGAGTGCTCTCCCGAGGGAGCACCAGACGCTGTGCCCATGTAGGGCTGCCCCCTGTGGCCTGGCATGGCTCCGGAGGAACCCCGGCCCCCGGCCCCCTGGAGCACCTGGGAAGTAGGACGAGATGCCGTGGGCGCGCAGCTTCCTCTGCAGGTCAGGGTGGACTTCCGGGACGTCCTCGATAGGCACCAGGTCTTCAGTGACGTTCCTCCCGAGACAGCTCGGCTCGGCCAGCCACGTCGGCAGGAAAGGCTGGACCTGTTGCAAAAGGTGAGAAACAGAGGCCAGGTGACTGCTCCCCACCTCGCCCGGGAGCGTGGCCGCAGAGGCTTTCCCTGGCGTCCTGGCTCCCCCCCGGTTCCCCCTGACCCACGTCCCACACAGCCTCTGAGGAATTAGGAGACACACCTGGGCGCCGCTCCCAGAGCAGATCCGCCTGCGGGCTTCCCCTCACGTCCACGCGTCCACACCGGGCAGAACCTGCCAGGCCCCCCGACACCCGGCACTCACCTGCCCTGACCTCACCTCCATCAGTGGCCACACCCCAGACTTAAACCTCTGTCCTCACACACCAAGCTCATCGCTGCCCCACAGCCTCTACCTGGCACACGCCCCCCCCCACCTTAACCAGACGGCTCCCGGGGGACCCCACACGTGCCCTGACAGAACCCTGTGCCGTGGCCACGGGCGTGGTGACCCAGTTCACACTCCGAGGAGAGCAGGAATGACCGCTCCTATTCAACACAGCACCGGAAGTCCCAGCCACAGCGACCAGACCAGGAGAAATAGGCCCTGGCTGGTGTTGCTCAGTGGCTAGAACGTCAGGCCACACACGGAAGGGTCAAGGCGTCGATGCCAGGGCAGGGACCTGGACTGCAGGCTCCATCCCTGCCCAGGCGGGGCGGGGCGCGTGGGGGAGGAAACCGATGGATGTGTCTCTCTCACATCCGTGTTTCTCTCTCCCAAGCCCCTCCCACTCTCTCTAGAAAAAAAAAACCAATGGAAAAAATGTCGCCGGATGAGGATGATCAACAAAAAATCCTGCAAGATGCGAGCTGAGACGCAGCTCCTCCACCTGCTCACTGATGGACGCCCGGAGGCTCAGGCGCCCTCCTCCCAACTCCCCCGCGAAGCCCCGCTGGACTGACAGCCACCCAGCCCTGCAGCTCCCACCCCGGCCCGGCCCTCCCACCTCCAGGCCGCTCACCTTGGGCGCCCTGCTCCTCCCGAAGCCCCCGAGCAGCAGAGCGTGGGCAGGGGCCCCACGGGCCTCGCCGGGGGGCTGTTCTCCGGGGGTCCCGGGCGGCCCCGCGGCCTCGGCGTCCACGCTGCCCTCCCGCGGCGCCTCCTCGCTGCTCTCTGCGGGCAGAAGCCGGGCCGGCGGCGCGTCAGCCTCCAGCCGACCCAGGTCCCGGGTCCGCGCGCCGTCCCCCCCGCGCCCCGCCGGGCCCACCTGCGCCGGCCTCCTCGTCCGCCTCTCTCCGCCGCTTGCTGCGCGGGGCCTGCGGGCTCCCGGGCGCCCCGCCGCCCTTGCACCTCCGCGGCCGCCGCCGCCGCCGCCTGCCCGCCGCGCCCTCGGTCTGCGCGGCCTCCTCGGGCTCCTGCGGCCGCGACTGCTGCTGCCGCTGCCGCTCTCGGGCCCGGCACTGCAGCCGCTCCAGCAGCGCGCGGGCCCGGCCGTCCGCCTCCGCCTCCGCCTCCGCCCCGGCCGCCTCGGGCCCCGCATACCGCGCCACATGGAAGAGCGCCATGTCTGCGGCCGGGCGCGCGGCGGTGACGGCAAAGGCGCGACTCCGGCGCGCGTCTATGACGTCATGGGAGGGGCCTGCTTCCCAGTCTCTCATAGGTGGAGCGCCGGCAGGGGGCGGGGCGCGTCCCGGCGTGCAGCGCCGACGCGGAGGCGCGGGCCGTGACGTCAGGGCTGCGCCGGAAGGCGGCGCGTGAGTCGGGGCATCTCCCGCGTGGGGCGGCGGCATGGAGCGCGTCCGCGGCCCCCGGAGCGCGCGCCGGGCGCTGGGCCGCCTGCTGGAGGCGGTGCTGGCGAGCCGCGCGGAGGCCAACGCCGTGTTCGACATCCTGGCGGTGCTGCAGGTGAGGCGGGCGGGCGGCGATCGCGGGGTCCGAGGCCGAAAGGCGGGCCCCGCGGGGGAGTCCGGGCTCGGACGGGGAGAGACGCTGCAAGGCGGGGCCCAGGGTTTCACCGGGGGGCCTTCTCTCGTCCCGCGGGGCTCCCGGGCCGGAGGGTCCGGTGGGAGGCTCGGCAGAGGTGGGACGGAGAGTCCCGCCGGGGTCAAGGTTGCGGTCCGATGGGTCGGGCGCCCCAGTGGGGACGTGCGTGGGGCCCCCGTGTCCCGCGGGGTCCCTGAGGCCGGCCTCTCCCCGCAGTCGGAGGACCCCGAGGAGATCCAGGATGCGGTGCGCGCCTGCAGCCGCCTGTTCGGGGCCTTGCTGGAGCGCGGGGAGCTGTTCGTGGGCCAGCTGCCCCCGGAGGAGACCGTCATGGCAGGTGAATGTCCTGGGGGCCCAGCCTCGTCTCTGGCGAGGGTGGAGGGAGACGTAATGAGCCCCCCAAGACCTCTTCACAGGGCTTACCCTTGGGGAAGGCGATGCTCTCTCTCTCTCTCTCTCTCTCTCTCTCTCTCTGGCTGGGGGCCATGGTGGCCTATGGTTCCCACTTGTGTGCCTGGCTGGGCTGACCACCCTCGCCCACGGCAGGGTCCCAGGGGGCCACGCGGAAGTACAAGGTGTGGATGCGGCACCGTTACCAGAGCTGCTGCAACCGCCTGGCCGAGCTCCTGGCCCATCCCTCCTTCCAGGTCAAGGTGAGTCTTGGGGACCCCGACCTTCTCTTCTCGCCCTGAGTGTCCCCTGCACCCCAGCCACGAGCCTCTCCGAGCACACAGGCTGGGCGCTTGTCTTCCTGCACTTGTTCCTTTTTGTTGGCTGGTTGGGGGGGTGGCTCTGCCCTCTCGTGGACAGTCAGGCTGAAGTTCCGGGGGAGCTCTGTGGGCCGGTCCACGGGAAGGGGACGTGTTGCCGGGGCACCGCGGCCACTGCCCCCCTCTCCCCAGGAGCTGGCCCTCAGTACCCTCATGAAGTTCGTGCAGCTGGAAGGGGCGCACCCCCTGGAGAAGCCCAAGTGGGAGGGCAGTTACCTGTTTCCCCGCCAGCTCTTCAAGGTGAGGGGCGCCTGGGGGTCCCGGCGGACCTCTGGCCGGACGGGAGGCTGTTCAGTGTGGTGCTCTGCCCCATCCTGCCTCGGGGAGGAGGGGGGTAGGCTGCCGCTCGGGGGGGCTTCTGGGGCCGTCCTTGGTTGCGGGGCTGTGCTGTGTGGGCTCGGCCCGGGTTGGCCATCCTGGGGAGAAGCGCTCACCTGCTCTCCCCGGCCCGGCCAGGCAGTGGTGGACGGCCTGCTGTCCCTGGAGGAGGACTGCGCGCTGCTCCTCTCCCAGTTCTGCCAGTACCTGGAGCATGATGACGTGCGCTACCACACGATGCAGGCGGCCGCAGACACCGTGGCCAGGGTTGCCAACGCACACCCCGAGGTGAGCTGGCGGGAGCCCCACAGCTGGGGGCGGGGGCGGGCGGGCGTGCGGAGCCCAGGCGCTCAGGCCCAGTCTCCGGCAGGTGCCCCTCACCTTCTGGAACAACGTGTTCACGCTGCTGTCTGCCGTGAGCCTGCCCCGCCAGGAGAGCGACATCGCTAACTTCTACGTGCAGCGCACGGGGTGAGCGTCCCGGGTGGGCCTGCAGGCGGGCAGGCGGGGCACCAGGGCCCTGACCCCCCCAGCCTCACGAGCGGTCGCCTCCCTGCCCTCTCCCTCGCAGAGCTGTCGGACAAGTGGAAGGTCACTCATCTGAAGGTGAGATGCTCCGGAGGGCGGGGGCCTCCCTGGGAACAGGCCTCGTCCTGGGGTGCGGCCTCAGGCAGCAGGTGTGGGACTTGGGGAGAAGGACAGCCCCTGGGTCACTCAGAGGACCCTGGGGGCAAGGAGGCCCCAGGCTGCCTGGAGCGTCACGTGTCCGTGCTGGGGGGGCGTTGGGGGCGGAGCGGGCGGGGGAGGACCCGGCTGGGCAGCAGCACGTGCAGCCTGAAACCCTTCCCCCACGCACAGGAGCACAGGAAAGCCTTCCAGCTGATGTGGCTCGGCTTCCTCAAGCACAAGGTAGGGCCTGGGGGGAGCAGGCTCCAGTCTGGGCCTGGCCTGTGCTGGGTGTGGCAGACAGAGCCCTGACCCGCTCCCTCTCTCCTCTCCCCCCCCAGCTGCCCCTCAGCCTCTACAAGAAGGTGCTGGTGATCATGCATGAGTCCATCCTGCCCCACCTGGCCCAGCCCAGCCTCATGATCGACTTCCTCACCCGCGCCTACGACATCGGTGAGCGGGGCGCCCAGGGGGGCTGCGACGGGCCGACCAGGCAGGGTGGGTGCTGGGGGTCCCTTTCCTCCCTTGTGAGACGGAAGGGGCCGGGCGGGCCTGTGGGCAGCAGCTCCAGGACCCTGGAGTGTGGGTGCAGCTCCATGGCTGTGTGTCTGTCTGCAGGGGGCGCCATCAGCCTCCTGGCCTTGAATGGACTTTTTATCCTGATTCATGAGCACAACCTGTGAGTGTCCATCTGGGGGGAATGCAGGCCTTTCTTCTGCCCCCAGCCCCACCCCCCCCACCCCCGGCTCTGACCAGGGTCAGGCAGCTTCAGGAGCCCCTGGGGGAGGGTGGGAGGGGGCTGAGCCCCAGGACTGTGGTTCCCTGGGGCCCCGACCTGTCTGCTTGCTTCGTGCTTTTACCCCCACGTGCTGCCCTCACTCACCCGCTGCTCCCCCACGTGCCTCATTCCCTCGTTCACTCCCACACCCACAGGGAGTACCCCGACTTCTACCGTAAGCTCTACGGCCTCCTGGACCCGTCCGTCTTCCACGTCAAGTACCGGGCGCGCTTCTTCCATCTGGCCGACCTCTTCCTGTCGTCCTCGTGAGCGTCTGGAGGCACAGGGTCCCCGGGGCTGCAGACGGGCCGGGAGGGGCTGGTGTGCAGGGTGCGAGGTCTCACGCCCGCTTTTCCTTCCAGCCACCTGCCCGCCTACCTGGTGGCTGCCTTTGCCAAGCGCCTGGCCCGCCTGGCCCTGACGGCGCCGCCCGAGGCCCTGCTCATGGTCCTGCCCTTCATCTGCAACCTGCTGCGTCGACACCCGGCCTGCCGCGTCCTCGTGCACCGGCCGCGGGGCTCTGGTGAGTGCCAACGGGCTGGGCCCACAGGCGGCCGGTGTGGGGCAGGGGCAGGGGCAGGGGCAGGAGGAGCACAGGTCTGGGTCTGTCTTGTCCCTAGAGCTGGACGCCGACCCCTACGACCCCGACGAGGAAGACCCAGCCCAGAGCCGAGCCCTGGAGAGCTCCCTGTGGGAGCTGCAGGTGAGGCCCGGCCGCCGGGTCCCATCCCACCACCCCGAGCTGCCCACCTGCCCCCACACCCACATGTCCCTGCTCCCTCCACCCCGCCCTCCCTGTCACCCTGGTTACCCGGGGGCACCCCGACCTCTGTCTGGAGCCGCCACTCTGTCCCCAATGTGGGGTGCTGGGAGGTGAGCCAGCCACGGGGGGTGACAGCCCGCGTGCCCTCCAGGCGCTCCAGCGGCATTACCACCCCGAGGTGTCCAAGGCTGCCAGCGTCATCAACCAGGCGCTGTCTGTGCCCGAGGCCAGCATCGCGCCCCTCCTGGAGCTCACCGCCTTCGAGGTGAGGGCCGGGCTGTGGGGAGGGGGGCGGGCTCGGAAGTCCCGAGTGAGAGCGTCCGTCTGCCTGTCCTCGCAGATCTTCGAGCGAGACCTGAAGAAGAAGGGGCCCGAGGCGGTGCCGCTGGAGTTCATCCCCGCGCAGGGCCTGCTGGGCCGGCGTGATGACCTCTGCGCCCAGCACTTCACACTCAGCTGACCCCGGGCCCCCCTCCCCCCAACAAGTGGTTTTGTAGGAGCGACTCAGGTGGGCTGTGGGCGGGCGGGCAGGGGCCTGGCTCCCCCTGGGGCTGAGTCCACAGAGCCCCGCCCAGCAGGGGACAGCAAGGGGTGCTTCCTTCCCATGTGCCAGGGGTTCATCCCCAGAGCTGACAGGGGCCCTGACTCAGGCTCCTTCCCGGTGGCCCCACCACGGAGCAGTCCCGGCGCCTGGCCCTCCCCATCCCCCGTCCCTCCAGTGCAGCAGCAGTGTCTTCCGGCTGCTGCCAGTCTGGGCGGCCCCCTCCCTGTGGCTCAGCAACTTCCTGTCCCGAGGAGCCAGCCCCTGTCAGACACCCTTTCCGGGCTTGAGCCCAACGACACCAACATCTCCCTCCTCCTCACCAGCCGGCCCAGGGGCGGGGCCCTGACCCAGAGACCCACTTCCATCACCTCCGGGCGGGAGCTCGGCTTGAGGTCGACCTAGGAACCAGGAGGTCACGGTCCGATTCCCGGTCGGGGCACAGGCCCGGGTTAGGGGCTCAATCCCCAGTGGGGGGCCTGCAGGAGGCAGCTGATCCATGATTCTCTCTCATCGATGTTTCTCTCTTCCTCTCCCTTCTTCTCTGAAACCAATAAAAACATTTTAAAGTAAAATGGAGTTTGCTTCCCGTGGCTGAGGCGCTGGCCTGGCGTGTGCACCAAGCTTCGCCCTCCCTCCCGGGGTCCTGCTCTGCTCGGTTAGGGACCCCCCAGGGGCAGGGACACGAGACCTCTTGCTGTGCATCTGTTGGGGGCCAGATGTAAGCTGACATGGTCCTTGCACCTGTAGGGGATAGCAAGGCTGGGATCCTTACCCACAGTTTTCCCAGACTTGTTTGGATGGCGTTTATTAGTAGAATGAGAGCAACATTTGTAGAATGAGAACAGCCTTTGATAGCTTACCAAGAAGTCTGTAACTTTTTACTGAGATATGCTGTACTGAGAACTTGTCCTTCTGCTGTGTCTCTCCCTTAGAGATTAAAAGGAACAAAGAATACATTCCTCTTGACAGACCTCCCATTCAGTGTGTTGTGTATAAATAGGATTGTGTGGCTAATAAACTCGCTTCAGTTCATCAAGAGAACTGGGGTCCTCCCGACCCCGCTTTCCTGTCTTTCTTTCTTTTCTCAATTCCCACTTCCCTGCCTCAGCCCGGCTCAACCCTGTCAGGCTGGCCCTGACATGCATCCCCTGCTCCCATGACACCGGGTCCAGAATTTTAGGAGAAGCATCACAGAGGCCAGTCTTCACTGGTCACCTACTGTGGGGGGAGGGTCCCCTCCCTCCATCCGTCTCCTGTCGGGAGGTGAATGGGGCCCCGGGCAGTTGAGTCCCAGCGACATAGGAATGACAAGGATGCATCCTGGGTAAGGAGCTGCCACTCGATGCTCCAGGGCTTGATTGTCACTTAGCAAATCCACTGCAGACAAATGTCAGGAGGCAGGTCCTGCCCCTCGGCCGTGAGGACAGCTTGTCCCCCTGCAGGGGCTGGTGAGGGCCACGGCCGGCCCCTTCCAGCAGGCGGGGAACTGTGTGCCCTCGTGACAGCTGTCGTGTCCACAGGGCGCTGTTCCCAGGTCCCCGCTGCTCAGGAGGCCGGGCCTCTGACGGTGCGGCCGTGGGACAGCGGGAGCCTGGGGGCTCGTGAGAGCAGTCAGGTCCGCAGGCTGCGGGGTGGGAGTCCTGACTCCCAGGTCCGTGTCGAGGCCCCGGCTGCAGGGGCCGCGGGTCGGTCAGGGGAGGCCTCGGGGTGCAGGGTGCCTCCGTCCTGGGAGACGCTGCTGGGTGGATCTCGGCCGACTCCCAGGATAGAGCTTCCTGAGCGCGTGGCTGTTCCTCAGGCTTTTGCTTGAGCTTAGCCGGGGGTCAGCCTTCACGTCTGAATCGCTGGGGCCCGGGAGCGTGTGGCCTCTGCTCTCAGGCTGAACGAAGTTGCAGCTGGGCCGGGACACGGGCCTCACCGGGCTCCTGGGGTCACAGGTCAGAGAACCCCGCTTGGCAGTGGGAGGAGAACAGCCTCCCCAGCTCTCGCCTAGGTTGGCCCTGTGTCTGAGGCCTGGAGTCGCTGCTCTGGGAGGGTGGGGGGCCCGCCTTCCTGTCCAGCAGGTGGGGTTCTGCCAGAGCTCGGCCGCCATCCGAGAGGGCCAGGGTCGACCTGCCTCGGCCAGCGCAGGACAGTCATGCTGGGCCTGGAGGAGAAAGAGGGGCTGGAGCCCGGCTGGTGGGGCTCAGTGGCTGAGCGTTGACCTATGACCCAGGAGGTCACGGTTAGAATCCCGGTCAGGGCACAGGCCCAGGTTGCGGGCTCCATCCCCAGTGGGGGGCGTGCAGGAGGCAGCCGACCCATGATTCTCCTTCATCATGGATGTTTCTATCTCTCTCTCCCTCTCCCTTCCTCCCTGAGCTCAATTGGGAAAAAAAAAAAAAAAAACAAAGAATAAGAAAAGCTAGAACTCACAGCCCACGACTGCGACCTCTGGGATGAATGGGCCCGGCCGGAGATTCATCACTTCCGCCCGGTGCCCGCACGGCCCTGAAATGACTGATGTTTGCGGGCGCGGCCGGCAGCGGCGGCGTCGCGGGAGACAGATGGCCTGTCCGTCTGCATTAGCACAGATAAGCCGTTTAATTTAATTTCGAAACGACTGTCGGGTGCTTAAAAGAGCAAGAGGAATAACAGACGAGGCTTCGCGCCTTGTTTATCCCGGAGCTGTTCCTGCGCGGCTCCCCGAGGCTGTCGGTTTAATTAACTTTGGCGTCTGGGGAAGCGGCTCTTATCGACGCGAGGAAGCCGATCGCCGAGGGCCCCACGCCTTGGCCTTCATTCACCTGGTGCCGCGTCAGGGGGTGTCAGGGACTCTGAGTTTGGGGGCTTGCACCCCAGCTGCCAGGCCTCCGAGGGCAGCGTTTGGCCGCCCTCACCTCTTCCCGCTGCTGCTGGGCTTTTTGGGGATTTGGGTTGGAGCCGGCAGAATTATCTGCTGAGGATGATGAAAGTGGGACACCTTCTTCCAGCAGCAGGACGCCAGGAGCCGGAGGGCTGGGGGGGCTCAGGGACCCCAGGGAGCCGGGGAGGAGGGGTGTCCCGTGGACAGCGTGCCGGGGGAGGGGCACCTGCCTTGAGTCCCAGGACAGAGGACGGTGAAAGTGCAGAATTATTATTATTATTATTATTGAATTCAGAGAGAGGGAGGGAGAAAGAGAAACATCAATGATGAGAGAGAATCATGGACCGGCTGCCTCCTGCACGCCCCCGACTGGGAATCCAGGCCACAACCTGGGCACGTGCCCTGCCTCCTGCACGCCCCCGCCTGGGGATCCAGGCCACAACCTGGGCACGTGCCCTGACCGGGAATCGAACCTGGGACCCTTCAGTCTGCAGGCCGACGCTCTATCCACTGAGCCCCACCAGCCAGGGCAGTGCAGGATTATTCTCTGTCCCCAGGTCATGGGAACCAGGGAGGCCCCTGTGACCTCACAGCCCAGCGACACGGAGACCCACACACCACCCCGGTGTCCTGCTCTCTCCTCTGACCTTTGGGGAAACGCCCTCCTGGGACCTGGGGTCCTGGGCAGTACAGGAGGGGCTTCTCCTCGCCCTGAAAGAGACTCGGCTGGGGTAATGACCGCGGGGCCTTCCCTGGGGGGCAGCCAGGCTCCCGCCCTCTCTGGAAGCACGGGGCCCACCTGGACGCAGCGAGGGGACACCTGGTAGGCTGGGTGCACTCCCAGCTGAAACCTGTGGCCTGGAAGCCTGCCGGCCTGCTTGTCAGGTGATGCTGTGAGAATGGGGAGCTGCCCGGCCGGCGGGGCTCAGGGGCTGAGCATCAACCTATGAACCAGGAAGTCAGGGTTCGATTCCCGGTCAGGGCACAGGCCCGGGTTGCAGGCTCCATCCCCAGTGGGGGGCGTGCAGGAGGCACCTAATCCATGATTCTCTCTCCTCATGGATGTTCCTATCTTCCTCTCCCTTCCTCTCTGACATCAAAAAAAATATATTTTAAAAAAGAATGGGGAGAAACCAGGAAACGGTTGGTGCCCATAGTTCTGCCCTGGGAGGCCCTCTAGCGGGGGGAGCTGGGTGCGTGCTCTGTGGAAGCTTGGCATCCGCCTGCCGTGGCTCCCGTCCTGGGGCCCCTGAGGCTCCCACCCTCAGGCCGGAGGCGGGAGTAAGTGCTTGGCCCTGGGTGTGATGGGAGAGAGTGTTTCTCTCCTGTGCTGTTCCCCGCAGCCATGAGTGCTGTCTTGTCTTAGAGGCCCCAGGACAGCATGTGTGTGTGTGTGCGTGCGTGTGTGTGTGTGTGCGTGCGTGTGGCAGGGGGCGGGGACAGGGGGGTCCCTGCTTCTCCACTCCACCCTGGAGCCCCAAAGCGGCTACATGCACAATACATAAGCAGGTGGCCGTGGCCATGTGCCGATAAAACTTTATTTATAAAAACAGGCGAGGGGCTGTGGGTCCTCATTGGCTGACCCCTGCCTTAGAGTGACAAGGGTCGGCGCCTGGCCCGGGTGGGAGCGGGGGGGATGGGAAACGCCGGGACAGGGACCCGCCCCTGGACGCTGGCCAGCTCCGACCCGGTGGACGCGACGCAGGCCCGTGTCCTCCAATTCGCTGTCCATTGGGTTGAAGCCGTTCCGTCTGGGACCCTGCAGCTGGCCTCCGTCTCCCCTCTCAGCTCTGCTCGCTCTCGGGCCCGGCGGGGTGGGCACCGGAGGGTGGGCACGGCAGCGAGGCCAGCCCGCCGCGTCTGCATCCACGGGCAGGTCTGCGGGGTGTGTACAGGGCGGTGCATGCAGAGGGTGGCCGTCCGGGCGGCTGGACAGGAAAACCGTGGAAAAGGCACGTGGTTTGGAGCCCGAGCGGCTGTCGGCGCTGCGCTTGGGCCCCGGGCCTCCGGAGCACGCAGGGGGCCGCCCGCTGTCCCGGGGACAGGACCCGCCACCCCCAGCGGCGCAGGTGAGGTCCCAGCCCGAGCTGGTGCAGGCACAGCCGGGTCCGCTGGGCTCCGCTCGGGGACGGTGGGAAGGCCGGGCTCCTCCCCAGGCCTCCAGGCCTGCGTGGGGGGCGGGAGGCCGGGCCGGTCAGTGCCGGCCCTGCTTGACCCAGTTCCGGATGGCCCACTTCTGCCCCGAGCACCGCTGCATCACCAGCCGCAGCCCGAAGTTGGCGTCCTTGGACATCTCCACCTCCAGGCAGCGGCCCGTGTCCCGGCTCACGATGGGGCCGCTCTGCGAGGCAGGGAAACCGAGTCAGCACGGGCGCCGGTGCCGGCGGGAGAGCGTTCAGGAGTGAGGGATGCAAGCCCCTCGCGCTCACAGCCCCCTGGGACTCAGGGCCCCGCTGCCCCCACATTCCTCTGCCCTCACACAACCCCCCCCCCCTCCGCCCCCGTCAGCCGTCCCACCGGCTCCCGGGGCCTCCCCGCCCGCTGACCTGGGTGAAGTCCCACAGCCGCTGCGCTGGGCGGGCCACGTCCTCGCACTTCTTCAGCGCAGGCACCCGGGCCCTGCCGTCGTCCACCAGGCACTTGGAGTCGGGCAGGAAGGCGGTGGAGCCCAGGGGGCCCAGCTGCAGCAGGCCCTCCGTGCTGTAGCGCACGAGCTGGGGGGGTGGGGGGGAAGCAGGGTGACCCTGGGCCGGGGAGGGGGGACCCTGGAGGGAGCAGGGTGGGCATCACCTCCCGGGGCCAGCCCGCCCAGGGACAGCCCTGCTCCCAGCCTGTCCTGTTCCTTCCATGGCTGGCTGTGTGCCGATAAAACTTTATTTATAAAAGCAGGCGAGGGGCTGTGGGACAGCCTCAGCCTCCTTCTCCGGAACTTTGCTAGGAACCCCACATGCACCCCCAGGCACCTGACTGCACAGCCATGGTGGTTACCCTGCCCCGCCTCCCTCCTGCGGTTGGGGCAGCCCCGCCCCTACCTGGGACGACATCCCGTGGCAGGGGTAGAGGATCGCTCGGTCATCGTCCTCCGCTCCCTGGTCCAAGCAGTAGCCGCTGGCCTTGCTGTTTCTCACCTACAACCAGAAACCCAAGGAGAAACCCATGGCCGAGGGGAGGGGCGAGGGGCTCCACCACCCTGGGCCCTGATGGGGGCAGCGGGCAGGCAGGAGGCTGACACACCCAGGGGCTGAGGCCCACCAGCGGAGGGGTCTGCTCTGGGCAGGTGAGGGGGGTGGAGGAGGAGACTGAGGGGTGGGGAGGAGAAGTGGGGGTGTCCAGCCGGGCTCGCTGGGGACAGACTGGCAGGATCCTCTGTGAGGATGACCCTGCTTGTCACTGGGGGAGACAGACAGACAGACAGACGTGCATGGACACCCGGACACTGGCGCACAGGGATGTCTATGAACATACGCAGGGGCGGGGGGGGGGGGGGCGGGGGGGGGTTGCTGACGGGCACTGGAGTGTCAGGACGCGGGAAGGTTGGGGGGGCTTGGCTGACCAGGGCCATCGGGTGGAGGCGGTACCTCTCCGTACGTGAGGGTGTTGTTGTAGGTCCTCATCTCGGGGTACACGTTCTCCAGGTACCACTTAAAGCTCCGGCATTTCAGCCTCTGGCGCAGGGCCAGCCGCTCGGATACGTCCCCGAAGTCCACCCCTGGGTTCTGCGAGGCGGGAAGGGGTGAGTGAGGGTCCTCACGGGCGACCCAGGCCTGACCCAGGCCCCCGCTGCCAGTGGGGAGCTCCAGGAACTGGGGGCCCCTCCTGCCTGGGGCCCTCCCAGGGCAGCTGTCCCGGATGGGAGCGCCGGCTTACGGTCATGGGGATGTTCCAGGCCATGTACACGTGGGACTTGAAGCCGTCCATCCACACCTCGGCCGCCCGCAGGGCGTTGCGCTTGGCGTAGTAGTCGATGTCGTTGTTGTAGGGCTTCCTGGTGCGCTCGATGTGCGCCACGCGGGAGCAGGGCAGCACCTCCATGCTGCCTCCGCACTGCCACACCTGCGGGACAGCCCGCTGGAGGCCCGCTCTCCCAGCCCCGCCCACGGCCCTTCACAGCCCCGCCCACAGCCCCTCTCAAGCCCCGCCCACGGCCCTTCACAGCCCCGCCCACATCCCTTCTCAAGCCCCGCCCACGACCCTTCACAGCCCCACCCACATCCCTTCTCAAGCCCCACCCATGGTCCTTCACAGCCCTGCCCACAGCCTCACCCTCCCAGCTCCTTGAAGCCCCGCCCACCGCGCTTTCCGCCCCGCCCCTGCCTTTCTCAACCACGCCCCCTGCCTGCCAGCCCCGCCCGCAGCCCTTCCCAGCCACGCCCAGTCTTTCCCAGCACTGCCCCCAGCACTCCCCGCCCCGGCCACGCCCCCGGCCACGCCCCCGGCCCTTCCTTAGCCCTTCCCCAGCTCCACCGCTGCTCACCTGCCCTGCGGGCACCTGGAAGCCTGGCACCTGTGTGCTCGTCCCAGGACCAAGGCCAAAGAGAAGCCTCGGCCTTGGGTTCAGTCCACCAGAGCCTGGACAAGGCTGCCCTTGGGCATTTGCTATCAAATTGTACGTCTCTTGCCCGTGACAGGATACAAACAAGAGGGACCCTCCGTGGGGGGACAGGCTCCAAATGCAAGTCTCCGTGGGTGTTCGGGAGAAGCGTGTACACCACGGGCGTTCCCACAGGACACTCAAGTGGACAGACACTGCCCTCCCTCGAGTGGCCACTACTGCTCCCCTCCGGAGGCCCGATCCCCCTGCTCAGGTAGACAGGAGGCTGGGCGGGTGAGGGGCTCACCCTGTGGGCCAGCCTTGCCTCCTGGGCTGAGGCCCTGGATGCACCCTCACCTCACCTGGCAGACCGACCATTTGAGAGTAGAAGCAGACTAGAAAGGTACATCAGTCCCCTCCCGCCCTCCCCGCTGCCCTACTGTGCACGGAGAAAGGTCTAGGACCCGCCCGAGGCACCCATGCACCCACCCCTCTGCTGTCTGAATGCAGGGCCCCTCTTCCCAAGTAGGGACCCCCTAGGTGGGCACCCCTCCCTGCTCCCTCCCTGGGTATCAACACTGTTCTTTGCTTTCGCGAGACAGGCCCCTGTGAATCCACGCGGGAGCGGGAGGAGCCCCAGCCCAGGTGTTCTCTCTCTAACAGGGCCCCTCAAAGGGCCGGTTGGAAGGGCAGCAATTGCCTTCGGTGGGCGGGGGGGCTTCCTGCAACCCCTGGGGGAGCAGGGAGTCTGAACGTGTTGAAACAGAGACACAAAGGGTTTCCCGTTCCCCAGCCGCACCGGCTCTCCTAACCGGGACGCTCAGCGCTTGGTTTCGTCTTGACCTTTATTAACCCGACCGACGGGATGGATTCATTTCCCCCTAATTGGCTCTAGGACTCTCCTCATTAGGAGACGAGCAGTTGGCATTTCTACAATCAGAGAAGTGACATTGGCCCCGAGACCACAGAATTACTCCTCTAATTAGGTTGCATCGATCAGAAGGGCCGTGCGGGCGCCCGTGTTAACGACGGATCAGAGGCGGTGGCGGCAGCTTGGAGGCCCCTGTGCACGGGAGCAGGGTCCCGGAATACAGGAGGAAGAGTCCGCAGAAGCGAGGGGAGGCCTGGCTGCACCTTTCCCTACACCAGCTGGGGCGGAGGAGGGGGCCTGGCAGTCGGAGGCATCAGAGAGGCGGGAGGGGGTGCTTCTGGGGCGGGGGAAATGCATGGATCGCATCTCCAAGCTGCCTGGGAGCACCTGGCCCCAGGTGCCCACAGCCAGTCTCTGCCCACTGTCCCTCAGGACAGGGCTGGCCAGTCCCCTTGGCTGGAGTTCAAGGTCAGACAGGCCTTTTGGATATGAGTGAATGCCAGGCTCCCACACTGATGTCAGCATTCCCCAACCTAATCCATATCTATACCTGCACCCACACCTGCATCCTCACCCGCACCCTCACCTGCTCCTGCTCCTGCTCCTGCTCCTGCACCTGCTCCTGCTCCTGCACCTGCACCTGCACCTGCTCCTGCTCCTGCTTCTGCTCCTGCTCCTGCACCTGCACCTGCTCCTGCACCTGCTCCTACAACTGCTCCTGCTCCTGCTCCTGCTCCTGCACCTGCTCCTGCACCTGCTCCTGCTCCTGCTTCTGCTCCTGCTCCTGCACCTGCTCCTACACCTGCTCCTGCTCCTGCTCCTGCACCTGCTCCTGCTCCTGCTTCTGCTCCTGCTCCTGCTCCTGCTTCTGCTCCTGCACCTGCTCCTGCTCCTGCTTCTGCTCCTGCTCCTGCTTCTGCTCCTGCTCCTGCACCTGCTCCTACACCTGCTCCTGCTCCTGCTCTTGCACCTGCCCCTGCTCCTGCTCCTGCTCCTGCTCCTGCACCTGCACCTGCACCTGCTCCTGCTCCTGCTCCTGCACCTGCTCCTGCTCCTGCACCAGCACCTGCTCCTGCTCCTGCTCCTACACCTGCTCCTGCTCCTGCTCCTGCTCCTGCACCTGCTCCTGCTCCTGCACCTACTCCTGCTCCTGCACCTGCACCTGCTCCTGCTCCTGCTCCTGCTCCTGCTCCTGCACCTGCTCCTGCTCCTGCACCTGCTCCTGCTCCTGCACCTGCTCCTGCTCCTGCTCCTGCTCCTGCTCCTGCTCCTGCACCTGCTCCTGCACCTGCTCCTGCATCTGCACCTGCTCCTGCTCCTGCTCCTGCACCTGCTCCTGCTCCTGCTCCTGCACCTGCTCCTGCATCACCTCAGTCACAAGATATCTCCAAGGGTCTGAAGAGGGGGCATCTTGCAAAAGACCAGGTGCTGTGACCCTGGATTGGTCTCCATGTTGCAAAGTGGGGTCTGGGCTGAAGCTGGACAGAGGGAAGTCAGCAACGGGGAGAATCTGTGGGATTCACCTCCCGACTCCACTTCTAACATGTGTACTTGAGGGCTGATTCTAAATTTGTGATTTACAACTGGGTCATGTCAGAGATTTAAATACGGCTGCAGACAGCCCTGAAATGTTCCCAAGGACCTGAGGTTCGGCAAACGATTACTTTATCAGACACACGGGAATTGTTTTATGCACTTGGGGGGATTCCTGCTATGATATCAGGCAATGAAAATGCTTAAAGAGAAAAGAAAACACATTTATAAGCATCATTTTAAAAGGTTCAAGGGGATTTGACGGCAGGCAGCAACGGAGCTGATTGTTTAATGGCATTTAGCCTGTGCAGCCGCGGTAATCGAACATTAATCAAAGAAAAGGGGGAGGCGAGTGTTATTCTATTAGATTTATAGCCATCGTCAGGCGATCTCTAGGTTTAACCTCAACGCCTACAGCAAATAGGTTTTGAAATGGGCCACTTCAATACACTGTATATAAATTTTTAAAAACTTGCCTTAAATCATCTTTTCTGTGAATAAAGGCCGCAGGCAAAAAATCAAAACAACAACAACAACAACAACAAAAAACAACCCCACAGACGAAGCTCCAGAAACAGAACACAAAACAAGAGCCACACACCAGTCAGAGCTCACCCACAGCTCCACGTGGAGCCCGCGTGGCCCCGGTCCCCGGGGCTTCCTTCGGGGGTATTTACGGAGCATCCCAACCTCCCCGTCACTCCCAGGCACAGCAGGTCCCAGAGGCCCCAGGCAGGCGGCGGCCCCCACACCGGCAGCATGAACAGCCCCTGAGAGTCGGTGGGTGGACGGTGGCCCCAGAGGACTTCAGGCCACGGCCCTCCCGCCACCCCGAGTCACACCCCCTCTGACAGAGAGCAGGAGGGCACTGCGGGCCTCGTGTCCTCGCTGGGTCAAGGGTGGAGTCAGAGGGGACGGCCGAGGTGCCATCCTGCGGGCCCAGCACCTCCGGCCCCTGAACCAAGCTGCCCCCACGCCCCCCCGCCCAGGGGGACTTGGGTGCCCACATCTCCCTCTGCACCCCGACTTTCCACATCCGAAGAAGGCGAACACACAAACAGCCCGAGGACCGATCAAACACCCAGGGCCAAAGGGACAAGCTTCCTGAATTCCCAGCCGTCCTCGCTGCCCACCCCTGAGCGTGACGCAGCAAGAATGAATGGCTTGCCCGGTGGTGTGGCTCAGTGGTTGAGCGTCAACCTATGAACCAGGAGGTCCCGGTTCGATTCCCGGTCAGGGCACAGGCCCAGGTTGTGGGTCGAGCAGGAGGCAGCCGATCAATGATTCTCTCTCATCATTGATGTTTCTATCTCTCTCTCCCTCTGACATATATATGAATAAATGGCTCAAATGATTAAAATGAACCTAAATGTGCAATCTTTTCTTATTATATTCAGCAGACACCACCCTCCTCGTTCCAATGCCATTGAGCCCGTACGTGGACTCTCAGTGGGGGCCCCGTGTCCCACTGGGGGACACGCAGCTCTCGGGCCCACCCGCCCGACCTCCCAGGCCAGCCCCGCACGCCGTCCTCCCCGGCGGTCACTTACCCTCATACCCAGCTCGATGTTTTCGCCGCCATACACCTCCATGCCTGGATCCAGGAGGCCGATGTCCCCGAAATACTCCCGGTCCACCACGAAGGAGCAGCCGATCATGGCGGGGGTCCTGGTGGGGGGCAGACAGCGCGTGAGGGGGTGGGGCCGGGCCAGCGCCCTGCAGCGCCTGCTGGCCCACGTGCTGTCTCCACGCCCTCACACCTCACACCTCCCCCCCCTCCCCTGTGCTCCTGGCCTCCCTCAGCTGCCAGGACTGAGGCGGGGCCTCCGCCGGCTGGTCTCTGTGTCCCTCGGGGCCTGGTGACCGCCCGGCAGGCCAGCCCAGGGGCTCATTCCAGCCCTGGCATCCCGTCCTGGCACCTCAGAGCAGGGAAGTTAAGAAACCAGGTCCCAGCCCGGCCGGGGCTCAGTGGTTAGAGCCTCGGCTCCACCGGCCCCAGGGGCCCCGGCGGCAGCTCACCGGATGGGCGCGGCCTCGTCGCCGCGGTCCAGCCAGTCCTGGGGCGGGATGATGTACATGCACCACAGCCCCCAGTTGTAGCCGTGGGCGGCGCTGGCGTACTGCTGCACCTCGAAGGTGTCGAACTTGATGTTGTCGATGGCGGGCAGCACGATGCGCCGGCGGTCCTCCCGGATCCGCGTCAGGGCGGGCTCGGCCCTGCGGTGAACGGGCCTCAGGAAGGGCCGAGGGGGGGCCACGCACCCCAGCAGGAGCCCAGAGCCAGGCGGCCACTCGGGGTCTGAGGGCCAGCGCGGCGCCCACCTGCTGAGCGCCAAACCCAGGGCCTCCCGCTGGCTCCCTGCAACCCACTCGCCTGCCGGGGGCAGCGACAGCGACGGCCGATGGACACCAAGGCTATCAGACCACGTGGGCCGGCCCGGCGGGCGTGGCTCAGTGGCTGAGCATCGGCCTGTGAACCAGGAGGTCACGGTTCGATTCCCGGTCAAGGGCACACGCCCGGGTTGTGGGCTCCATCCCCAGCAGGGGGCGTGCAGGAGGCAGCCAGTCCATGATTCTCATCATGGATGTTTCTCTCTCTCTCTCCCTCTCCCTTTCTCTCTGTGAAATCCATAAAAATATATTTATAATTTTTTTAAAGTTGCATTTGGAGGTGGCAGACTCGTGGCTCCGAAACGCCCTTACCAGCCGGTGCTGAACTCCACGTGGGCGTCGAAGAAGCCGACGACGGGGGCCGTGGCCGCCTTCCAGCCCTGCAGCCGCGCTCGGATCAGGCCCTCACGCCGGCTGTTGCGGACGACCTTCACCAGCCCCGGGTACCTCTTGTTGACGTACTGGTCCAGGCTGAACTTGAGCTCCGCTGTCAGGGGGTGGGGGACGGGGGGGACACAGAGGCGCCTCAGCGCCCAACACCCGGAGGGGCCCGAGGACCACGTGGACAGGTTGGGCGCCGAGTGGCCCCGTCTACGTCCCATCCACCTCCCGTCCACGTCCCATCCACGTGCCGTCCACGTGCCATCCACGTGCCATCCACGTGCGCGGGGCCTGCGGAGGCTGGACGTGCGTCGTGGTGCTGGACACCCACCCCTGAGACAGACCCACCCAGGAAGCTGGGCTTCCCTGGCAGAGACGGAACAAGACACGAAGGAGACTGATCGGGGGCCGGTGTTGTGAAGATGGGAGGACACGGGGTGAGCTATTCAGCCGTGAGAGGAAATGGCGCCTGTGAATGTGGTCCTCCGGACAATGGAATATTATTCAGCCTTAAAAAGGGAGGGAGCTGGCCCAGCCCGTGTGGATCAGTGGTTGGAGCTCTGGCCTAGACACCAAAGGGTTGAGGGGTTTAGTCCTGGTCAAGGGCATGTACCTGGATTGCAGGTTCAATTCCCAGCCCCGATGGGGACTCCTGCAAGAGGCAACCAATTGATGTGTCTCTCTCACATCGATGTTTCTCTCTCTCTCTCTCTCCCTCCCTCCCTTCCACTCTCTAAAAAAATCAATGGAGTCCTAGCTGGTTTGGCTCAGTGGATAGAGCGTCAGCCTGCGGACTGAAGGGTCCTGGGTTCGATTCCAGTCAAGGGCACGTGCCCGGGTTGCAGGCTTGATCCCCAGTAGGGGATCTGCAGGAGGCAGCCGATCAATGGTTCTCTCTCATCATTGATGTTTCTACCTCTCTTTCTCTCTCCCTTCCTCTATGCAATCAATAAAGATATATTTAAAAAATAAAATAAAAATTGTCAGAAGTCAGAGCCATTTAAAAAAAAAATGTTTAAATCTTTATGAAAAAAAAAATCAATGGAAGCCTGGCTGGCGTGGCTCAGTGGCTGAGCGTCGACCTATGAACCAGGAGGTCACGGTTCGATTCCAGGTCAGGGTTTCGGGCTCGATCCCCAGTAGGGGGCGTGCAGGGGGCAGCCGATCAGGACCCATCATTGATGTTTCAATCTCTCTCTCTCACTTCCTCTCTCTGAAATCAATAAAGATATATCTACAAAACATAAAAAACTCAATGGGAACATATCCTCGGGCGAGGGTTAACACAAAGGACATCCCACACCTGCGAGGGTGGACGGGCCGTGAGGACACTGTTCTCGGTGAAACGAGCCGGACACAGAAGGCCGCGCGTGTGTGACCCGCGTCTGTGAGGGACCCGAGGTCAGACGCACAGACAGGACGTGGGTGGTGGTGCCCAGGGGCTGGGGGGCATGTCTCATGGGGACGGGGCCTCAGGTTGGGACGATGGGACGTTCTGGAGGTGACGGTGGCGACGGCTCCCTGGTCTGCACCCCGACTCCAGCTCCGCCCGGGACGCCCCGCCCGGGGCCTCGGCCGCCACTCACCGTTGTCGCTGTTGTCGTCCACCAGGATGACCTCCTTGAGCAGCGGGGAGGGCGTGTGGTTGACCACGCTGTGCACCGAGCGCAGGAGGACGGACAGCGCCTCGTTGACGAAGATGAACACCACCGAGAGCTGGGGCAGGTCGTCCGCGTAGCTCATCTGCCTGCACCTGCCGGGCCCCGGCCGGGGGGGGGGGGGGGGGGGCGGTGACAGTGTCAGGGCCGGGCTGGGGGACGGACAGACAGGGAGGCCGGAGCCTGCTGCCCCCGCGAGGGCCAGCTCGGCCAGTGCCCCGTCCCACTGCCAACGACAGAGGGTGAGGGTTAACAAAGAACAGAACAGCCCGGCCGGCATGGCTCCGTGGCTGAGTGTCGACCTATGAACCAGGAGGTCAGGGTTGGATTCCCGGTCAGAGCACAGGCCTGGGTTGTGGGCTCGATCCCCAGTGTGGGGCGTGCAGGAGGCAGCCGATCCATGACTCTCTCTCATCATGGATATTTCTCTCTCTCTCTCTCTCTCTCTCTCTCTCTCCCTTCCTCTTGAAATCAATAAAAGCATATTTAAAAATTACTGGGAGCCCTGACCGGTTTGGCTCAGTGGCTAGAGCATCAGCCTGTGGACTGAAGGGTCCCAGGTTCGATTCCGGTCAAGGGCATGTACCTTGGTTGCGGGCACATCCCCAGTAGGGAGTGTGCAAGAGGCAGCTGATCGATGTTTCTAACTCTCTATCCCTCTCCCTTCCTCTCTGTAAAAAATCAATAAAAATATATATTAAAAAAAATTAAAAAAATTACTGGGAAAAATATCCTCCGGAGAGAATTAATTAAAAACCCAACGTGGTTTAAATGCACTGACTGTGACGTCATCTGCTAGCATCGTGGTAACCAGAACCTGGCCTTCCCAAGTCTGGCTGATTTGGGACGCGTGGCCCCGCCCAGCACTGGGCACATGGTGCTGCCAGTGCTGCCTGCACGGGGCTGGGGGAGGGCAGGTGCCTCAGGGCCCACCCGGGGAGGACGGCTGGGCTCCGGCCACAGGGGGCCCCGGCTCAGACCTCACATCCACCTGGAGCCAGAGAGGCCGAGCCTCCCGACCCCGGGCGTCTGAGGATTTATGGGCCCGCAGAGCAGAGGCGGCGGCACGAGGGAGGTGGCAGCCACTCCTGAGGTCCCGGGCGGTCGCGAGGCAGGCAGAGCCGGGCTGGCCTCGCGGGACACGGGGCCGCGGCCGACACTGATGGAGATTGATGGGGACGCCCTCTGTGCCTCCGGAGACATAAAGCTCCGGGAGAGGTTGGCGAGCGGCGTGCCTCCCAGGGAGCGTGAGCCCTGCCTGGTGAACCGAGCGCACGTCCTGCCAGGCCCCGGGTCTGGGCTCAGCGCAGCCAGGAAGCTGCGTCACGTCGAGACCTTGATGAGGCTTCTGGGAACAGCTGGGGAGGGTTTGCAGAAGCGTCACCCGAGACGGTTCTGCCCCTGACATCCTGGAGGCCTTCCTGGTGGCGGCATCTGCCCGCGGGTGACACTGTCCCGCCTGCCCAGGGGCACCGATGTGAGTGGGGCCACACTGACGCCAGCCTTCCAGCTGGCAGGGCAACCACAGGGCCCGAGGCAGGAGCCAGGGGGGCGTGGAGAGCCCCACAGAACTGTCCTTCTGAGACGGAGTCTGCCTGTCTGTCTGTCCCCTCGGCCTCCCATTAGCCTCTGACCCTGCAGCAGGATGGGCCACCGCTCCCGGCCCGAGTGGCTTAGTGGTTGAGCGTCGACCTATGAACCAGGAGGTCAGGGTTCAATTCCCGCTCAGGGCACAGGCCCGGGTTGTGGGCTCGATCCCCAGTGAGGGGCGTGCAGGAGGCAGCCGGTCCATGATCCTCTCTCATCATGGATGTTTCTATCTCTCTCTCTCTCTCTCTCTCTCTCTCTCTCTCCCTCTCCCGTCCTCTCTGAAATCAATAAAAATGTATTTTTAAAAACAGGATGGGCCTGCAGCCTGTTCAGAGGACAGAGTCGTGGGAGGCTGCTGGCCTCTCGACCATCTCTGGGAGACCCTGTTCCCGAGGCCCCTGCCCTCCCCGCACACACCTCCTTCCCAGCCACAGACGGACGGACAGACAGACAGCTTGGGGGCTGGCGGAAGGCGGGGTGTCCCCGTGCGGACGAACTGCCTGTGGGGGGCGTGGCTTTGCTGCGGTCCCTCCCGGCGAGGAGAGAAAGCAGGTGCCTTTCCCCACAGAACAAGCCACACAACACGGTCACTTCCGTGTGGACAGCGAATCTCCCTGCTCATCGTCAGATACCCACCCCCTCGCCTCGCGGGCCCTGCGGGCAGGAGGTGGGGAGCAGGCCCCAGGCCCACGCACCAGGGACGCCTCCCGCTCACGGCCCACTCGGTCAGCACCTGCTGGACACCTCCCTGCTCCCAGCTTCGACGTTAACACGCATGCAGACCTCGGGGACGTGGGCGGAGGGGACCCTAAGCGCTGGGATGCAGGGCGGGGCCCGGGAAGGCCGCGCGGTTACGATCCTGTTTCACGTGGATTTGCCAGTTGTCCTCTCAGGGTCCCCTGGGCCAGGCTGTGGCCTAGATCTATGCCATGTGCTTCGATGCATAGGAAACCGCCGCCTAACTAGAAAGCTGTCCACCCACAGAGAGAGCGGCACGAACACGGTGCTAAGGGGAGAGGCGTGCGACGGGGTAGGCCTGGGGCGGGGACACGGGCACAGAACCACCATCTCTGGACCAAAACATGGCCTGTGCCACACGTGGCATTCGTGTTCGTGGCAGCGCCGTG
The DNA here is from genome assembly GCF_028538775.1 of Myotis yumanensis. NCBI lineage: Eukaryota > Metazoa > Chordata > Mammalia > Chiroptera > Vespertilionidae > Myotis > Myotis yumanensis. The sequence goes on from NW_027223770.1 coordinate 28,383,504, forward strand.
AGGGCCTGCAGTGGCCCAGCCTGGCTTTCTCAGACCGACAAACGTCCGCATCAAAAGGGGCCCAGCAGCCAGCCCTGTCGCTGGGCCGAGAATCAGACGCCCACCCCCGGCCGCAAGCACAGAAACCAGGGAGGGGAGGTCCCCCAGGGGGAGGGACAGGGTCCATGTGATAGGCTGCGTCCGGAGCCCACGGCCGGCAGGGAGGCAGGAAGGAGGAAGAAGGGAGGAGGGGAGGGGAGGAGGGGGAGGGGAGGAGGGGGAGGGGGGAGGACCCCGTGGGAGGTCGCTGCTCACTTTTTGGGCCTGTAGTCGGGGATGGTCCTGTCCAGGGAGATCCGGTCGCTCAGCTGCGCGTTGTAGCCGAACTCCTCGTAGTTGCCGGCCGCCTCCTGGCTGTCGTCTCGCAGTGTGGCCGCAGCACCGCCCTGGCCCAGGCCCCCCGGGCCCTCCACCAGACCCATGGGCTTGGCGAGGCCTGGAGGGGAGCAGAAAAGAGGGGTCAGGCAGGTTCCGGGACAGACGGACGGACGGATGAGGCGGGAAAGGCAAAACCGTGGATCAGTAAAAAGATCCCTGGTAGCGCCCTCACCGGTTGGGAGAGAGCGACGGCCTGCAGACGGAAGGGTCCCGGGTTCGATTCTGGTCGGGGCACAGGACCGGGTTGAGGGCTCGATCCCCAATAGGGGCGTGCAGGAGGCAGCCGGTCCATGATTCTCTCTTCTCACTGATGTCTCTCTCTCCCTCTCCCTTCCTCTCTGAAATCAATATCTATGTATATAGAAGCCCAGCAACCAAACAGTGCAATGACCGGAGTGACCAGAATGACGGCCAACCAGCCGGACCTGGGTCCTGATCGTCCCCCCGCCCCCCTTCCCCCGATTGGGGGTGGGGCTGGCTGGCCAACCGCCCACTGCCTCTCCCCCCTTCCCCTCCGCCAGCCTGGCCCTATGGGCCCCCGTGGGGCGGGCCGACAGACCCCATTCATACATGACTTTGTGCACCGGGCCTCTAGTAAATACATAAAAAAAGAAAAAAACAACCCAGAAATCTGCCCACAGTCACCGTGTCCCCTGCGCCCTGGCGCGCCAGCCCCGCTCCAGGGGGCACTGCTTCTTCTGGTTCGAGTCTCTTCTGTGCTGCCCCCTCGAATCCGCACGTGACGGGCCTGGATCGAGCCCACAACCCGGGCATGTGTCCTGACCGGGAATCGAACCCTGACCTCCTGGTTCATACGTCGACACTCAGCCACGGAGCCTCGCCGGCCGGGCTAGACCAGCAAGGACTTCGACAAACCGACTGCGGTGACCACTGAGTGGTGGGAAGAAGGCTGCTCCCCAGTGAAGCATCTCTGGACACACCCGGCTTTGTGAGGGACGGGGTACCCTGCACCTCATCCCACCCAGACAGGAAAAGGGGGTCCCCGTCCCCAGCCACCCCATCGCCAGCCCCGGTTTGGGGGTCCTGGGGGACCTGCATTCATGCCCAGGTGGGGCCGCTCTCAGGAAAGTGAGCCTCAGCGGGCGCCCAGGAGGCTTCCTCAGGGGCAGGAACCCCGTGATGCCTGCACCCCCCCACCCCTCCTCCGCCCGGAGCCTGGAGCCCGGAGCCCGGAGCCCGGAGCCCGAGGGCACGCCTGCGGGGACGCGCTGCTGTCAGGCAGGGAGTGACTGGAGAGCCAGCAGCTTCTGTTAACGAATCAGGCGGAAGGCGATCTCCCTTTGTCCGAGTTCATCATCGTTGTTGTCATTGGACGAGGTCGGGCACCTCTGCGGAGGCCGCCGGCCGCCCACGGCGATTCCGCGTTCGCGGAGGAATTGTCTGAAGTCCGTGACCCGAGGGAGCTAATGACAGGCGCTGACCGGGAGGCACGGGGGCCGGGAGTTGGCCGCACGGAGGGCGTGAGGTGCGGCCACGCGGAGCCGGGACTCAGAGCAGTGGGTCTGCGCCCGCTTCCCAGGCACCTTCTCTTGTGCCCTGAGAAAAGCCAGGTGGGGGTTCATGATCCACCGAGACTGTCACCCACACATACGGGGGGGGGGGGGGGCTGTAGGGAGTGGTGGGGCCTGCGGCTCAGGAGCCCCACCCGTGTGGCCTCGGGTCCAAAGACGCCAGATCTTCTAGACTTCCTTGTTTAAAAATATGTATTTGTATTGATTTCAGAGAGGGAGGGAGACGGGGAGAGAGAAACATCCATGATGAGAGAGAATCATGGACCGGCTGCCTCCTGCACGCCCCCCACTGGGGATCGAGCCTGCAACCTGGGCATGTGCCCCGACAGGGAATCGAATCCTGACCTCCTGGGTCATAGGTTGACGCTCAACCCCTGAGCCACGCCGCCTGAGCAATGCAGGGGGCGGGGGGGGGGGGGGGGGGGGGAGGTCCAGAGGGCGCCTGGCAGCGTCTGGATTTCATGTTCCATGAGAAAGACAAAGCACAACACAGGGGGCCCCGTTAGCCAGGGTTTTGTCAGGGACCCTGAATTCCCACTCAGAGGAGCAAGGGGTGGGTGTTAGGGACGAGAGGCTGCCCTGCCCACCTGGGGACTCGCTGGCCCTGCCCGGCTGCGGCCAGCTCCCGGGAGCCCTGCGGGCAGCCTCTGCCCCCTCCCCACCCCGAAGCGTCCTCTCCCACGCCCGCTCCCCCCGGCTGCCTGGCTGTGGGGGCCGCTGTGATTTCTCAACTTGGAAGGAGTGTGGTTTCCAAGCTCCCAGCTTCTCTCTGAGTCACTGAGTCCCATCTGTCACCGGCGCGTAAGCCAATCTTCCCGGAGAGGAAACGGCTGCCCGCAGAGGCTCTTCTGCGAGGAGGGGGGAGGCGTGCCCGCTAGCGGCATCGGGCGGCTGTGAGATACGGCCTGGCTCAGGATTCGGGGTCCGGGCACCCCTGGGGACGTGTGACGGCCTCTGGCAGCCCACAGAAGGGGTCTCGGGGTCAGCCGGGGGCCCCGGGAGGGCAGGGCAGGCTGGTCGAACCCACCGCGGCCCTGGAAACCACTAGGAACGTGAGATGTAAACGCCAGGAATAGCCTCCGCTTCTCTAAGCTGTGGCCACCTGGCCAGGAATGACCAGGCCCAAAGGAAGGAATAATGGGAACCGAGCCGATGACTGGGTCCCTGGGAGAGGGACGGGGGGTCTAGATACTGCAAACGGCCGGCTGGCGTGGTTGAGACCGACCTATGACCCAGGAGGTCACGGTTCGATTCCCGGTCAGGGCACATGCCCGGGTTGTGGGCTCCATCCCGGATTAGCGTTAACCGGTTAAACATTCGGATTTCGTAATCAAAGAAAACACGATAACTTCAAGAGAAACATCCAAAGTGCTTTATTCAGAGTCATGTCCATCGCTGGCCACCCATTCCCCATCTCTCAGGTGATCGGTGGAGACCGTCCCAAGGGAATTTTCCTTGTTCTGAGGCAGGACATTCAGAGACCCAGTTTCCCACGTCTTCGCACGTGTGGAAGCGCCGCTCAGAGAGCCCGTGTGCCGTCGATCGGAACAGGTGGTCATCGGAAGGAGCAGGGCCGGTGAACACGGCGGGTGGGCTCATACTTCCCAGGCAAGATCTTTTCACCCGTCTTTCACTGGTTTTGAAGTGTGTGATGGTGCCTCATCACGAAGCAAAATTACTTTGCCGTGTGTTCTGGCCCACGGTGGCCGTTTTACGATGAACAATTGGTTATTTGTTGTCGGTAGCGATCAGTATTAACGGTTTCACCTGGTTTTAGAAGCTGCTAATACACCACACCTTCCTGATCCCACCAAACGCAGAGCAGTGTCTTCTCTCTGAAGCGATTTGGCCTTGCAGTCAATGTGGATGGTTGACCTGGATCAACCCGTGATTTTGTGCGTTTGGGATTCTCAGAATAAACCCACTTCTCATTGCCAGTCACAGTTCGATGCCCAAAGACTTTCTTTCGTGCCGTTGAAGCAACATTTTACTGATGACTTTTCGGTTTTCCATGTGTCTTTCGTCCAGTTGATGTGGCACCCATTTTCCTTCCTTTAAAACCTTTCCCATTGCTTGTAAACGGTCGGAAATTGTTTGCTGAGCAACGTTGAATCTTTCTGCGAGTTGTTTCTGAGTTGGACACGCATCTTCACCCAATAAAGCTTGTCATTGTCGGTCTTCCATCTTTTTCGGTTGACCTGGATGTTCTTGGTCTTTCACATCGAAATCCTCACTTTTAAAGCGTTTAAACCAGCGTTCACAAGTATCTTGAGACAGAGCATGTTCCCCATAAGCTTCCCGAAATATACGATCACTTTTCTTCAAAATAAAGTAATGAATTAAAACTTCCCGCAAATGCTCTTTTTTTTTGGCACGAAATTTGACATTTTTAAGTGTAAAAATATCTATGATGTTAACACCTTCAGCAAATTTGACATAGGAAGTTTTGAAGCTTGTTGTCAATACAACAAAATAGCACACATAACAAATCACATATATATCAGCATATGTGTAACCCCATCTATTGATAAAAACCCACATTAGTAACCAATTAATGGTTAATCTGCATTAGTAACCAGTTGATGGTTAATCCACATTAGTAACCAGGTGATGGTTAATCCACATTAGTAACCGGGTGATGGTTAATCCGCATTAGTAACCGGGTGATGGTTAATCCGCATTAGTAACCAGTTAATGGTTAATCCACATTAGTAACCGGGTGATGGTTAATCCACATTAGTAACCGGGTGATGGTTAATCCGCATTAGTAACCAGTTGATGGTTAATCCACATTAGTAACCGGTTAATGGTTAATCCGCATTAGTAACCAGTTGATGGTTAATCCACATTTAACTAACCGGGTGATGGTTAATCTGCATTAGTAACCAGTTAATGGTTAATCCGCATTAGTAACCAGGTGATGGTTAATCCACATTTAACTAACCGGTTGGTGGTTAATCCGCATTAGTAACCGGGTGATGGTTAATCCGCATTAGTGACCAGTACACCCAGTAAAGACGGGAGACGCGCTGCCTGGGCCTTCGAAGATCACCTCACTCCCTCCCGGCCTCAGCTGGATCCACTCTCTCCAAAACAGCAGCTAATTTCATTACCGACAGGACTTTTAAGGTTCCCCCGAGGCCCAAGCGGATAAGGTATTGTCGATGGTGGGGAGACGGACGGCCCTCGGAAACAATGGAGTCAGGAATATCTCGCAGGGCCCGTGATACCTGTAAAATATTTTCTCACCGAGACTAATAGAGCGTTTGATAGATCCCCTCCATAATCCTCGCGTCCGAGGAAGATGAATATGGATGGGCCGGGCCGGGGATAAGGATGGAAATGTCGGGCAGATGACTTCCTGGCTCTGCGTGCACCAGCGAGGGAAGGGAGGGAGGGGAGGGTGTGGACTGCTCCTCCCAACGCGGGGCCCACCTGCCCCAGGTTCAGGACTCCTTATTGCTGGGGGGGGGGGGGGGGGACATCCGTGCGTCCTGCCACCTTGGCAGCAACCTGGCTCCGAGGGACCCTGCCCCAGAGGGTCAGATGGTCAGGCCCGGCTCCCCACACCCATCCAGGTCTGACGGGGGAGGACTGTGTTCCTTCGGGCTCAGGTCTCTGTTTAGATCCCAATGGCAGCCTGGCCGGCGTGGCTCAGGGGTTGAGCGTCGACCTATGAACCAGGAGGTCAAGGTTCGATTCTCCATCAGGGCACAGGCCTGGGTTGTGGGCTCGCTCCCCAGTAGGGGGGTGCAGGCGGCAGCCGATCCACGAGTCTCTCTCATCATTGATGTTTCTATCCCTCTCTCCCTTCCTCTCTGACATCAATAAAAATGTATTTTAAAATAAATAAATGAACCACCTGGAAAATGCTTTTTTCCTTTGGGTGAACTGCAATGGGGTGGGGGGGTGTCAGACGCGAGTCCCGGCGACACCAGCTGTCACCAGGCCGGGGAGACAGTCCCAACCTCTGCTTGCTCAGCGGAGTCCCCGTGAGAAAAACCCCAGTCAGGTGGCATCCCCAGGGGCCCGCTGGCCTGTCCCTCCTCCGGCGCCCGGCCACTGCCCCTCAGGGGAAGCTGCGCCGCCCTCGGCTGCGGAAGCCGAGACTCATTTTCCTCTTGTCCTTCCGCATCCTTCCCACGGGGCTCAGCCTGTTCTCACGTGGCTTCTTGTGATCAACCATCAGCCCCACTCCTGCACTGCCCCCCTCGTAGGGACCCCCTGGGGTGCGTGTGGCCTTGGGGCTCCCCTGTCATTTCCAGGAGCAAACGCCGAGTGGCTCCTGGGTGAGACACTGTGCTGAGTACCTGGCCGGAGGGGGGCAAGACGGACTCCCCAAAGAGAGTGAGGGCGGGGAGACAGACAGAGAGATACAGAGACAGAGGGACAGAGAGAGGGAGAGGCAGAGACAGACAGACAGATGGAGACAGAGGGACACAGACAGAGATGGGGGACAGGTGGGGAAAGCGGGGGGCGGGGAGACAGGGACATTGAGGAGGAGGGAGAGATTAGGGGAGAAAGGGAGGGGGAGGGAGAGGGAGGAGAGTTTTACAGGAAAAGGAGGGCAGGAGGAGGGGAGAGAAAGAGGGCGGCGGGGACACCAGGGGAGAGGGGAGAGGGGAGAGGGGAGAGGGGAGAGGGCGGGGGCCTGGGTGACCCTCTGTCCAGAGACACATCCGCATCGCAGGTCAGAGCCGGGAAGCGGGAAGGTCAAGGGAAGGGCCCGTTTCCCGCCACCAAGAGCCTGGCTCTTCCTTCTCCCCGGGAAGGGCGCGGCGGGAAGGGCTGGTGCAGGGCCGGCCTGGAGTTACACAACCGGGCGAGCGGCACCGTCTTTACATAACCCTCCTCTCTCCCAGGAAACAGGCTCACACCCGCAGATACCCTCCTAGCGAGACGCTGTGGGCTGCCGTGGGGCACACGCCTCCCGAGATGCACCGCCCGCCGGCGCGGCCAGGGCCGCTGAACCAAACTTCCTCCCCGCGCAGGCGGCCTCGGCTGAGGAGGGGAGACCAGGAGAGCCGCAGGGCCCTTCAGAACCGCCTGGGGAGCAAGACCAGGCGTCCTGGGGAGGTGGGTGGGGGGTGGCGAGAGGGTGCCTGGGCGTGAGGGGGCTGCTGGGCTGGGTCCCGGCGGGCGAGGCTGCAGACAGAGCCTGAGCCTCGAAGTGTCACCAAGGCTCCCGGTTTAGAGGTGCTGCTCAGAGGTGGGCTGAGCGCCCTGAAGGGAACCCCGCCAGGACCCCGCATCAGGCGGGGCCGCCTGCAGACCGGCCCAGCCACCTCCCGGCGAGCCTGGTACTGATGCTTCCTGAGTGTGGCTGGGCTGCCAGCACAGAAACCAGAGGAAAAACCCCCAAAGAGATCAACACAAACTTTCCTCCTCCCTCCAGAACCCGCACAGAGCCGCCTCCTAAGCAGGAAAGCGCTCCTCTCGCCAGCGGTGGCCATGGCTCTGACCCCTGAGAGCGACGCTGACCCTCCGGGGTGACCCACACCTGCTCCCGATGCAACGAGGAGCCCCCGCCAGCAGCTGGGCTTCCCACAGACAGTCCCCGGGGTCCAGGGCCCACCTGCTCAGTGAACACCTGCCAGGCCCCTGACTACTGTCCCCCGTCACAGGCTCCCAGCCTCACGCCTGACCCCCAACCCTTCCTGGGGCGAGCGAGCCCCGGGCTTCCTCCAGGACGGGCAGCTGAGTGAGCCCCGTGGTCGGCGAGGCCCCTCTTCCCACTCGCATAGAAGAGCGCCAGCCGTGTGGCTCAGTGGTGAGCGTCGACCTAGGAACCAGGAGGTCAGGGTTCGAATCCCAGTCAGGGCACAGGCCCGGGTTGTGGGCTCCATCCCCAGTGTGGGGCGTGCAGGAGGCAGCCGGTCCAGGATTCCCTCTCATCATGGATGTTCCTCTCTCTCCCTCTCCCTTCCTCTCTGAAGTCAATAAAAAACATTAAAATAAAAAAGAGGGCCAGGCCAGCCACCTCGGAAGGGCAGCGTCGCCCTCCGGTACCCGACCCCCGACCCCTGACCCCTGACCCCTCAGCAGCCAGAGAAGCACAGTATGCCCGCACTCTTGCACCTGGACTCTACCTGCCCCTCAAGCAGGTCCTACGACCTCTTTGTCTTTAACCCGAGGACATTGTCCCATGGATTTTCAGAGCGAGCGGGAGACAGAGGGAGAGACGGAGAGAAACATCCATGTGAGAGACACACATCGACAGGCTGCTTCCTGCACGCGCCCCGACCAGGACCCGGGCCGGGGAGGAGCCTGCAACTGAGGTGCGTGCCCTTGACGGGAATCGAACCCGGGACCCTTTGTTCCGCAGGCCGAGGCTCCATCCACTGAGCCACACCGGCCAGGGCAGGTCCTACAGCCTCTTCGGAAGTTCTCTCCAGTGCCCGGTCCCACCAGGGGGGGAGCTGAGTCCTGGAGTATTTGGGGGGGGGGTGGTCTCCAGTGTCCACTGGGCAGCGGAGTGGCCAGGGGTCATCAGGCAACGCCTCTGCGATAGGAGCCGGCCAAGAGCCCCCTGTCCCCCTCCTGCCTCCCCGATCCCGAAAGTTCCACCCCATTCCCTGCGGGCCGCCAGCCCCAGGGGTCAGCGCAGGGTCAGCGGCTGGACACAGGGCAGTGACCGGCTCCGGACAGGCCGCCCCCCCCCCCAGTCCCCGGGGCTCACCGTTCAGTTGGTGGTACACCACCTCCTCCAGGTGGTCCAGGCGCTGCAGGATGGCCTCGCGGTCCCCCGGGTCCCCCCGCGCGCCCGCCCTGCCCAGCCGGCTGCGCGCCCGGCGGTCGGCGCCGCGCAGGACCTGGCCCGGCCCCTCGGCGCGGCCCTGCAGGCGGCAGTACGCGGAGAAGAGGACGATGCCCACGAACACCAGGATGTTCACCGTCAGCAAAGTTTTGATCTTCCTGGCCACCGCCATGGACGCGGCTGCGAGCGGGGGGCTGCCTCCCCCGCGGGGCACCTGCCGGGCCCGGCCGCCCGAGGCTCCGCCCAGCCCGGCGCTTCGGGGACCATGAGCCCCTCCTGGCCGGCTCGCTGCGGGGCCACGGGAGCTGCGGGGCGGGGGGGGGCGGGGGGCTGCGGGCCGGGGGCGGGGGCCGTGGGTTTGGGGCCGAGCTCGGGGGGTGCGGGCCGGGGGAGGGGGCCGGCGGGTCGGGGCCGAGCTCGGGGGGTGCGGGCGGGCGGAGGGGGCTGTGGGTTCGGGGCGGGGCGGGGGCTGCGGGCGGGGCTGCGGCGGGAGGAGGGGCCGCGCCGGGAGCTGTCCCTTCAGCACCACCGCGCCCGCTCCGCGCGCCCCGCCGCCGCCGGGGTCCCCGAGCTCAGGGGCTGCCCGGGGCCACGGGCGCGGGGCGCAGCCGGCATCCTCCGCAGCGGGGCGCGGGCCCGGATCGCGGGGCGGCGGGGCGGGGCGGGCCCGAGGGCCGGGGAGGCGCGGGAGGCGCGGGAGGCGCGGGAGGCGCGGGCCGGCGGGCGCTCGGGCTGGCGTGCGGCTGCTGCCCGCCCCGCAGTCACGGCGCCGGTGCGGAGTGACGCGGCCGCCCAGCCCATCAGCATGCACTCGGCGCCCCGCGCCTCCCCCGCGCCCCGCACCCGCCGGGACTGTCCCACCGACCCACCCACCCCTCCCTGGGGCGGGGTCCGAGCGCTCCCCGTGCCCCCTCCCTCCCCCCACCCCCCCCACCCCCCCACCCCCGGTTTGGGCGGCCGGGCGGGGGCGGACCCGCGCGCGCTTCGGGGACCCAGACCAAGGGCATCCGGGCCGCACGGCAGGGGCGGAGCCAGCGGGCCCGCCCTCCCCACTCCCCTCCCCAAACTCGGAATGAACCTCCAGCTGGACTCCGGTCAGACTTGACCCTGGTGCGGGCTGCGTTGTCCTCCTGAGCGGCCGTGGGGCAGGGCCTTGGCGGGCAGGAGCGCGGACAGGGGGTCAGGGCCTCCTGGGTGGGCTCCCCGCCTCCCTGAGCCTCCCCCCGCCCCCCCCCCCCCCCCCCCCCCCCCGCCCCACGCTCTGGGGCTGAGGGCTGGGAAGGGCTGAGCTGCAGGACAGGTGGCCTGGGCTGGAGATTTCCTGGGACCTAGAGGCACCGGCACGTCAGGGGCCAGGACAGAGGACCCAGACCCCCGGGCGTCGGGCTCTGCAGGTCGGGGTCCCCGCTGGCCCCCAGTCTGGCCCTCTCCCCGCACCCAAGTTTCTTGACCTCCGACAGGTCAGCCTATCCGGGTAGATCTAGGCAGATCTGAGAGACCATGTCTCTTCCTTATGGAAACTTCCTTTTCTTTCTCAGGACATTTTGTCCAGAGAAATTCAGAGGGCGAGGCCGGCGGGGCTCCGTGGCTGAGTGTGGACCCATAAACCAGGAGGTCACCCTTGGGTTCCTGCCCAGGCCACAGGCCCGGGTTGTGGGCTCCATCCCCAGTGGGGGGCGTGCAGGAGGCAGCCGATCCCTGATTCTCATCATGGATGTTTTCCTCTCTCCCTCTCCCTTCCTCTCTGAAGTCAATAAAAAAAATACTTTTATGCCCTAGCCAGTTTGGCTCAGTGGATAGAGCATGGGCCTGTGGACCAAAGGGTCCCGGGTTCGATTCCGGTCAAGGGCACGTACCGAGGTTGCAGGCTCCTCCCTGGTCCCGGCGTGAGCAGGAGGCAACTAATCGATGGGTTTCTCTCACATCAATGTTTCTCTCTGTCTCTCCCTCTCTCTTCCACGCTCTCTAAAAATCAATGGAAAAATATCCTCAGGGGAGGATTTTTAAAAAATCATAAAAATATATTTAAAAAAGACAGGAAGAGAGAGAGGAAATCAGAGGACCACCACCAGGAAGGGCCCAGCCACTGGGATGTGAGGCCACGGCCCAGAGTTCACCGTATAAATCACTTCTTCCGAGAGGAGCCCGGACGCCTGGTTTTAGTTCTCCCTCCAGAACAGCCTTTCCAGGCAGCAGGTCTGACACACGCCGGCCTGTGTTTGGTAAATAGCCCTCCCCCTGTCCCTTCCTAGGAAACGCTGTGCTTTTCTGCGTCTGCAATGCCAGGCGGTGAGGGTAGCTTTTGGCATCATAACACAGCCAGGGCACGTGTACCCAGAGGGCAGGCTTTGCCAGGGGTGGATCCAGGTCCCGTCTGGCTGTTCACCGGTCAACGGCACAGCCACCGCCTGGTGGTCCCAGCGGGCGTCACCTAACTTTACAAACAAGGAAACTGAGGCAGCGAGGAGGCGGGTGCTTGGCTGAAGGTCACGCCGATGGCAAAGCCTGGACTCGGAGTCGAGCCCAGACAGCCCGTCTCCGGAATCACATTTCACAGCCGCTGTCGCTCAAGGAAAAAAGAGAAATAAAGCACTTTTCATTACTTGCTTATTGAAAGTGACGCTAACGTGGTTTTGCAGGAGAAAACGTCGTTTTTGTTCCTGTAACGACATTGTGCCGCATTCTAAAACGTAGCAGGAATGATACCTCCTGAATAGGCATCAATCTTTAGCTAAATTTCATTGAAATAGGAGCACGTGCGTGGCCTTGGGGAAAACTGGGGGTGGGGGGGGTGCTCTACAAAGAGGGAATGGACCTCATAGTCCAGCAAACTGGTTTTCATTGATTTTTTTTAAAAATATATTTTTATTGATTTCAGAGAAGAAGGGAGAGGGAGAGAAACAGAAGCATCTATGATGGGAGAGAATCATGGATCCGCTGCCTCCTGCTCGCCCCCTCCTGGGGATGGAGCCCACAACCTGGTCATGTGCCCTGACCGGGATTCGAACCCTGACCTCCTGGTTCATAGGTTGCTGCTCGACCACTGAGCCTCGCTGGTTGGGCGTTAAGTTAGAATTTAATGCAAGAGACGACCAAGGCAACACGGGACTGGGAGGTGAATTTTGGTTTGGCCGGGGTGGAGAACACCTGGCCCGAGGGCTGTGTGAGGCCTGAGCAACCGTTTGGTCTGGCCCTGCCAAGGCATTACGGGTGAGTTAATTAAATGTTTGACCAAGTATAGCGGGCTCAGTGCTGCTGGTGACAGGGGAAGTGTGGCTGGGATGCAGCCACCGCCTCCCCCCCGCCCCCCCACCACCACCTGCGACTCGACATTCCTCTCCCCTCCCAGTCTCTCCCCCTCGGGTTTCTCAGCCCAGCTCCCCCAAGAGAAGATAGGCTGCAAAGCACAGCACCGTGGGAAAGATTGATGGCAGCCATTCGCATGCGCAAGTGTGCGCCGGCCCGGAGGCCCTGCCGCCGCCTCCCCGGGTTATTTAGTGTGAAGGAGCAGGCTGTTCCGAAACCGCAAGTACACGTTCCTCATAAATCAGACGTTCCCGAGCGCCTTCTGGGACGGGCTCTGGGCAGGCCGTCACCGCCGACGCCTGAGGGGGTGGTCGGCCACCGAGAGCTGGGGCCGAAGGCTGGGTGTCAATCACACCCAGCTTCAGGGGCCCCAGAGAGTGAGCAATGAATGAACGAGTGAGTGAGTGAATGAATGAACGATTAAATATGCCGATGACCAGCCTCTGAGCTCCTGGGGGCGGAGGTCACAGTGCCTGAGGCTCGGCTGCAGGAGGTGACAGAGAAGACGGTGCCCTCAGACACATCTGAACTCAAAGCTTCCCATCAGTAAATCAAGGCGTCTCAGTGTGGCTCAGTGGCTGGTCATCGCCCTGGGAACCAGGAGGTCAGGGTTCGATTTCCGGTCAGGGCACGTGCCCGGGTTTCTGGTTCGATTCCCAGTAGGGGGCATGCGGGAGGCAGCTGATCAATGACTCTGTCATCATTGATGTTTCTCTCTCTCTCTCTGCCTCTCCCTACCTCTCTGAAATCTGTAAAAATATATTTAAATAAATAATAAGATAAAGACGGCGGGAAGCTGCCCCCCCCCCCGCTGCCCCCTCCTGTGCCTGATCTTCATGGCCTTGTCTGCAAGGGTGTCCCGAGGAGGTGGCCCTGTGCAGGCACCAGGAGCGCGTGACAGAGCCGCGGACGCACACTCGGCGGCCCCCTCGCCTGTCCCGCCAGGAGGCCGTCCAGGCCCAGGGCCAGCACCAGCGCCGGGTTAAACAAGCCCTCGGGAATGACCCGCGACTGCCCCCTTAAAATATGTCTGTGGTGGCGTCAGGCTTCTGGGCTGGGACGTGGGCTTTTCCACAGCGGGGAGCCCTGGCCTGGGCCTTTGCCAGCGCTCACTACTGTGTAATCTAATCTAATTGATCAATTAAATCCAAATAATTTTTAAAGAAGCTGTAATGACAGTGATAGGATGGCAGGACGACGTGTGATTTCCTTAATAACGTTGATTGAAGGAAACTGTTCCCCGGGACTTGCGGGGTTTGGTCAACGCTGTGCTTCCATCCCCCACGCTGAATTGTGCATCCGTGGCTGCCACAGGCGTGCCGTGGAACAAGCCACCGGCTGCGGTAAACACGCAGACACGAGTATTGGCTACCTGGCGGCCGGCCGGGGCGCCCGGATGTGCTGTGGTCCTCTGTGGGTGGCTAAGATGACCTGCTGTCCTCGGCGGCTGGCCGGGGTGCCCGGATGTGCTGTGGTCCTCTGTGGGTGGCTAAGATGACCTGCTGTCCGCGGCGGCTGGCTGGGGTGCCCGGATGTGCTGTGGTCCTCTGTGGGTGGCTAAGATGACCTGCTGTCCGCGGCGGCTGGCCGGGGTGTCTGGTGGAGCTCACAGACGGGCAGAGCGGGGGAGGAAGGAAGCACCTGCTGCCCTGGCCTGTTTGTCTTTTGTTGTTGTTGTTAATTCTCACCTGCGGATATTTTCCCATTGATTTTTAGAGAGTGGAAGAGAGGAGGGAAAGACAGAGAGAAACACCGATGTGAGAGACACATTGATGGGTTGCCTCCTGCAGGAGCCCTGACCGGGGCCCAGGCCAGAGAGGAGCCTGCAACCGCGGTACGTGCCCTTGACCGGAATCGAACCCGGGACCCTTTGGTCTGCAGGCTGACGCTCTAGCCACTGAACCAAACTGGCCAGGGCTTTAGCCCATTTGCATCCAGGCTGCTGCTGCCCCCAGACAAAGAACAGGTGTCCCCTCCTTTCCACGCCAGGACCGCCGCCCTCCCACCCTGCCCCCCTCAGGGACCTGCCCAAGCTCTCACCCTTCCTCTCCTCCCTCCCCTTCTCGCCTTAGTTTCCTGGCACAGATGCAGGAGGGGATTTGCGACGTCGACTGAACAAGTCCCATATGGTCCTTCCCAGAGAAACTGTTTCTCAAGTGGATGCATTTAAACCTCCTCTCTTCCTGCCAGCGTTCCCCCGCCTGGCATCGCCACCGCTGCGGGCGGTCCACATGCTTCCTCCCCGTCTTCCCCCAGCAAGCGCTAAAAGGAAGCAGGAATCTCGGCCGGAACAGGAAAGGTAAATAAAGTGAGGGACAGAGTCCTGTGCTGTTCTCACGGTCGGCCCTGCACAGTGCTAACCCGGCCTGGGAAGGAAGGAGAGAGGAGGCTGAAAACTGGCTTTCACATCTGGCTTCCCTTGGGAGAGGGCGTCCCTGGGTCTGTGGCCCCTTGAGACGAGCCGTGATTAGAGGTAACCCTCAGGGTGACTGGGAAGCAGTGGCCCTGCAATGACTTTCTGCTAAGCTGCTCTCCCCTCTCCAGACGCCCGTGAATGTCCCAGACGATGCGAACAGGGCTCCTCCATCAGCCACTGAGCAATACTTAGTCCAGCCCGGCCGGCGTAGCCCAGTGGTTGAGCATCGACCTATGAACCAGGAGCTCCCGGTTCACCCAGGCCCAGGTTGCAGGCTCGATCCCCAGTGGGGGGTGTGCAGGTGGCAGCCGATCCATGATTCTCTCTCATCATTGATGTTTCTCTCTCTCTCTCTCCCTCTCCCTTCCTCTCTGAAATCAATAAAAATATATTTTAATAAATAAATACTTCATCTATTAGCTCGTCGGTGAGAACAGCTTCCCTTTGGTATGTGTGTCCAATGACTGGTGGGAGGCGGGACCAGTTTTCCTCAGAACCTGCCAATCTAACCGCCTCTGTCAATCACATGTGTCCCAGGCATGGGATGCGGCACAGTAGACCCATAGGGTGAGGAGTCGGGCTCCAGTGGGGGGGGGGGGGGGGGGGGGGGCAGTGGTCCAGCCTTTGGCAAGAAGCAAACCCACAAGCTGAGCAGGTCAGCAGCAGAGCTGGACAGAGCCTGCCTTCAAACCTCTTCTACCTGGACACGCAGTGGACTACATTTCCCAGAACCCCTTGCTGCCCGGTATAGCCATGTAACTGATTTTGACCAATGGCGTGCAAGCAGAAATGATGGGCTTCCTGCCCGGGCCTGGACCTGGTCCTCAGTCTGCCTCCAGCAACTGGTGACGGAGAGGATTCGGTTACCGGTCCCCACCCGGGGCCCGGACGTCCACCCGATGCCAAAGCCAGTCCAGGTCCACTCTCATCACCTGCCCGCTCACTGTTCCGCAGACGGAGCCCTGTCCTTCTCTGTTGTAATGAAATGTCAGATCTGCCTGCAATGTGACCCGGTGGGACTGGGAGCGACCCCTGTCGGCCAGGTGGCTCCAGGCCCGTGCCTTAGCGTCGGCGATGACCCTCCAAGTGGACGGTGACATTTCTACATGGGTCTTCTTGCTCCGTCGGTCTCCGATGTGTCGCTCTAGGTGGGAACAGCGTCCCCTGTTCTCCACACGCCCCTGCCCTCCCCCTTGCATCCTCTGGAGCTGGAAGGAGTTGGTGGGTGCAGGGATGGTGGAGTTGGGGAGACTTAGTCTTCCTCTGGCCACGCGTGAGCCTGCCCTAGTGGAAATCCAGCCAGGACCCCTGTGGCCTTCCTACTGCCAACCTTACCTGGCCCGTGGGAAGGGCCGCCCCCCACTCCCATGACGGGACAGAAATACGGGGGAGTCCAGGGCCCGTCCCTGCTTTGGCTGGGCTCCCGGGGAGATATTTGAAGAGGGAGGAGGAGAGAGAGAGGCAGGAGCTTCCCAGCCAACGCAGAGAGGGGTCCCGTGGCTCCTGTGCATGGGGTACGTTCCAACTTCCCGGGGAGCGATTCCACCGCCTCAGCCCCGCCATCTGGAATGTTCCGACTCGCGCCCGCTGGCTCCCGCTTTCCGAAACGTTGCATATCCTGGGTCTGAGATTGGGAGCAACTGTGTGTGGCAAATACACGCTTCCCTCATATGTTCCCGTGACATGCAGCAGATTGCTTCCAGACCTTGGAGAAACACGAGCCCAAAAAAGAAGCAAAGAGAGAACAGCCTTTGCCGAGCGCTCTCCTCGCCAAGGAGAAACCCTGGTGATTCTGGAAGGGTGGAAAGGGCCCTGAGAAGCAGGCACACCTGCCGGCAGGTGTGGCTTTGAGGTGCCAGGCTGGCGCCCGGGAAGGGGGCAGGTGAGGGCCATCTGTGGGAGATGAGCAGAAACCCCGCTCAGCCGCCTGGTGGAGCCCAAACCTGCTGGGCTCCTCTGAGACCCCGGGGCCGGAGGACGAGGCTGCAGAGCTGAGGCAGGGACCTCACGGAGAAGTGAGTGGTCCCAGGCCCAAGTGGACCCACTGGCCCTCAAGAGTCTTGGTGGTAAGTGGTAGAAACCGAATTTGAACCCATTACGTAGAAGCTGGATGTATTAACTCGTAAAATCTAACTTTGGGGGTAGCACAGACCTCAGGCCATGGAAACCCCGGCCGTGGGCTCCACCAGGCCCTCTCCACACCCCACATCGACCTCTCTTCCTCTCTGGCATCCTCCATGCCGAGGCCCCAGGCCCACACGACAGGCTTGGTGTCTGTGCAAAGTCAGAGCTGTCCATCCTGCAAATCCCACCCCCACCCAAGAGTGACAAGCTCCAGATAAAGACTGCATATTTCCCAGCCTCCCTTGCAGCTAGGTGTAGCCATGTGACACATCCTGGCCAATCAGCTGTTATGCCTGGATCTCCCGGCCATCAGATCTTGGCTGGCCTGAGAAATAGCCCAGCCAGACAGGTGAGCCAGGGAACGGTCGCCCCAGGTGCACAGCAGCCCAGAGCTCAGGCCTGGAATGCGGGCCCCACACCCACCTGGGCCTGCGCACCGTGGGGTTCCATTCCGCTCAAGGGCACGTGCCTTGGTTACAGGCTCAATCCCTGGCCCGGATCAGGGTGCGTGCGGGAGGCAACCAATCGATGCGTCTCTCTCATATCAATGTTTCTCTCTCTGTGTGTCTCTTCCTTCCACTCTCTCTAGAAAATCAATGGAAAAATGCTCTCGGATGAGGATTAACAACACGGGATTTGCACCCAAATCAGAGGCACCGGTGGCGCGGGCCTGTAACCCTCCAGAAAGCTCCTGTCTGTGGTCTGGATGCGGCACCGGACACGGGGTCCTTGTTAATTGAACCCGAATCGCCCCCCCCCCCCCCCGCCCTGGGAGGGGCCAGGAAGCTCTGAGGAGGATGCAGCCGACAGGACGTCCTCTCTGTCACCGAGGACAAGCCGTTTCATCGGGCCATTATCTCCGGGCTCCTGTTATCCTGCTATTGATCTTCCCTCCTAATGAAGCCCAGATAATTAAATGACCGGAAAGCCGTGCCTGGTCTTGATGAACACGCCCTCGGCACCACGCGGCCAAGGAGCCCGGCGGCCATGAAGGAGAACCCCGCCTCCTCGCTCTCCTGGCCCCTTGGCCTGAAGGACACGGGGACACCCAGGAGGGCAGGGCCCTGCACCCCAACCTCCCGCCACAGGATCGGGAAGGAGAAGACCAGGGCAGGCCCGCCGGGAGGGCAACTCTCCCACCCGTGGTGTCTGGCGAGTGGAGGCGGGAAGTCCTGTTTTCAGCTCAGGAAACAAAGTTATGCTCTTCCCCGCGTTTCCAGCTGGCCGTGCCGTCTCGCAACGGAAGTTACTGCTTGAGTAATGGACACCTGTTCCTTTTTAAAAATATATATTCGTATTGATTTCAGAGAGGAAGGGAGAGGGAGGGAGAGAAACACCAAGGATGAGAGAGAATCATGGATCGGCCGCCTCCTGCACGCCCCACACTGGGGATAGGGGGGATCGAGCCCACAACCCGGGCCTGTGCTCCACCACGGAGCCCCGCCGCCCAGGCAACACCTGCTCCTTCTTCAGACTCGAATCCAGTGCCCCTTCCACTGGTGGCACAGCCCGGCTTCCCTTGGGGACTCGCCCCAGCTCTCAGGACCCAGGCCTGCGGGGAAGCCGACCTCATGATCTGCTTCCAGGCGGGGCCTGTCCCGCCCTCCAGGGCCCGGGAGCCGCGGGCTTACATTCCCATCACAACCAAGGCCGCCTCCCTGCACGGCACGGCTGCGCCTCGGAGCCTCGCTCTGTCCGCTCGGAGCTTCTCTTACTGCACACAGGACTTTGCGCTTGGGCACACGGCCTGTCACTCAGGCTCAGGCCCCAGGCAGCCCCCTCCGAAGCCCATCCAGCGGCCCCAGGAGCCTGTCCCTTCCTCCTGTCGGTTTCCCAGCAGCTCCTGGCAGACACTCCCGGGTCCCCTTGGCCGGTGGCCTGTGGCTGGGACTCTCCCATCACCGCACAGCACGGTCCACTGAATGGCAAGATTGGCTGCCCCAGGGGGTGGGGGCTGGGGAGGCGCAGCCCCAGCTCACTGCTGCTGCTGAGGCCTGAGCAAATTGGGGACTGGTGAGCGGGGGAGAAGGTTGCCTGGCAACCAGTGTCAGCCACCTTTTCGCCAACGGCTGTCCGCTTGGCTGGACACGGCTGTTTGCTTGGATGGACACGGCCTGAGAGGTGCAGGGCCAGGCCCGCAGCCCAGCTCTCCCGGCGCTCTCACTGGCCACACTTTCCGCCCCGAACAGCAGCGTCTGCGCCCGGGAATCGAACCCGTGTCCCTTCAGTGTTGGGGCTGGTGCTCTAGCCACTGAACAGGCCAAGGCTGGTCTGTATTTTTTTAAAATATATTTTTATTGATTTCAGAGAGGAAGGGAGAAGGGGAGAGAGAGAGAAATATCCATGATGGAGCCCGCAACCGGGGCGTGTGCCCTTGACTGGAATGGAACCTGGGACCCTTCAGTCCGCAGGTGTATCCATTGAGCCACACCGGCCGGGGCTCAGCTATATATATATTTTTTTTAATTAAAGGGGAGAGGGTGCATCCCCGGCCCACAGGCTATTGTTTTTCCTTTGATTCCCAGTTTGAAGGATTTCACCCGCACCTGGGAGTCAGGTGTAGGGTTAGGGTTAGGGCTTCTCAGGCCCCTCGACTCTGGGCAGCTGGACGGCCTGGGGGTGGGGGTGGGGTTGAGGCTGGTCTGCAAACGTCCTGCTGGGGAGATGGGTCTGGGGTCCTCTCTGGGCCTGGAGGGGAGGGGTTCTGTCCGGCAGGTGAAGTCCAGGCGTCATCATTTCTCTCTCTCTCTTTCTATCTCCCTCTCCCTTCCTCTCTGACATCAATAAAGATATATTTAAATAAATAAATAAACCAGCAGGCACTCGGCAGGCGTGGGACTGAGTCCACACGGTGCCGGGAAGTGGCTCCGACCCAAACCCACCACTTGGCTGGAAACCACACTAGGAGCCTGGGGGGGGGGGGGGGGGGGGGCGCTGGGAGCATCGGGCTCTCGCGGCATCTGGAGCCGGGCCGGCGGCACGTCTGCCGGGCAGGCACGTCTGCAGAGCCAGCGGCCACCCTCGCGAACTGCTCCGTGGCGGCCCCACCTGTGAGAACGGCTGGCCATTGGGCAGCGGCTCTTGGCCCCTCTCTGTCCGAGAGTAGAGATTTGATTACTTTTTTTATCACTAAATTAAATGTCTTCTCTTGCTGGTCTCGTGCCATTCAATCTCTCTCGATCTTAATAGACTGCGGCTTCGGCCTGCAGCCCGGCCACTGATAAGGTGAGTGGGACTCGGGGTGCAGGGCTGGGGGGGTGCAGGTGTGGGAGGCACATGTGCCCATCGGGGGGTCCCGCCACCTCTCCAGCCGCCTTCTGATGGAGAATGTGTCCCTCCCGTTGAGCTGAACGGCCTCCGGGGACCTCCCCCAGTGAGTGCCTTGTGTCCCAGGGTGGCACCCAGGCCGAGCATGGGCACAGGTGCCCGGGGGGAACGTGTTTGCCCACTGCTGCTTCCCACCCACCCCTGCCGCCCGGTGCTCAGGAGCCAGCCGGGCAGGGAGCCTGCAGGACGCTGGCCTGGGCAGACAGACCTGCCAGAGGCTTGTGGTTGAGTCCCAGCTGCCGTCCGTCCATCCGTCCCAGACAGAACGCGGCACCTGCCAGGAGGGCCCAGGGTGCATCCCCGGGGAACCTCATAGGACACCGCTGGAGAGGGCCGGCTCTCCGGCTCCCCACAGACCGCAGAGCGGACCGAGTGGCTGGACCTCGGGCTGTAAGAGTTGCCTGCAGCTGCGCAGGGGCCCCCATCTGAGCCCTCCTAGGGGCAGGCCTGCAGGAAAGGAGGAGGAAGGAGGGGAAAGCCCTGTACCCTGAGGGGCCCAGAGGACACGGGATCCCAGCCAGAGAGCCGGCTGCCCACTGGGGACATGGAGAGCACCAGGCACCGCTGCCCCCTCCCACCCAGCCCCCGGCTCAGGCAGCCCGGCCTGCTCTCAGCTTTGGTGGCCAACCTCCTGCCCAACCTCCCACCGAGAAGAATGGTGGTGAGGCTGCTGGTTTCTCCCAGGTCCCCTCTCCGGCCCCGCCCCCAACCAGGCCCTGAGGACGCCCGGAACCACCTGCCCAGGGGCTGGTCTCAGTGTCCTCTCACAGCCACATGTACAGGAGCCTCAGTGTGACTTCTCCAGCCCCCACCCCCACCCCCAGCAGAACAAGGGAGACGAGAAGCACAAACATAGCAGCTCGCTTCATATCAGCCCAGAAGCAGCCAGAGGACCCTTCGGAGCCCCGTAGGGGGCTCGCCCCTGAGAACGGCTCCTCCCGGACGCCTGCTCACACGCTGGAACCACTGCTTCTTTATTCCCCGGTTTCCCTCCTGGGATTTGAGTGGCATGCAGTATCTTAATAAGCCTGCTCTTCAATGAAAGAAAAGAGAAAGTGGCATCAACTTCCATGTGAAGGATGTAAGTTCAGGGCAGAAAATAGGAAGCCAAGCCCGGCCGGTCTGGCTCAGTGGCTGAGTGTCGACCTAGGAACCAGGAGGTCAGGGTTCGATTCCCCGTCAGGGCACATTCCCGGGTGGTGGGTTCCATCCCCAGTGGGGGCCGTGCAGGAGGCAGCCAATCCATGATTCTCTCCCATCATTGATGTTTCTCTCTCTCCCTCACTCTCTGAAACCAATCAGTACGTATATATTTATATATAAAGGGGTCAGGCTATCAGGAGAGACAGGCAGACACAGGTCTCCATGAGGAAGCCGCCTGCACCTCTTGCTGCCTCCAAACCAAGGCTCCGCTTGGCCCTTCCCAGCTGCCGACCCCATCTGTCCGGCTGGAGGGGAGGGAAGACAGACCTGCCTTCCCCTCCGCATTCCCCGCCTCTACCCCCCTCCCCAGCCCTGACCACTCGCCCTTCTCCATTGTCGGGGAGGTTGTCTGAGCTCCATGGCGCCTCTGCCATCTAGCGGACACGAGTGGAATTGCAGGCACCGGGAGCCCTCTCTCCGTCCCCCAGTCCTCAGAGGGTAGCCAAGCCCACTCACCTGGACGCCCGACCGTCCGAAGGTGGCCCTTGCCTGTGGGTGGGTTTGCAGCTCACTCCCACGGTTTGCTGTCCAAACACAGAGTGGCTGCGGCACAGCGGGGTCACCCAGAGGGCAGACTTCTCCATCCCGTGTCCACCCGGCACCCTGGCCATCCAGGCTCCTCCCTGGGTGTGTCCTCCCCGGGGCGGCTCGGAGGACACTGGTCGGGCGGGGGCCTTCCGGGCTGTCCCTCCACCTGCTTGGGCTGCTCTGAGGTTTTCTCGCGTCTCTTGGGATCAATTGCACGGGATTGGGCACCTTCTCGTCACATCGAGGTGTGTGCTGCCCACCTGGACCCCCAGGCCCAGGTCTGTCCGCCGTCAGCCACACTCAGGGGGGCAGGGCGGGGCGCTGGGACCCCCGGTCCGGCCCCCTTCTTCCTGCTGGCTGTCCCGAGGGGCGGGCTGCCTGCTCAGGTCACAGCTCTCACTCCAGCAGGTCCCTCACCTGCAGAAGCGCAGGTTTGGGCAGAATGCAGCTCCGTGCTCACCCCCTCGGCTGGAAGGCCCCAGTGGGAGCAGGAACAGACCAGGTGGGGGCGGGAACAGACCAGGTGGGGGCGGGAACAGACCAGGTGGGGGCGGGAACAGACCGGGTGGGGGCGGGGAACAGACCAGGTGGGAGCGGGAACAGACCGGGTGGGGGCGGGAACAGACCAGGTGGGGGCGGGAACAGACCGGGTGGGGGCGGGAACAGACCGGGTGGGAGCGGGAACAGACCAGGTGGGGGCGGGGAACAGACCAGGTGGGGGCGGGGAACAGACCGGGTGGGGGCGGGAACAGACCAGGTGGGGGCGGGAACAGACCAGGTGGGAGCGGGAACAGACCGGGTGGGAGCGGGGAACAGACCAGGTGGGGGCGGGAACAGACCAGGTGGGGGCGGGAACAGACCGGGGTGGGGGGCGGGAACAGACCAGGTGGGGGCGGGAACAGACCGGGTGGGGGCGGGGAACAGACCGGGTGGGGGCGGGAACAGACCGGGTGGGGGCGGGAACAGACCGGGTGGGGGCGGGAACAGACCGGGTGGGGGCGGGAACAGACCGGGTGGGGGCGGGAACAGACCGGGTGGGGGCGGGGAACAGACCGGGTGGGGGCGGGGAACAGACCGGGTGGGGGCGGGAACAGACCAGGTGGGGGCGGGAACAGACCGGGTGGGGGCGGGAACAGACCGGGTGGGGGCGGGGAACAGACCAGGTGGGGGCGGGAACAGACCGGGTGGGGGCGGGGAACAGACCGGGTGGGGGCGGGAACAGACCGGGTGGGAGCGGGAACAGACCGGGTGGGGGCGGGAACAGACCGGGTGGGGGCGGGAACAGACCAGGTGGCTGGTGCCCCGTCTGGGCTCAGAGGCCCCCCGAACAGCTGTCCGGAGCCCCAAGAACACCCCACACCAGCATGGCGAGGGGTCAACCCCACCTTCAGGCGGGGGCACGCACAGCCTTGGGGGAAGCACGGCCAAGCCCCGGTGGGTCTGGGGCCAGGACTGGGTCTCCCCGATGGACAGGCCTCTGTGGTTTCTCCTCAAGGAAATATGAGGCCCGTGGTGGCCGCCTTCTAGCACCTGCAGCCGACCCTCCCACGCCCGCCCCCAGAGAATAATGGCTCCAATGAAGGCGCAAACCATCGGGGCCTGGTAGAGCTGAGGGGTCCCCCAGGACTGAGTGATCCACCCAGAGCTGAGGGACCCCCCTCCCCAGGACTGAGCGACCCCCCCAGGGCTGACCCCCCCCCCAGGGCTGAGGGGCCCACCAGCCTGCGGGAGCCGGGGAGCAATACCCACTCTGTCCACTAGGTGTCAGGCTTGTCCACGCTCCGTGTGCAGCCACAGGCATCATTGGGACCTGCGGGACCTACTGCCTGTTCACAAAACGCTCATCAGATGCCTGCTGTCTGCTGCTCAGCGCGTCGCCCCTGTGGGCACCCCCACACCTCAGCCACCGGTGAGCAGATGGGGCCGGGGAGCCTCCCACACCTGTCATCACAGCCACACCTGCCGGCTGGTCAGGGCCGGGCTGCGTCCCCAAGGAGCTCCCGGTGCTCTGGGAGCCCTGAGCGGTGGACACGGTGCCCACAGTCCTGCGTCCCCACTGGGCGTGCCCCCCGCTTCCCAACTGCAGGGCGGCACCCTCGGGGAGGGCGGGGCTGGGGTAGGAACTGGGAACGGCCTCGGACCCCTCCGTGAGCCATCTGGACCAGCAGCTGCCGGGACCACCTGCTCCGGGCACCACGGGCCGCTCACCAGCTGGGAGGCTTGCACCCTGCCATGCGTGGGGGGTCCCCGGTCCGGAGCGCTGAGCTGAGCCCCGGGCACGGTCCCCCTCAGTCGGCCCACTTGAGACCCCACCTGACAAGAGTTTACAAAGAAGACAGTGTGTGTCTATTATTGTGTGTGTGTGTGTGTGTGTGTGTGTGTGTTTAAATATATTTTATTGATTTCAGAGAGAGAGGGAGAGAGAGAGAAACATCAATGATGAGAGAATCGTGGACCGGCTGCCTCCTGCCCGCCCCCCACTGGGGATGGAGCCCACAACCCGGGCCTGTGCCCTGACCGGGAATCGAACCCTGACCCCCTGGTTCACAGGTTGACGCTCAGCCACTGAGCCAGGCCGGCCGGGCGTATGTGTCTATTCATTGTAACTGAGCGCGCTGCCCACGTTGTAAACCCCAGGCGGTGTGAACAGACACGTGCCGGTCGCGGGCATTTTCCGGGAGAGCCCGTGGTTGGCTGTCTGCCAGCTCGCCACTGTGCACACCTCCAGGTGGGCAGGAGGGGCTGCCCTGGGCCCCCATTCCAGGGCCGGCTCCTCTGGGGAGGGGCTGGGGGCTGTTCCTTCCTGTCCTGGTCCCCCACGGCCCCTCTGCCAGCGTCCCCCTCACCTCCCCAGCCCCTCCTCTCCCTTCCTCTAAGCGGTTCATTACGTAGAAAACCCCGTCCATCCTTCATTGATTGGAGTCGGCAGGAGCGATTATGGATCATTTTGTCGCTGTGGCAACTGCTGTGGTCGGAAGGGTTTGCCGAGGCCTGATTAGGCCAGACAGCTGCTGCGATGGGACGTGGGGCGGACAGCAAATCAATGGGTCTTTATGGGGCCGTGCGTGAGGCCGGGCCGGCGTGGTGTCTGCCCCACCGGGAAGGCTGCGGGGGGCGGGGGGGTCGATGGGGCTCCCACCACAGCCGAGTCCAGAGGGAAACTAGTGAGGCAGCCGAACATAAGGGCTCTGCCCCTCATCACAAGCCTCCTTCAGGGGGCAACCCAGGCCTTCCTGGGCAGAGCGGGCATCCACCCCCCCAGGGTCCACCCAGGCCATGCCCAGGGCGTCCTCTCACCAGGGGCATCGCAGGACCTCGGGGAGGCTCCTCGGGAAAATCCACATCACCTCCCAGGAGCTCACAGGCACATTAAAAGTCAAGCAGCCCACCCAGGCTGGTGTGGCTCAGTGGATGGGGCGTCAGCCCTCGGACTGACGGGTCCTGGGTTCGATTCCAATCAAGGGCACAAGCCTGGGTTTCGGGCTTGATACCCAGTGGGTGAAGTGCAGGAGGCAGCTGATCCCTGATTCTCTCTCCTCATTGATGTCTCTCTCTCTCTCTCTCTCTCTCTCTCTCTCCCCCTCTCCCTTCCTCTCTAAACTCAATTAAAAAAAACAAAACATACAGTGGGGCCTTGACTTACGAGTGTCCCGACTAACGAGTTTTTTGAGATACCAGCTGTCTCTCCGTGATTTTTTGCATTGAGTTGATAGAGTAATTTGAGTTAACGAGCTCCTTAACGAGCTCGGTCTCTGAACGAATTAAACTCGTAAGTCAAGGCCCCACTGTATTTTTAAAAAAGCAGGCAACCCTGGCTGGTGTGATGTCCCACACTGGACAGGGACCCTCCCGTGCCCTGGAGACCCTCCTCCCGCAGAAGAAGGGGGTG
The DNA here is from genome assembly GCF_028538775.1 of Myotis yumanensis. Classification (NCBI taxonomy): domain Eukaryota; kingdom Metazoa; phylum Chordata; class Mammalia; order Chiroptera; family Vespertilionidae; genus Myotis; species Myotis yumanensis. The sequence continues at coordinate 28,409,003 of NW_027223770.1, forward strand.
AGGAGAGCCTGTGGGGAGCCCCCGGGCCCGAGCGCCACACGCAGCTGCAGGCACCCAGCCGCCTGCCTCCCTGGGCCACAGGGCTGGGCTGGCCGAGCTCCTGGCTCTGAGAAAGGGGCGTGAGCTGCCCCAGACGCCCTGCCTGGTCCCTAACCCTCTCCCCGCCCACTTAATCCTCCTCCAGACCAAGGGCAGTAACCAGTTTGTAAGGTTCCAGACCAGGTCCAGGAGTTGCCCCCGGCAACAACGCGCAGGCTGAGCCAGCCCCGAGGCTGGGTTACTCACTCCCCCGTGGACCACCTCCCCTTCTCACGCCCCCCGCCCCCCAGGGCTGTGTGGTCAGCGTGGGAACGCACAAGATTGGTGGGAGGACGCCCGGCCGGCGTGGCTCAGTGCTTGAGCATCGACCTATGAACCAGGAGGTCACGGTTCCATTCCGGTCAAGGGCACGTGCCCTGGTGGCAGGCTTGATCTCTCATCATTGATGTTTCTCTCTCTCTCTCTCTTCTTCTCCTTTCCTCTCTGAAATCAATAAAAATAAAAAAAAACTTTAACGTAATAATGGAACCCCACTTCCTGCAGGTCCACAGCGGACTCTGCTGCTGGAACCTTCTAGAAAGCGCGTTCTTCCTTGGGGGGTGGGGTTACAGAATTCAGGGGGCCGCCGCTTGGGGTGCTCTATTCCAGCACGAGAAGGGGTGGTGGTGAGGCCGTTTCATTCACTTGCAGCAGGTGGAGCCGACAGGGATGCCCCCCCGCCCTCGGCCCTGTCCCCCGGGCGGGAGGCTTGTACCCGCACTGGCCCCCGATGCGGGGATTTCTTCTGAGCAGTTGCCCCCACATTTCTTAAGTTCCTGTCGGGCTCATCCTGTTTACAGCAGCCTCTGCAAGGCCCTGTGCTGCGTGTTAAGGTTCAGCAGGAAGAACGTTTCGGAGTAACATTTAGAGCCGCCCAGGCCTGGAGACCCTCGTCCCGTGTGACAGCGGGGACTGCTCGCCTGGTTTGCCGTGGGGTCACAGGGTCATGGCGGGCGGGAGGGCGGGTGCCAGGCCTGACCAGGCATGAGGCCCACCCGGCCGGCCGCTGCCAGCTCCCCCCACGCCCACAGGGGAGCCCAGGGCCCGGCCGGGACGCCTGGCTGCTGGGGTGGGCGCCGCTCCAGAGCCCCCACCCCAGCCTGGCCGTGCCCGGGCCCTGCTTCCTGGGAGGGCCTGGCATTCGCAGGCCTTCAGCCGCCACCTGCCTCTCCAGAACCAGCAGCTCAGGGCCGCGCCCGGAGCCAGTGCCGTGGGCGGGGCTGCAGCTGCGAGAGCCTTTCCCTCCCAGTGGGCACCGAGCCCGCACTTCCTCTTGCCCGGGAGGCTGTGCCAAAGGCATTTAACCACAAGCCGGCCTCCGCCCCGCCCCACCCCCACCCCCAGGGCCCAGCAGAGTTGTTCCGCCTGGGCAGACAGACCCACAGAGCCGGGGCGGGGCCTGGTGCGTGCAGGTCTGCGTGCTCGGGCCTGTCCCTGCAGACCGGAGCCTGCTACGTGCAGGCAGGTGTGGGCATAGCTCGTGGGCCCGTGGGGACACACATGTGCAGGGAGAAGCATGCGTGTCTGCTTGTGTACATGGGAGTACATGTGACCGTCGGTTCATGCGTGTGGGCTCTGCTCCTGGACACAGAGGCCCACGTGTGCGTTCCCTCCTGTTTGTGCCCATGGGGTTGGAGTCAAGTCTGAACATGAATCTGGACGCCCATGGGTTTGTGCGAGTCTGGAAATGTGCAGATCTGTGTGTGGGGACATGTGTGCATGTATGTAAGTGCGTGTGTGTGTGAGGGGTATTTCGGTATATCAGTATCTGTAAGCGTGTACATGCATGTGAGGGGCGTTTTGCTGTGTGGGTACATGTGAGTGTGTATATGTGTGCATGTTTGTGGTGGTTGTGTGTGCAGGTGTGGGCATGTGTTTACATGTGTGTGCTCCCGCAGGCACTGTGCTCACATGCTCACATTTATCTTGGCAGTGTTTCTACGTTTGATGTGTGTGTGTCTCCCTTCCCACGTGCACACGTGTGTCATGGCATGTGCAGGGAGAGGGTGCACCTGCTGGGGGGTCTTCCCAGGTCAGTCCGGGGCTGCCGGACCTTGTGGCCGGAGTGGCCTGGGTCAGCCTCGGAGTCCGATCCTGGGCTCGCTGCAGGTGTTTCTCCAGAGGGCGTGCACCTGGGTGGGGTGCGGGGAGGGGGAGGCGGCCCAGTCAGGGCAGCTGCAGACTCCCAGCCCCCGCCCTCCAGTTTCCCTGACACCCCCCACCCCTTCTGTCTGTCTGTCTCTCCCTGAAGCTCAGGCTGCAGGAGGAGCAAAAGACAAAAGGGGGAGGAAACGGAAAACCCTCCAGAAGCCGCACGTGCCTGTGGGAGCGACGCCCTGAGGCCTGGCCACAGCCCCATCCTGCCAGCCGCTGCCTGTCCCAGGGCCGGCCCCGCCTCCACCCCAGGTCAGCGGTCACAGCTGGACGCCCGCCCGTGACCGGCTCCCTTGAGGAATTTGATGTCTAAGAGCTGCCCCTGCGGGTGACTGTCACGTCTCCTTGCAGAGCCAGAGCCCAGGCTCGTGTGGGGTCCCGTGACAACAGCCCCGCAGCCCAGCTCCTGACCCGCCAGCCCCCTGACCTCCCCTCTCGCCAGCCCGCAGCCGGGAGGGCTGACGTAACTGAATTCCAGAAGCCCTTCCAGGAGCCGGGAAGCCTATTCCTGCCCTTTTTGTGGCCAGCTGAGCAGGCAGACGCCTCGTGTGTCACTCATCAGATGGGAGGAGTTATGGGAGCCAGGAGACCTGCAGTTCCCTGCCGCCCAGCCTGCCCCAGCCTGGCCGAAAAGGAGGGGGAGGAGGAAGAGGAGAAGGAGGAGGAGGAGTAGGAGGAGGAGGAGAAGGAGCAGGAGGAGGAGGAGGAGGAAGGGGAGAAGGAGGAAGGGGAGGAGGAGGAGGAGGAGGAGGAGGAGGAGGAAGGGGAAGGCCAGTGTCCAGCCTGCCTGGCTGTTTCCTCAGCAGATCCTCGCCTGCAGGGGAAGGGGTCACGGGAACATCTAACCTGCTGCTCGATGGCTCTCGAAGGATCAGGGCAGGGGAGGACCTGCCGATGGGCGGGTGGAGCCGGCACAGGGCTCGGTCAGCAGAGTGACAGGGACCCCAGGTGGCCGTGTGGGAGCCCCAAGTGGGGGTCGGGCCACAGGAGGCAGGCTCCCCTGTGAGGGCTCGCTCCTCGCTCCTGGGCAGGAAGAACAGGGCACAGGTGTGGTTGGCAGACACCTGTGCGCCCACGGACACCTGTGAGCTGGTGAAGGCTGGCTGCAGACGGCCGGACCCTCCTGTCCTGCACTCACAACCCCGTCAAGAGGGGATCCACTGCCCGGTCCCCGTGGCTCAGGGGTTGAGCGTCGACCTATGAACCAGGAGGTCACGGTTCGATTCCCGGTCAGGGTACTGGCCCGGGTTATGGGCTCGATCCCCAGTGGGGGGCGTGCAGGAGGCCGCCGATCCATGACTCTCATCATTGATGCTTCTCTCTCCCTCTCCTTTCTCTGAAATTAAAATAAAAAAACAGGGGATCTACACCGCACCTCCCACATCGGGGCCGGCCTGCGTCCAGCCGTGGCCGATAGCTCTGGGGAGGGGTATCGTGTGAGTGAGCTTGGGCTGACCTCCTGGGGACCCCTGGGAAGGCTGCCGACTGGAGGGCCCGAGGCTGGGAGAGGCCCCCAGGCCGCTGCACCCGCCAGGAGTGAGGGGCTCCCAGCTCCGTGTTGGGGAGGCTCCTTCCCAGGCCTGTCCGGCCCCCGGCAGGGGCCGCGTGGGGCGTCTGTGACCACACCACCCGCACAGCGGGGCGCTGACAACGCGTCCCCCCAGCACGAGGTGCCCGGCCCTAACCCCTGTCCCCCCCACCCCCGCCCCCAACCTGTGAACCTGACCTTATTTGGCAAAGTCTTTGCTGATCTAAGGAGTTCAAATGCGGCCTCCCAGGCTCCCGGCCACGCTAATCCCCAGGCCCATGAATGTATCAGGTCCGTGGCAGGGGGATTAAGGCTGCGGATGGAGTTAAAGTGACTAACCAGCTGACCTTAAAATGAGATTATCCCGGATTATCGGGGTGGCCGCGTCCTCCCCAGGGTCCTTACAGGGAAGACGGACGCGGGGGGTCGGGCGGACGGAGCGGGAGCGTGGGAGCGACGTCACCCCTGCCCGGCGTGAACATCCCACATAGCAATGCGTCTCCAGACGTTGGCAGGTGCCCTGGGGGCAAAATCACCTCCCCTGAAACCCCCCCTGGTCTGGGCGTTGGCCCAGGGGCGGCGGGGGGCGGGGTGGTGCCCTGGAGGCCACACACCCGGCGCCTGCCCCGCGAGGCTCTGCTTCAGGAGGGAAGGCCAGGGCGAGGGCCTGCGTGTGGAGACACACTCCCCTGCTCCCCTCGCTCCCCAGGGTCCTGCTGGCGGGAGGCCCTTCTCTGGCCGGACCACCAGCCTCCTCTGTCCGAAGGCCCCGGAGGGAAGTAGATGAGGCCTCCTGCCCGGCCGGCGTGGCTCCGTGGCTGAGCGTCGACCTGTGAACCAGGAGGTCAGGGTTCGATTCCCGGTCAGGGCCCAGGCCCGGGTGGCGGGCTCCATCCCCAGTGGGGGGCGTGCAGGAGGTTCATGTGTCGATGCTCAATCACGGAGCCACGCCGGCCGGCCGGGCACCTCTTCTTCTTTGGACCAGAGTCTCCGACCGGGTCCCTCCCACCGGCATGAAGGCGGCCTCCTGGCGTTTCTCCAGATCCTGCCGCCTGTGTCTCTTGTTGACGGTGCCCCGTCTGCATGTGCCAGATGGGATCCATCTCATTTAAACCCAACAACCCCCGACACAGGCACAACCACTCCTGTTCCTCAGGGGAGGATGCTGGGGCCCAGGCTGCCGCGTGAACAAGCGCGAAGCCTCAGGCCCCGGAGCTCCCGGGCCTCGGGGTCTCCTGCTGGCGGTGGTGTGGCCGCATGAGCAGCTGTCCCCTCTCCAAGCCGGCTCCCTCATCAGGATGCAGGACGCGCCTCACCTCCGAGAGGCTCCTGAAGTGGCTGCTGAGCGGCCGCTGGCTCCGCCGTTGCCATGGAAAAGCCCACAGAAGCGCCTGGGCCACCTGGCAGCCTGCTGCCCGCTCCCCGGGGGCCCTGGCTGGGCTGCCTGCCCAGGGCTCAGAGGGCGCACGCGACAGGGGACCTGCCCCCGGCAGCCTTGGCGGAAAAGCCCGATGCCTTGGGGGGAGGGGGTAGACGGTGTGAGGCCCCCCCAGTCCTTGTCGGGGCCCCAGGAGCCCCTCGGGAGGAGAGGGGCCCTTTCTGCCTGCCCACCCTGCTCCCCCTAATCGAACTGCACCTCAACCTGCCCCCGTCAGTGCACTCTCAGGGGCCCCGCCCTCACCCTGACCAAACCTGGCCAAAATGTGAGCCAGGTCTGGTGAGCCAGGGGGTGCTCACCTCCTTCCCCCGCCCATGACAGGTGGGTCCGGGTACAGCAGGTGACCAGGTCCAACCAGCTCCCGGGCTGCACAGATACTCAGCAAAGCCCGGCCGGTGTGGCTCAGGGGCTGAGCATCGGCCTAGGAACCAGGAGGTCACGGTTCGATTCCCGGTCAGGGCACAGGCCCGGGTTGTGGGCTCCCTCCCCAGTGGGGGGCGTGCAGGAGGCAGCCGGTCCATGATTCTCTCACATCATGGATGTTTCTATCTCTCTCTCCCTCTCCCTTCCTCTTGGAAATCAAATTTAAAAATATGAACTTTTTTTTAAAAGAGTCACAGGAACAGGTACATAAGGAAATCCAGGTGTGACAGATAGAGACGGGCAGGGGACGAGGTGTGAAGCCCAGGGTGGGAGGGGGTGGGCGGGCGTGGGGGGGCTGGGGCGGGGGGAGGGGCGGGGGAAGGTATTCGAACGCCTCGGTGATTGTCCGTCCCCCAGCCGAGCAGGTGAGCCACAGCTGGATCCACTCCGATCGGGTTCGGAATCTTTGAAATGGAGACGCTGCCCGAGCAGGTGGTGTCATGTCTCCCACGGCGAGCCCAGCGCCAGCGCTCGGTCCTCTCGCTGACCCGGATTAACCCGAGGCTCCAGACCCCGTGTGACCCCCGAGGACCAGGGCGCGGCTCCTGTGTGAGTCCCGAGAGTTAGAAGCAGAAGAGCAGCAGCCGGGGCCCTGGCCGGCGTGGCCCTGTCCGTGGAGCCCGGTCCCCAAACGTGGGTCCTGCTCAGGGCACATACCCGGTGGGTTCATGTCCCAGGTGGGCGTGTGCGGGAGGCAACCGACGACGTTTCTCTCGCACATCGATGCTTCTCTCTCTCTCCTTTCCTTTCTCTAAAAATCAATAAAATAAGATTAAAAATCCCTGGCTGGTGTGGCTCAGTGGATAGAGCGTCGGCCTGCGGACCGAAGGGTCCCGGGTTCGATTCTGCTCATGGGCACATTCCTCTCTGGCCCAGGCCCTGGTCCGGGCGCGTGCAGGAGGCAACCAATTGCTGTGTCTCTCTCACATCGATGTTTCTCTCTGTCTCTTCCACTCTCTCTAAGAATCAGTGGGAAAATATCCTCGGGGGAGGACGAAGAACAACCAAAAAAAGAAGAACAGCAGCTGGTGGTGTGGAGTCCTGTCCGCACACCCGGCTCTCTCGCACTGTTGGACACACACCTGCACACACCCCCGTCCCCCACCCTCCCGTAGGTGGGACGGTGGCAAAACCAGGCACCTTGCGGGGCCTCTAGAGTACAGGCTGCCTGCTCGCTCGCTCTCACTCCTGCCCGCCGGGCGCGCGGGTGTCATGTGTGGGCGACTCTAACCCCCAGGGAATTCTGAGGAACATTCCAGCCCAGCCCCGTGGAGAAGTGACGCCTGAGTGAGGGCGGAGGAAGAGGGAGGGTGTGAGCAGCGGGTGGGGGTTGGGGGGGTCAGGACACTCGGCAGCCCCTAGAGTAGAAGTGGGTTCAGAAACCAACCCCAGAGCAGTTCTTGGGGGAAGGAATCAGGGGCAGAGGCACACCCCTAACTTCAACCTCTTGGATACTGAGCTGAAGACAGAGTCCAGCTCTGGCCTGGCTGGGTGGCTCAGTGGGTTAGAGCGTCATCCTGATACACCAAGGTTGCGGGTTCGATCCCTGGTCAGGGCACATACAAGAATCAACCAATGAATGCATCAATAAGCAGAACAACAACAAAAAAATCAATGTGACTTTTTTTTTTCTGTCTCTCCCTTCCTCGCTCTCTCTCAAGTAAATTTAAAAGAAAAACATCTTAGCCCCAGCTGGTTCGGCTCAGTGGATAGAGTGTCAGCCTGCGGACTGAAGGGTCCTGGGTTTGATTCCGATCAAGGGCACATGCCCAGGTTTTGGGCTCCATCCCCAGTGGGGGGCGTGCAGGAGGCAGCTGACCCATGATCCTCTCTCATCATTGATGTTTCTATCTCTCTCTCTCCCTCTCCCTTCCTCTCTGACATCAATAAAAATATATTAAAAAGAAAAACATGTTATTAAACAAACAAACAAACACACACACACACACACACACACACACACAACAGAGCCTAATTCCAGGAACTAAACATCAGATTGGTGCAGCCTGGGCCACCTGCGGTGACAAATGGGAATACAGTCCCCAATCCTGGCTTCCTCTTTGTAGCAGGACCACACACCCCCCCCCCCGCCACTGGAGTGGGGGGGGGGCCTCAGCTTCGTGCCCCGTGTACCCCAGTCTTGGCCAAGGGACTTGCTTGGGGCAGGATGTGAGCAGACAACACGAGGCCTGAAGCAGAGGTGTGCCATGTGCCTGTGGGGTTGGCTTGACCCTGAGTTTTGTAAAGAGCACACCCCAGGTGGCTCATTTCCAGCAGCCCGGGTCCCAGAGACCCCCTTGGAACAGACCTGAGCCTGACCCTCAGTCCAAAGCACAGCCCCTCAGTCGACCTGGAGCCCGTGACCAAGACAAAAAATGTGGTGCTATCGCAGGGGGCCTGGGGGCTGCTTGTTATGCAGCATTATTGCTGCCGGAGCCACCATACCTGCCTGTTCCTTGGATGGGGGACGGAGGGGCAGCTGCCCCCCGACTCCCACTAGCCAGCATCCAGGGAAGTGGGCTGAGTATTCAAAATACACCAAGGTGCCCGCCCCCTGGGCACCGGGAAGGTGGGAACCACCAGTGCCTGTCATGGTGGGGCAAACAGCTGGTCCCCGATGTGGCCCCGGGGCTGCCCTGTAAGCCAGGTTGCCAGCAGAGCCTCTGTCTGAGCCCCAAGGAGCAGCCGGCTCGGCTGAGGTACAGGGCTGAGTCGGGTCGGCGAGAATGAATTGAATTTTGAGTACAATTTCATGTCCATTAACTTTGCTCAGAGTCCCACAGAGGAGCCAAGTGACGGAGGAGGCCTTGGCTGAGGGGCCATCCTGGAAGCAACTGACAATTACAGAGCCTCTCAGAGCTCTGTGTGCAGGGACCAGGTGAGGGCCTGGCTGTGGGGTGGGACCGGGGGAGGCCTGGGCTGCAGGCCATAGGGTGATGGACCAGTGCTTCCAAGGCCCGCTGGGGTGGGCAGTGTCGTGGTGCGGGATCCTTTCTCCCAGGAAGGATGGGTCCTCTTGCGTTGGGTAAGAGGCAGGGCCTGGCAGGGCCCAGGAGGGGGTGCGTTGGGGGCCGGGACTGGGGGAGCAGCCCCTGCAGCCAGACGACTATTTCTGTGCGAACCTTGCAGCCCAGGTCGCATCCTAGGGGCCTCCCATCTGGAAGGTCCAAGGGGTCCCCACAGGGAGCATTCCGGGCGCAGGGAGGGGGTGGGGCGGGGGGCGAGGCGCTGGCCTGGGGAGAGCTGCCTGACCTCCAACGCCTGGGGACCAGATCCCGGGAGAGGGGAGGGGGATGTGCTGTCCCGGCAGAGGGGAGAGGGTGGGAACTGCCCCCCTCAGACCTGAACCTGGGGGCTACCTAAGGTGGGGAGCCAGGTAAAGCTCGCAGAGCAGTGGAGGGGCAGGGAGACCCTGAGGGGAAAGGCAGGGGGCGGGGGAGACAGCCTGGGCAGGGATGGGGGGTGGGGCTGGAGCCAAGAACCCCTCCTCCGGCCTTCACCTCCCCATGCGGGTGGGCGGGGCTTCTAGGCTTCCTGAGAACTCGCCCGGCAAGACCCCACCCCCAGTATCAGGAGTGCGGACCCGAACGTCCCATCGATGCCGCCCCATTCGTGTCCCCCGAGGAGGAGTGGCAGCGTGGGCCCCACTCATAGCCCCCCATCAGGAGTGGGGACCAGGACGTCCCATCCTTCACACCCCACGCCGACCCCCAGCTCCGGGGTGACGGTGAGCTTGACCCTCCACCACGTGTCTGGATGGCTGGAGAGGTCCCCGCTTTCTGCTCACGTGCTCTCATTGCAAGTGTCTTCCGGAATTGAGGCCGCGACTGCGGAGGCCTACAGACCCCTCTAGCCCCCACCCCGGAGAGAGGCTGGCGTTCCCGCCCCCCCGAAACCTGCCCTGTGCTGCAGGGAGGGCAGTGGAGACCGGAGAGGGGCGTGGCGTCCAAACTCCCACCCGAGGGGCGTGGCTTACATGAGGGGCGGGGCCTAAAGGGGTTGGGCCTGGTCAGCCGGAGGCGGGGCTAAGAGGCGCAGCCAGCGGCGCGCGGGAGGGGCGGGGCCTGGACGGGGTGTGGCCGGAAGAGCGGAGCACAGCCTGGGCGGGGCTTGAAGGGGCGTTCCCGGGCGGGCCGAGTCGAGAAGGGGCGTGGCCTGGGCGGGGCGGGGGCGGGGCTCGCGCCGGGCCACTGGAGCGCCCACTTCCTCTGGCACTGGCTGCCGGGCGGAAGTACGTCAGTTGTTATCAGCTCGAGTCCTCGCTGCTACCGTCGCCGCCTCACGATCCCGGGCGCCTCCTCCCGGCCCGCGCCCCGACGCCCACCCAGCCCGCCGCCCGCCGCGCATGGGGCGCGCCCCCGCGGAGGCGGCCCGCAGCCGCTGAGCGCCGCCCGCCCCGCCGATGCGCGCGGCCGCCCGCGCCGAGGCGCCCAGGCCGCTCCGGGCCCAGGGCTGAGGGCTCCCGCGCGGCATGCCCGGCCCGGCCCGCCGTCCGCCGCCGCCCAGGGCCCCAGCCTGCGCGGCCCGCACCGAGCCCGGCGGCCACGCGTAGCGCAGCGGCAGCGGGAGCCCGACGGCGCGGCCGCAAGGTCACCGCGCGCCATGGAGGCCAAGGTCCGCCCGAGCCGGCGCTCGCGTGCGCAGCGGGACCGTGGCCGGCGCCGGGAGGCGGCCCGCGACGCCCGCGACCAGAGCGCCTCGTCGGGCGAGGAGCCCGAGCCCGGGCCCGGCAAGGAGAACGCGGGCCTGCCCCGCGCGCCCCCGCCCCGCGCCGCCGCCGCACGCCCCCCGCGCCGCCGCCGCCGCGAGTCCAGCTCGCAGGAGGAGGAGGTCATCGACGGCTTCGCCATCGCCAGCTTCAGCTCGCTCGAGGCCCTGGAGGTACGTGCGGCGCACGGAGGCGGGGCGGGAACCCCCAGCTCGGGGGCGTCGGCGCACCCACGTCGGAGGACCCGGCCGCCGGCGGGGGGCGCGGGGGTGTCGGTGTGTCGAGCTGCGGGGGAGAAATATGCCTACATCCAAACGGGGGGCCGTCGGGCTGCACCATCGGCCCTTTTGGCAATTGTTTCTCTCAATCAAAGTATCGCTTCCTGGGGCTCCGGATGTGCTGGGAGGCGCCGCGCTGGACTCGGTGGGGCGGAGATAAAATGGATACTTGGAGGTTCTTCCTGTGCCTCCCTCCCCCTCGAGGCTTCTGTTTGGACGGAGGGGGGGGGGGGGGCATCGCTCAGACCTCTCTCCAGGCTGCACTGTTCACAGGATGACAACAAATAGTGCCTGTCTGGCTGCCCTGTCACGGACAATATTTGCTGAGCAAATACTGCCCTGCTCGGCGCCCAGGTGAGTGGAGAGGGACATGAGTACTGTCAGGGAGCTGCGTCTCCTCTCCCGGAACGGCCTGTAGCAGGCTGGCCCAGTCCGGGGAGCCTCCACCCGCAGCACCTATTTGAGGGACCAGCATCTGCCGGGCTTGGGGCCCCAGGGATCACCCAGTTAACAGCTCCCATCCTTTTCCTGGAGCCGGGGGGCTCGTGGGCCTGTGAGGCCCAGCAGGGAAGGTGCCCCTCTCCCTGGGGTCTGCCGGTCTGGGGCAGGCTCAGGTCAGTTGCTGGCAGCCAGGCAAGGTGGCTCAGGGACAGGCCTGCCGCTTCCTGTCTGGGCAGGGGATGCACCGCGGTGGGGCCCTCCGGTCCTGCCCGTGTGGTGTGGTGGCCGTGCCCGGCTGTGTCCTGGGAAGAGCTTTCTGCCTTCATCCAAGCCAGGCCCTCCCCTGTAGCCTCAGAGGGGTCAGACCACCCCCCTTCCAGCAGGCCTCTCCCGCCGGACGCCGGCTCCCACCGGCCGGTCAGCGCCTTTCGGCTTCTGCCCTGGTCTGTGTGTCTGCTGGTCCCTCTGCCCGCATCGAAGTTTGGCACCTTCGGGCCTCTGAGCAGGTGTTCCTCAAAGGGTCCTCCTCCCTCCCTCCACCGGACCCTCGTTACTTCACACGCTCTCCTTCCTGTGGGTCCTTTCGCGCTCTGCTGGGTGGCTATCCCCCCGGAACTTGTGAGCGAGGGGTGAACAGGCACCGCTCTGTCTTGTGCGTCCCCTGTGGGGTCCCAGGGCCCCGTGCACATTTGTGGAGTCATCGAGTGGACGAGCGGGAGGAGAACCCTGGGTTCGGGAAGGCTGATCTGATCCTCAGGCCCATGGGCGTGCCCTGGTGACACGAGCCTGGGGTCCACGCGATGCCCCCCTGCCTCCGGGGCACTGACAGTGCAGCCTTTGGGGGTGTCTGTGGGCTCCCAGGCAGGTCCCAGTGGGAAGAGCCTGCTCTGTGTCACTCCCCGCCCCTCCTCACGCCTCTCTCTGCCCTTCTGAGCCAGGGAGGGGCCCCCCGCCTTGGAAAGTCCGGGGCTTCTGCAGGAGCCGTGGCGTCTAGATTGGCACTCTGGCTGGTAGGTTGGCACGCTGGTGGGGCCTCATTTTTTGCTAAAGTGCAGTGGTTCTCCCCAGACACCCTTAGCCAGCATGCAGTAAACGTGTGCTCTCGCAGGTACTGCCTGTGCCTGCTTGTCCCCCTGCAGCGATAGGTATACTGAGGCCTGAGGCCATGAGTCAAGGCCCCAGCCTGTCCGGGCTCCAAGCTCTGCCCACTCAGGAGGTGGGACCCGCGTAGAGAAGCGGGTTCGTTTCCCTAGAGTCCTCGCCCGTGTCCTGAGGATGCAGGCCCCAGACCCCTGCAGCCCAAACACTCCCTATCCCCCTTCCCTCTGCCCCAGGCAGACCCCTACCCCTCTGTGTCCCGGACACACCCCCTACCCCTGTGCTGAAGACAGTCCCTACAACTGCGTGCACCTGTGTCTGCCCCTAAGGGGAACCCCTGTGCCTGCCTCAGGGTGGGGGGCTGAGAGGATCCCAGCACATCAGTACTGCAGCCCAGCGGGGAGGCCATCGTGTGGCAGTATTGTTGGCTGAGGAGGGGACCCAGGTGTGGAGAGTGGGGAGCTGGGATTGGGCCCCACCAGCCAGTGTGTTGGAAGCCCATGCTGTGGGAGCCTTGATCTGGGGGGCCATGTGCCCAGCTCGCTCCTCCCACAGGGGCACTGGGCTGAGACCTCGAGGTGGCCAGGCTCAGCGAGGAGCGCTGGTGGTGGAAAAGCCTGTGCACCTGCTCTTCAGATGGGGAAACTGAGGCCCAGAGAGGGCGAGCTCTTTGTAACCATGGGACAAGGTGGCACCAAGCCTGGGACCCTGTAGGATGGGACCCCGTAGGATGGCCTTGGGCTGCTTCTCCACCCCCGGAGAGCTCTCCACCCCGCTGAGAGCCCACGGCTGTTGGGCTGCATCTTCCAAAGCCATCGCATGGCCCGCGGCCCGCGTGGGTGCCCCGCTCACTGTGGGCTGGGGCTCCTGCACGTCACCATCTCCTGTTTTGTGGGTCAGCGCCTATCGTGGGGGAGATGAGGCCGGGAGCAGTGAGGGTGCCGGCGGCCGAGAGGGCGCTGTCCTCGCTCCCACTTTGTAGAGGAGGGAGCCGAGGCGAGGCCAGGGTGAGGTCCACCCGCTGCAGCCTGGTCCACAGAACCATGACACCCGCCCCCCCATGGGCTACGTCTTCCTGATGGTCTTGGGGAGGAGCCTGAGCTGGGCAGGCGGAGGGTCCTGACGCAGATGCCACAGCAGGTGCCCGGCTGCCTGGGCTGCTGCCTGGGCTCTGGGAGGGCCGCCCCTCAGCACCATGGGCATTCACACTGGTGTGCAGGGCCGTGGCCCCACAGGCTATGGCAGGGTCTAGTCACCACACATTCCTCGTGGGAGGTGGGCCCGCAGAGTGGGTGCTCCCGAGGTGGCCCTTTGCGGCTGTGGCCTGTCTGCTTGCTGCTCGTCCCCACCCCAGGCTTGGGTGTCTTGCGCCCCAGGCACGTGGGCAGGGACCATCTCCTGTCCCCCCAGCCCACTCCTCTGCTCCAGCGTGGCAGGGTGTCGCAGGCCTCGGTTTCCCTGTCTGTCTGTCACCTGCTCCCCCGCGCCCGATGGCAGGGGGTGCAGAGCCGGCAGTCTCCCCCCTCCTTCCCTCTGCTGAGTGCCTGGAGGCCTCAGGTGCCCGGGGTTAGCACAGAGGCCAAGCGTCGTGGTGAGTGGGGTTCCCCATGGCAGGGTTTTGACAAGTGAAGGCAGTCGCTCTTCTGAGAGGTGGTGCCAGGTCCGCCCGCCCAGGGACTGTGCGGTTTGCTGACCTGGCCCACCTGTGTTCCACTGGTTCCTGTTGGTTGCTGCCCCCCCTCATTCGTACCTGGGCAGATTGTGGGGTTTCCATAGGTTCTGGCAGTTCCCTGGTGGCCACGTCTGCCCGGACTGCAGTGCTGCCCCTGCCCACCTTCTCGTGCCCTGTCCCGTCCCTCTGGTGGGCCTCTCCCCTCCATGTGGGGGCGTCAGGCCTGCCAGCCGGGGGGCTGTCCTATAGCTGGGGTTTGGGCGCAGCTGGTTGCATCGTGTTTGTGGGTCCTGTGTCAGGGGTGGTGGGGTGCAGGAGCACCGTCAGCCCCTCCACACGGGACAGAGTCGGGTCCCGGGCCCAGCCCACCTGTGGTTCCATTAGAGACGCTGGTCGCAGTGGGGAGGCAGGTGGTGAGAGGGAACCCGTGGGACCAGCTGCTGGAAGCAGGGTCAGCAGGGCGGTCGCGGGGATGCCCACCTGGGGTGGGAGCCGCCTCCCTCACCGCCCTTGGCAGCCCTTGCCCAGATGTGGCTGGGGATGTCCCCTGGGGGCCTGTCTGTGGTGGCCCTGGGTCAGGCCATGCTCCCTTGTGCTGGGGTGGCCTTGGGAAGGGCTGCTGGCCTGCAGGGCGCGCTCTGTCCCCTCCCTACTCGCTGAGCATTTACTGAGCCAGTGCCTCTGTGGGACCTGCCCCCGGCAGGGGAGCAGACAGGTGGCTAGGCCGGCAGGTGCCTGACAAGGCTGTCAGGTCGGGGCGGGGGGGCACTGAGGCCTGCGACCCCGGTTCACAGCTGCTTCTACTCCCCACGCAACCAGGAGCCCGTGCCTGCTCTGGGACTGGTTTCCTCACTGGGACCAGGCAGCCCTTCTCTGAGCTGGTCCCATGTTCTTTCTCTTTGTCCCCCATCTTGGGACAGCACCCCAAGAGCCTCCCTGCCCCCCACCCCCATGGGCAGGGCAGGCTATAGTCCCTCCTTCCCTCTGGGTGACAGCCGCGCAGCAGCGGCAGCTGAGCAGGTCCCGGGCGGAGGGGAGCAGGGGCACGCTGCCTGGTGCCCAGTGAGGGCGGAGGGGAGGGGAGGGGCTGGGAGAGCAGAAACTGACAGGTTGGGAACATTTCGTCCCCGTCGAGTGTGGGTCGGGGGTGGCCCAGGTGGTCAGCGCAGGGTCACGGTGACCATCTCCTGGATGGGCAGCCGGAGACTGGCCCAGGTGTAGTGAGGCAGGATCCAGAAGCTTCCGGGGCAGGGAGGCCTTCTCGGGGGCGGTGTAACACGGGGACAGCCGTGCGCCAGTGGGTGAAGGAGGTGCCTCCCAGGCAGGGGCCTTGCCTGGGGCCAGTAGATGCGCCTCAGGGAGGTGTGGGGAGAACTGCACAGGGTCCCCATGCCAGGGCCAGGGGTCAGCGCCATGTGGGGTGTGGGAGGTGCGTGTCCTGGATGCAGGGGGTCGGGGAGTTGGGCCAGGCAGAGAGAACCCCCCTCCTGGCTCCCAGTGGGTGTGGTGGGAGGGACCCTGACAAGGTTGTGAGTAAAAGAGGAGGGTGCCCTTGTGGCGGCTGAGGGGCCTTGGCAGTCTCTGAGGTCCCCCGATTTTAGCACCCCAAGTCCCACATCCTGGGAACCTGCTCAGTCCCAGACAAACAGGAGAGGACCACATGGAGGGAACCCTGCGGGGTCCTCTGTGCCCCAGGGGGCAGGTCTCGAAGGTGGGGCAGGGTTTGGGGGCTGCGGTGGGAGGTGTGGGCCATAGGGATGCCAGGGGGGAGACACAGCCGCGCGAGGCCCTGGGCAGACGTGCGAAGGGCGTCCAGCCTGCAGGTGGGGCAGGCGGGATTGGCCGGAGCTCCTGCACCGAGTGGGTGAGGGCCTCTAGGTCTCCAGTCCAGGAGCTCTGGGGGACAGGCGGCCTCCATGACCCACAGCCTCCTGGCCCCTAAAAGGAGGGGGCTCCAGGCCTGGCTGTGTCCAGGGGTGGCATGTTCACCCCACAGGGCCTCCTCCCACAAGGGCAGGGCGTGAAGAGGCAGTCCGATGCCAGGTGTGGTGGGGTGCCCACGTGGCCAGAGGGGTGGGGCCACGCCTCTGCCTGCAGGGCCGGGGGCCTGGGCCCCAGGGAGGGACAAGGAGGTGGTATTTGCCCCTCTTCATGGCTTAGCTTCACAGTTGGTTTGTGGGTGCAGTTGGGAATGTTGGTGCTGTACGGTAATGATGCTTAAGGGGACCACGCCATAAGGTGGCTACAGAGAATCGGTGGTTTCAGGCAGCGGAGCCACCTGGTGTCCAGGGGTGTTCCGGGTGCAGGGCCTTCAGGGGTGGCGCACCGCTGTGCCGGCCCAGCGTGTAGGTCGCTCTGCATCCGGGCAGGGTCTGTGTGTGGCATCTGCCCATCGGTCAGGTGTGCCCACAGGTGTGCATGACCCAGGTGGGCTGCAGAGGTGGATCTCTGGGTAGATGGTGCCTGGGCTCTGGGCTCTGGGCTCTGGGGCCCCACCTGGGCATCCCTTCAGGGTCTCCTCATGGCCGCCTCTGTCCCCTTCGGTGATGGTGGCAACAGGCGGTCCTGGAACTGGCTGGGGGTCGTGGGGTACAGTGTCCAGTGTCACTGCCAGTTAACCTGCTCGTCCCACCTCCCCCACAGAAGGACATGGCCCTGAAGCCACAGGAGCGGAAGGAGAAATGGGAGCGTCGCCTCGTCAAAAAGCCCCGGGAGTCAGAAAACGGCCCGCCGGCAGAGCCCAGTGAGAACGGCCGGCCCCCGGAGGTGGGCAGCCCCGAGCAGGACCTGGAGCCCACCTGCGACCGGGGGAAGAAAGTCCCACTGCAGCCCGCCAAGCAGGTGAGCATGGCCCACCCCACTCAGAACCATGGGCACCCATGGGCCACACCAGCACCTGGACACCGCCTGTCGGCATCTGGGCCTGCCGGGCACGCACTCTGTCATTGTCGGGCATGGGGTGTGGGGCACAGGTGGACTGGGGCCGGGCAGTGCCCTCTGTGAGGCTGGATCCTGGGCTGAAGCAGGTGTGGGGGCCTGTGGGTGCACCTGATAGGCTGGCCCCGTTTCCCCATCGCGTCCGTCAGGCTCCGCCAACCACGGGGTGTCCACTGTGTCTGTACCGCGTGGGGGCCGGGCTCATTGCGGGGTGCTCTCCATTGCTAAACCTGTGTGAAGCGCAGGTCTGGGGCACTCGTGGCCGGTGGTCCTTGGTGGGGGGCTTTCTCCCAGCGAGTGAGCGAGCGAGCAGAGTGCAGGCTGTGCAGGTGCCTGGCAGGCTGCCCCTCTTCCGACTCGCTGTTCACTCCTTCTTCCAGGGAGGGTCTTCTCGGCGTGTCACGCTCTCACTCACCTGGGGCTGGGCTGCTGGTGCGGGGCAGCATGTCTGGGCCGGGCTGGACGGGGGGTCTGCAGGCACACTGGCCCAGGTGGACACGTGCTCTTTCTTCCATGCAGGTGTGCTCCCCAGAAGGGGGGCCGCTCCCAGCCAACCCCTGGGACCAGACCAGCCCGGCCCAGCGCCCGCAGCAGCAGCCGCCCAGCCAGCCCCAGGGGTCACCCCCAGCCCCGTGTCAGCGCTGCCAGCCCAGCCGGGCTCTCCCGGACCCCGGGCAGCCCTGCCAGCCCCAGCAGCCACCCCCGGGTCAGCGCAGCTTGCCCCAGCGGTCACTTCTGGGCCCAGGTCAGCCCTGCCGACCCCGGCGATCACTTCTGGGCCCAGGTCAGTCCTGTCGGCCCCAGCGGCTGCTCCCAGCCCCAGATCAGCGCAGCCGGCCTCGGCGGCCACTCCTGGCTCCGCCCTCCAGGCCACGGTTGTCACCCCTAAGTTCCAGGCAGCGCTGCCGGCCCCTGCGCTCCCCCCCAGCCCCCTGCCACCTTTGCCAGCCCTTGCGCTCCCCCCCGGCCCCCTGCCACCTCTGTTGCTCCCTGCTGGCCCTCTGGCACCGCTGCTGCTGGCCCACGTGGTCGTGCTTGGCCCCGTGTCTGCACAGCCAGCCCAGCAGGGCATCCTCAGAACAGTGGTGCGGGCCCCTTCAGTCCCTGCTGGCCCACTGCCCGCACTGCCAGCCCCCCCGGTCACCCCTCCTGCTGCGTCCCCGCCGCCGGTCCAGCTGCTCTCCCTCAGGCCAGTGCTGCTGCCCCTGGCAGGCGCTGCTCACCCCATGCCAGTCCCGAAGGTCCCTCCTGGGTCAACCCGGTCACCCCCGTCAGCCCCAGCAATTAGTTGAGGCCCCAGAGAAGCATGGGCCCCCCAAATCTTCACTGCTGGGCCCCAGCCAGCCAAGCCAACAGAAGCAGCCACTCCTGGGCCCAGAGCAGAACTGCCGACGCAAGCGGCCCCTCCTGCACTCCAAACAGCCCTGCCAGCCCCCGCAGTCGCTTCTGGGCCCGGGCCCACCCTACAAGCCCCGGCCGCTGCTCCCCATCCCCAAGCGCCCCTCGCTTCTGGGGGAGCCCCCCCCGCCCCGCCGGCCACTCCTGGGGCCCCTGCAGCTTCGGCGGCGGTCCCTGCTGGACCTGGCCCTGGGCCGTCCCTGCTGGCCCCTACGGTCACAACGGACTCGATCCTCCACCCGCTCAGCCCGCCAGGCCCCATATGTGAGCCCAGGAGCCTGATGCCCGTTTCCCGACCACCATCTGTGGCTCCCTGGGCCCGGCTCCTCTGCTGCCCGAGCTGTGTTGCTGGACTGGTCTCTGTGCTGCGGCCGGGCCGTGTGCTGTGTTTGGCTCAGCAGAGGCAGAGCCCCAGGCAGGGCCACCACGGCCCAAGGCCTGCTAGCCGCCCAAGGCCACCTTCGCCAGGAAGAGAAGAGAGGACCCCCGTGTCTCCGCCCCCCCCCATGCCTGTTCCACCCCCCTGTGCCCGCTCTGTGCTGTGTGATTCACACATTCACACGCCCCTGGGAGGGGCTGCCGGGGGCCCCTCTGTTTCTCTGTGCCTCTGATGCCACATGTCCTTGTACATTGAGTCTGTGCACGCCCCCCAGGTGTGCCTGTGTGTGTGTGTGTGTGTGTGTGTGTGTGTGAGCTGCTGGCCTCACCCCCAGGGCCCCTCCCCTCTGGTCAGTGTGCATTCCTCGTGCCCCCCCTCCCCGCAGAATGTGGGTGCAGCCTTGTCCCGCCAGCCTTGCCTCCACCTCCAGGTCCTGTGACTGGAGGCGCGAGAGTGCTCAGGGCCATCTGTGGTCGAGTAGAAGCTGCTGGTGGCAAGGAAGGTCCCCCAGGACTGCCTGCCGCCAGTCACCACCCAGTCCAGTCACTGAAGTGGGTCAGCCCCCACCCCCAGCTCCGCACCAAGAGAGTCTCCAGGGCCCTGGGTCCTCGGTGCCCTCAGTGCCCTCTGCAGCCTTCCAGTTGCTGCCCCAGACGCCCCCTGCTGGGCAGACCCCACACTACAGAGCTCTGCCTCCGCTGTCCCTGGCCCAGGGCAGGCCACTCCAGTGCTGGGACTCCCTGGACAGCAGGGGCCCTGAGAGGGGCTGCAGCTGTCCGTCCGGGGAGTAGCATTGCCCCCTGGGGTGCCCTGGCCAGGCTCCCGCTCAGCCTCATGCCCCTGTCGCCTGCCGTGACAGGCATGTCCATGCTGACCCATCCTCGGGGTCCCGGTCTCCAGGCCTCCCCCTCCCCACTTGCTCACCAGGACCCTGCCTGTGGGGGCCTGACCAGCCGGGTGTGGGGTCCCCTAGTCCTCACTCAGGGCCTCCCAGAGACGCAGGGTTTATTTTTCTGATTGAAGACAATAAAAAGTGCCGTGCCATTCTTATAGCAGCGTCAGCGTTTGTGACTTAACAGGAGTGTCCTGCCTGATTGTGCTCCTTATACCCAATGAGCAGCGGGAGGGAATGTGTGGTGCGCTCAGGACCGGCTCTGCTGGCCTCTCCCTCAGCCCCTGCACTGGACGGGGACTCGGGCGTGTGCCCTGCCCTGAGCCCTGGGACCTGTGGGCCTTGTGAGTGCCTCTGCCCGGTCCGCATACCTGGTGCTGGGGCGCATCCCAAGGGGGGCCAGGATGAGCGTGGACCTTGCAGCCCCTGGGAGTGTCGGCCAATTTGTAGGGTGTGGGGCAGGGCCATGGGGACCCCCAGCCAGGGCCGGGGCTGCCCCACTTCCCATCTGGGCCACCCTGCTGTGAGCCTAGGGCCCTGTGTGATCGCAGGCTGAGAAAGGGGCTGGGGTTCTATTGGACCCCAGAGGGGCTTACAAACCCATGACCCCACAGCTGCTCTGGGTTCACAGCGCTGGGACCCTGGGGGGTGCCACCTGGGGAGGCCCACCTGCCGCAGGGGCGGCTGCAGCACCTGTCCTGGGGGCCCTGCTGGTGTTGCCTGGGGACAGCAGTCTGGAAGCGGGCTCTCCTATGGAGTGGCCACTAGGAGGCGCTGGAAGGTAAATGAATTTCTGAGCCACCTTGCTGGCCACAGGACACAGCTGGGGGAGTGGGGGTGGAGGCTTGGGCTCCCACCGATGAGCTGGCTCCAAGGTCAGGGGTGGGGGTGGGGTCCACTTTGAACAGGAAGTGAGGATGGATGAGTCTTTGAGGGGGGTCTTGGAGGTCTGGGGGAGGCCCCTGCTGCGCCAGGGATGCCTTGGATGGAGCCTGGGTGTCCGCTCCATGCCCGGCACAGGCCCTGCCTCCACCTCCCTGTCTGCAGGTGCAGTGCCCGGCCTGCTCTGGCTGCGGTTTTCAGGTGGAAGGGGGTGTCCGTGTAGGACCCGGGATGGCCACGCTGAGATGGAGTTGACTGTGCAGGGGCCCACTAAGGAGACCCTTGGGGTTCCCAGGGGTCAGGCACGAGCATGGGTCCTCCTGAAACACCCTCCAGGCTGAGGGAACCCCAGGAGGAGCTTGTCTTGTGAGCACGGGGGTGCCTTCGTGTGTCCCGGCTTCAGGTGAATGCCGATCACTCCCGCAAGCCCTGCCCTTCATTTTGATCAAAACCAGAGGGCCGCCCTCGCCACGGAGTTCTTCCTTCCGGGTCCTGAGCACCAGAGTGCGGCCAGCAGGGCCTCTGTTCCAGTCACGCAGTGTGTGAGGAGCGGCTGCTGGGCCAGACACCGACCGGCCGGCCTCCTCCCTGGGCAGAGGCTACCCTCACCCTAACCCAGAGGCACCCGCAGGTCCCCAAAGCCAGGCCAGGCCACTGTAAGGGAGATAGCGCCACATCCAGCCCTGCCCTCACCCAAGGGAGCTGGCAGGAAGTCCGCCAGAGCTGGGTGGGAGCCTGAGACGTCCCGTCTGGGCCCTGGAGGGTCTCAAGGCCCCGGTTACAGGCGCTCTGAGGTTCCGGCCCTTCGGCGGTTAGAGCCCTGCTCCCCTGCTCCCCTGAGGCTCCCGCACAGCAGCCTCCCTCCCCCGTTCTGCGGTTAGAACCCGGCTCCCCTGAGGCTCCCGCACAGCAGCCTCTCTCCCCCCTGAGGAGCCCATTGGTTCTGGGAGGCTCCGCCCGCCCTCAGTCAGGGTCAAGCCCCGAGTCCCACCCCCACCCCACGAGGTCCTCGGTGGCCTGACCCACTCCCCCCGCCCTCCTCTGCCTTCCTGGGGCTGACTCACTTGCGGTTCAGCTCCCGTACCCGTACCCTCCGCACACCTCCAGGCCCTCCCTGCCCTGGGTGCTGACTGCCCCATTTCTCATCTGCACCCCCACCAGCCCTGGACCCCGAGCCGCGAGCCTCGCTGGGGAAAGGAGACAATCGTGGGAGCGTCCTGGATGCTCCGCGTGTTGGCCCTTCCGGGCTGCTCCCCACATCCGTTTGCCGTGTCGGCTTGTCTGCCGTGTTTGGGGTTTTCTAATCATAAGACAGTTGCCAGATGGGCTGGTAGATCCTTCCGGAAGGTTCCCCTCCGTGCCACGGGCTGGCGGTGTGGCCTTGGGCGACGCAGCCCCCTGCCCTCGGTGCTGTCACCGCAGGATGGGGTCATGCTGCTCCTCCTGCAGGACCAGTGAGCCGGGTGCTGGGCTCCTATGACTGTGAGTGGTGCCTGCCCCAGCCCCTCCTCACGCGGGAGGTAGCTGGGGGCTGGCGATGGACTCTGGGGTTCCTCTGTGGTCCCTGCTGTCCCCGGCGTGCCACCCTCTGTGCCGGCCTGTGGGACGTGGGCAGCACCTGGAACCGGGGTCGCCTCCCTGAGTGCTGGGCGGCGTGCTGGCTGAGAGCCACAGCCTTGGTCGGTCAGACGCGCCGAGGGAGGTTTGCATCACCGTGGAAGCAGACGAAGCTAAGGGACAGAAGGGAGGGCGGGAGGCGGGAGGCGATGGGACCAGGACACGGAGCTGGACGCAAGGCCATGTGGCTTCCTGGGTGTGGCAGGGTCAGGGTCAGGGTTGGGCTGGGATGTGGGTCGTGTCCCCACAGCTTTGTGAGGTTAGAGTTATTTTCAAGTAAAAAGAAGAGTGTGAGCCCGGCCAGCGTGGCTCAGGGATTGAACATCGACCTATGAACCAGGAGGTCAGGGTTCGATTCCGGTCAAGGCACATGCTGGGGTTGCAGGCTTGATCCCCAGTGTGGGGCCTGCGGGAGGCAGCCAGTCACTGATTCTCTCTCATCATGGATGTTCCTATCTCTTTCCCTCTCCCTCTCTGAAATCAATAAAAATACATATATCTTGGCCACTCCTCTCATTGCCACTTAAACTCCACGGATCTCTGCTCCTCCCGTGAGCTGGGCACTTGGTGTCCAGGGAGGCTTGTGTGTGAAGAGCAGGAGCTGCCGCGGTGACAGGACAGGCACAGAGAGGCTGAGGGATGGCCCTGGGTCACACAGCCTGTGGCCTGATGCCAGCCTGGGGTTGTGGGGGGTCTGAAGAGAGGGGGAGGAGTTGCCACCCTGCTTGGTGTAGGGAAGGGGTGTGGCGACCACTGGGGAGGGGACAGAGCCAGCTGCAGACTCCTGTCCTTGAGCCTGTGTCTCCTTCCTGCCTGGGCTCCACACAGCTGGGCCACTTGCCCCCTACCCGCCCCTCCCTGGGCCGCCCCCTCGGGTGGAGCTGGGGCCTGACCCTGGCTGCCCCCCTCCCCACAGCAGGCGGTGCAGAGGCTCAGGCGCTTGCTGAGCCCTCTCTCTGTCCCCAGGTGAAGGCTGTCCTGTCCAGAGGGGGCGACCGCCACAGCGAGGACGAGGGCTTCCGAGAAGCCACCAGCTCCCGGCTCAGCGCCTCCCGGGACCAGCTCAGTGACGTGAGTACCCAGACCCAGGGAGTCTGCGGCAGCCTTCCTTGCGCAGACCCGCCAGCCGCTCAGTAAACAGCTTCTCACTTACCAGGGCTCCGCCGGGAGGGAGTTAGATGAGGACCGAGGCTGGTGGGAGCCGGTGGAGGCTGTGTGGCAGGGTGGGGGTCAGGTGGGGGCCCGCTGTCCAGCGGGCAGGCACAGGCTGGACACTCCGGTGGCAGGACTGGACTGGAGACAGGGGCTCTGGGAGCGAAATGGCTCGGACTTGGGGTGGTGGGCAGGGGTGGCTGCTGGCCTCAGCCTGATGCTGAGGTGGCCTGAGTCTGGGGACGCCTTTGCTGTCCTGGCAGGAGGTCCCTGAGCTCAGAGCCCTGGAGGTGGGAGGGGCCCGGGACCCCGTGAGGGGCTGACCCAGGATTTGGCCAGCGATGGGGAGACCAGACCAGGTGGCCCTGACCCCAGGGGTTTCAGGTCCCAGAGCTTGGAGGAAGGCTAGGGATAGGGGAGGGGTTCCTGGGGGAGGGGACCCTGGGAGGCCCTAGAGGAGGCCCAGGCTGGACCCCCAGCTGCAGGCGTGGCCGCCCTGGAGGCTGGAGGAGTGAGTTTTCCTCATTGTCATTTAAATGGAGGCCTGGGAGCGGTGAGGCCGAGGCTGCAGGAGGCTGATTGCCCGCTTGGTCTTTCCCACAAGATGGGAAAGGGGCCGCCCAGTTCCATCTCTGAGTGTCGGCCTGGAAGCAGGAAGCGGACTCTGGGCCCGCAGCCCAGCCACCCTGTCCGTCCGTTCGTCTGTCAGCAGGGCCTCCAGGCTGGAGACTGCCAGGGCGAACTCTGCACCTGGCAGGGGTCTGCCTGCGGAGGGGGGCGTCCCACAGCTGCAGCCCAGGCGGGACGGGTCCCTGTGCGGATAGAAGCAAGCTCAGTGCCCAGTGTGCTCTAGGCCCTGGTCTGCGGGTCCCCCCCAGCCCCATCCCGCCAGCCTGTGCCTTGGGGGCCAGCCCTGGGGGCCTCCCTGTGAGGCAGGGGTGAGACCCACCTCCGAACCACTTCCTCCCACGGCCTCCGGGCCACAGCTCATCCTGACTCCAAGGCCGGAGGTTCCCCGTCCAGCTCCTCCCGAAAGCCTTCCCGAGCTTCCCCTCCCAGTCTCTGGGAGGTTGGGGGTGGCACGGGGCAGGCTGGCAGGCACAGAGGGGCGTCCCCCCTGGGAGGGTTGGCCCCGTGAGGACTGAGCCAGGTGAGGACAGAGCACGTGTGGAACGCAGGCCCTCTAGGGGCCGACACTTGGCTCAGAGTTGAGGGATGTGGGGCCTGTGTGTGGGGGTGTTGGCCGGGCCATATCTGGGTCTCTGGGCCAAGGTCCGAATGGGGTCCTGGGTCTGTGAGGCTCAGCTGTGTCCTCGGTCCTGACCCCCAACCCCTGGTTCCCGCCAGGGCCCAGGGCGTGGTCTCTGGGCCTGTCTCAGGGTCACGGCATCTATGCCCAAGGACAGGGGTGCCCTGACCTTTCAGACGGGGCCCCGGGGTGGGCCTCAGAGGCCGGGTGGCGGTGGGGCTGTGAGCCTGGTTACCCTGGTTACGGATGTTCTCTTCCTTCCGCAGAGCTCAGCGCAGGCCTTCTCAGGCAGAGGCTATTCCGTAAGTCCCCCCCCACCCCACCCTCTGTCCCTCTCCCTCTCTCCCTGCATGTCCTGTCCCCTCCGGAGCCCCCATTGGAACCCTGCCCCGGGCGGACCCCAGGGTGGTCTTGTTGGCAGAGCTGGCCCGAAGCAGGTGTGCACAGGTTGGAGATGGGCTGAGGGGCGGAGGTTCCGAGGGAGAGGGTCCTGTCGGGTGGCACTTGGACTTGGGGGTCCTGGGCGTGGAGCAGCCGTTCCCCGGTGACCCCCCTGCCCCCCAGTACCTCGCTTGGCCTGGGCAGGCTGGCTGTGCAGGGCTCCCCTTCCGGCCCCCACCCCCATCCTTGGGGAACAGACTGCCCCCCCAGGACGTTACTCCTTTTCCCTGAAGTATCAGCAGGCCCAGAGCGCCGCGACAGCCAGGTGCCAGGTGTGGCTGGTGGCCGGCCCGGCAGGCCCTGGTTTACCAAGTTCAGAGCTGCAGGGCGGCTTTTTGTCGGGTGTGACTGACCCATTAGCCCAGCCGCCCTCCCCACCCAGCGGTGTTCCAGGGAAGGACCCGCCCTCCTCTGCAGCCTGGTGCCTGTCAGTCCTCACGGTCACGGTCACCGGTCACCACTAGCGCCTGGGCTCCCCACACTACAGTCAACTGGGAGCTGTGCCAGGGCCCGGCCCCAGCAGCACAGGCAGGCAGACCCGGGCGGAGGCATCGGTGACCTGTGTGATGCCGGTCAGATGGGGAGAGCCGGGTGGTGATTAGGAGGGGGCGGGGCCAGCACGCCCAGCAGCAGACTGGGCCCCTCTGTTGTGTGTGCATGTGGCTGGTGTGTCGTGTGCTTGCATGTTGATGTGTCTGTCACATGCACATCTTCATGTGGCCTGATGAGGCCGTGTTTGCCTGCACCTAGAAGTTCTATTTGTCTCTGGGCCGCCTGTGTGTTCTGTGCCCCGCATGCGTGTTCATCTGCACGTGTGTCTGGGTGTAGCAGATGCGCATGCATGTGTGAGTGGGTGTGTGCACGCCTCACATGTGTACCTGTATGTGAGTGTCTGGGTGGTGTGGCTGCACCTGTGCCAGTGACTCGTTCTGCAGGCGTGTGCCCGCGTCACCTGTGTGTGTGTGGTTGTCCTCCCTTCCCAGCAGCGTCCGCTCTAGGCGACACTGGCATTTGCCCTCTGACCTGGCTCATAGACGACACTCAAAGGGGCTTCATTTGCCCAGAGTTTCCCCAGCAAATCCCCAGCTACTGCGCATCCTCAGCAGCTTCTGTCCCAGACGCTCGCAGCCCTGCACAGTCGTCAGATGCTTGTCCGCCACGTACTAGTTAGAGAGCAACTCTCCTAATTCAGTTGCTTGCAACCAAAACACGTGATCTGTCCGCAGACACAGGGGCCTGGGGGCTTCCCTATGAAACCGAAATGGAGATCTAGAGCTGTGGAGGCCAGAGGCAGCATGGCCCCCGCCCCCCCTCAGGCACCTGGCCCCCCCTTCCCCACCCCAGGCACCTGGCCCCTCCCCCCTCCCCACCCCAAGCACCTGGCCCCCCCCCCGCCCCACCCCAGGCACCTGGCCCCCCGCCCCACCCCAGGCACCCCGTATTCCACACAGGAGGACCAGATTGGGGGTCATTGCCACCGTCTGTAAAGCCCCACCGCCTGGTTTGTTTGTGTATCACGGTCTGCCTGCCTGTGCTGCGGGGCCGGGTCCTAATGGAGGCCCAGGTGTGCCACCCCCGCTCCCACTGGGTGGTGTGGGGTCAGGCAGTGGGTGGGCCGTGGATTTGAGCTCCATCGCTTTGTGGGGACTGCGGGAGAAGCCACCGAGACACCCCCTCCCCCCCCCAGCCTGGCACGGCCCTTCCTCCAAGCCACTTTCCCAGAGGTTCCCGGACACATCGAGGTTCCGCCCACTTGTGGCTGTGTGTCCTGCATCTGGCTGTTTCCTGGGTTCAGCTCTGGGCGATTCTCCTACACCAAGGCCCTGGGTGGGAGGGTGCCCACGTGGTCATCCCACTGCAGTGTGGCCCCACCAGCTTCGGACCCACCGTGCTGCCCCTTGTGCCTGAGCCGTGGCCGGGCCCTGGAGCAAGACCTGGAAGCTCTGGACAAGCCATGGGGCCCTCGAGGCCCAGCACCTGCACCAGGAGCCACAGCGGGAGGGGCGGGCCGGGCCCTGGGAGCTGAGATTCAATTACACGGACAGGCCAGGCCGCCGGGCTCCGGGTGGGATTAATGCCAGCACTGCTCTGGTTAAGACTTTCGTGTCGATAAATAATTCATAGGCAGTTAGCGCTGCGAGTCTGACAACACGCGAACGTATTAATACAGTCGACTCCGCCACAGGTCAGCCTCGGGCGCAGGGCTGGGCCATGTTTTATTCATCCTGTGACACAGGCCCATTGATCTCCTGGCCCCACGGGCAGTGGGGAGCCGCGAACAAGGGGAGGGAGGCCTGGCCCCTGAGCATAGGAGGCTCCCCCACGAGACCCTGGGGTGGCGGCTGCTGGCCGTCCCCACGCACTTGTCGACTCATCGCGGCAGCCAGCGCTCCTCAGGCCACAGGCCAGAGGTTGAGGAGAACCCAGAAATCTCCTGGCAGCTGTGGAGGGAGGCCCCGGGGACAGGAGGGGTTAGAGGGGTCAGAGCAGAGTGCATGGAGGAGCCAGAGCCAGAGGAGCGGCACACGGCCCAGGCGGACCCTCCCATCACACGTGTGTGGCTGAGTGCCTGTGGAGACACAGAGATGTCAGGTTTCCCTCGGGAGTGACGCGGGGCACGGACCAGGGCTCGGGGACGGCGGGCAGGCTGCCCATTGGCAGTGGACGTGCTCCTGGGCTGGCGGGCATCCCCCCCCCCCCCCCCGCCCCGGGGACTGAGGGCCAAGGGCTGAGGGGTCGGGCTATTAGGGGAAGCCCCTGGTCAGGCCGAGGCAGCCCTCGTCCTCGCTGGCCCACCTGTGACAGGGCACGTGCGTGGGTTTCCGCTGCGGGTTTCGCTGGCGGAGGTGCCTGTGCTGGGCCCTCGGCGGCAGTAACCTCATTGCTCGCTCACGGAGTGATCGGTGCTCTGTTTGCTTTGAAGCCGAAACACCCACAGAAAGTGAATTGGCCGAGTGAGCCAGGGCTCGCGGACCCTCCTGGGTTCTGCATGACTAATTGGGCGCAGCCTCGACTTCCTGCTCCAAGAAGCCGGGCCCTTGGGGCGACACCCTGGCCTCAGTCCCCTCCCAGCCACCACGCAGGAGTCGCTGTGTGGTGCCCGGCAGCTGCCTCAGTCCCCCATTGTAAGCCAGTGAGTCCGCGGTGGTCCCCCCGCCAGCGGGACGCCAGGGGCCCTGTCTCCTGCCCCCTCCTGCCAGCCACGCAGGCCTGGGCTGGCACCGGGCGGAGCCCAGACCCAGGATGAGACTGGCCTTTCCATGCGGCCCTTCTGGCTGCTCCCAGCCCCGGCCCCTGCTGAGCCCTCAGGCGGCCTCTGCCCCACAGCCCGTCGGACGCTCATGGCCAGGGCACCGGGGAGGTGTTTTCAGCCACGTCACTCACTTGACCGGAGCGTGTCCTAATTGCAGTTGCTGGAAAGAGCTTTCCTTCTTTATGTCCTTTTGAGGGAATTGCTGTGGCTTCTAGAACAGTCTTTCCTTTAAAGCTCTGCTGACTGACGAGAAACGGGTTGGTTTGTTGATCACGGTCTTTCCTCACCTGCTGCGCTAATAATGTGGGGCCATTTCTGCTCGGCACAGCTTCAGGGCAAGCAGGTGGGCACCCCGACCCCTCCCTGCTGGCGGCGCCTCTGGCCAGGCCTGTCCTGACCCCTCATCATCCCCAGGGGTCTCCCCCCCCGACCGCTCGCCCTCCTTGCCTCCTTCATAGAGCTCAGCTGCCCAAGGCTGGGCCCCGCTGGGCCTGGGGTGAGGAGGGGCCTCTGCAGCCTGGGTTCCTGGTCCCACTGGCCTAGGACCCCCCCCAGGCCTGAGGCTCGGAGTCGGGGGTGGGTCTGCAGAGCCTCCTCCGTCCCTCCCACCCGCCCTCTCTGGTGTGAGCCTTGTGGCCTCCCGTGAACTCGCCTGGCCACCTGTGGGGCTCATGGCACTAACTCCCCTCTCTCTCCCCACAGTGTGACAGCGAGAGTGACGGGGACGACAAGGTAAGCCCTACGGACCCCCCAGCTGACTCGACCCACAGGTGGCCCTGAGACCTGGCAGGAAGGTGCTGGGGCTCCTGTGGGGTCAGGGGCACCTGGTCACACAGCTGGGACCTGGGCCGGCGAACAGGCGAATGTCCCACTGAGGCGTCGCAGGTGGTGAGGCAGGCAGGCTGGGACCCCTTGTGCCTGTGGGGGCCCTCAGGGGGGCTGGGCACGCAGGCCCGGGGGTCGATGTGCCTGCGGGCGCTTTGCGGGAGGCGGCCTGGAGGGCCCGCTGAGCACTGCCTGGTGTTTGGTCAGGTTTCTGTGAAACGGAGTGAGTTCCGTTGGGAGGCCTGGTATGTGGCTCTCGGCTCCGAGTCCTGGCCACGTCGGGCAGGCGGCGGGCAGGCGGCCCTCCTGGTGCTCAGTGGACAAGCCCATGCAGGTGTGGAGAGGGCTGGACAGGCCTGCGGAGGACGCCGGGGCCCAGGTGACAGCCATGGGGGGGGCGCAGCTGAGAGCGAGCGTTTTGTCCCAAGGCCTGGGAGGGGACGGAGGAGCAGTGTGGACAGCGAGGTCTGAGATGCCCGGGACCGGCCTCCAAGGGGAGCTGGCCCCAAAGCCCCGGGAGGGGTCGTCATTGTGGTCTGGCCCGAGGGGCAGATGGCAGAGGTGGCCAGCGTGTCCTGGGGCCCAGGGCCCTCCCCTCCGCCACCCTGGGGCCTGCGGGACGCCTGTGGGTCCCATGCCCACAGCGCCTGGGTGCTGGGACGTGTCTTCCCGAGGAGCTGCCTGTCACCCCGTCTGTAATGAGTCCGACTGGGCACCTGGGGAGAGGGCTGAGCCGGCACATCGCCTTCAGCGCCTCCTTTCATTGGGAACCACTCTTTGGAAATGCTCTCTGAAACCAAGGGCTGCCATGAGGGGCAGAGGGAGGGTTCCTGAGCTGCTGGCTGCTCCGTCCACGCCCCGTCGGCCGGCACTACAGTTGCTGCCCACAAGCTCCGCCTGCCTGGCCCCGTCAGTGCTGGTCTTGGCGAATTTTTCCCTGCACCCCGGGGTCTAGCCAGGACACGTCCTTCACAGCAGCTCTGCCTCCCAGCCCTCCCTCCGGGCGTCAGGGAGCAGGGGCCAGCCACCCTGCACACGGCCCCCTCAGTCAGGAGCTGCTGCTGCTGTAACAGAAACCAAACTCGACACTGACAATAGCCGTCTGTCCCTGTGGCCGTCCGTGGCGTGTGGCTCCCACCCTCAGTCTCGTCTGGGTCCGAGGAGGCAGCTGTGGCACCAGCCGTGTCATTTGCACCGTTTTCCCGCTCCGTCGATCATGAGGGCTGGCACCTCTGCACGGCGAGGCAGGGACGAGGGTGCAAGCGTCCGGGGGCTGGAGCAGAGGGTGAGCCCAGAAGGGCCACGTGGCGTAAATCACAGCATGAAGTTCAGGTCTTATTCCAAGTGCGTCCGGCGCCACCACCCCGGGAGGTCCCTGCTGCACGGCCTCGCCAGGTGTCCTCAGGGCTCGGCCCTCCTGGCTGCAGGGGCACCGTGCACCGTGGTCCAGCCCCTCAGCATCCTCCATGGACACACTGATGGTCCCAGAGTTGGGGGTGGTGAGCAGCTGGGTGGCAAGAGACCCGAGTTCCCGCCCTCCTTGCCCCGGCGCAGTCTCTGGCAGCGAGTAACCCTCTCCAGGCCCATCAAGCAGGCCCGGGGGACACTCGCCTGGGACCTCGGAACAAGTGGCCACCCCTCCTGCTCTCCCCACTGCAGCCAGGCTGACCCGTGAGGATCCCCACCCCAAGCAGAGAGAAGGGCCTCTGCCCCCTGGGCACCCCAACTTCCTTTCTCTGGCACCGGCCAGGTGAGGCCGTTCACAGACCTGGGGGTTGGGGGGCTGGTGCAGGCAGGAAGGCAAGTGCCTCCAGGCATTTCCGGCACGTGACCGCGAGGGCGCAGGAGGGGAGACCAGCATCACCTGCAGCAGTGCCTGGCATCCACAGGCACCTCCCCCACCCTTGCTGGGCCCTTGGGACTCATGCCCACAGAGTTGGGACAGGCTGGCTTGTCACGTTCCCTGACGCACAGGGGGCCGGAACCAGCATGGCTGCTCTCGGGGGACAGGCCAGGAGAAGGGGCAGCTGAATGTGCAGGTTGGGTGGGCAAGAGAGCGGGGAGCTGCTCTGTGCCCTGGGTCTGTCTGCACAGACTCAGCAGGTGCTGGGCACGGGGACAGCAGGACAGGCGGGCAGCCCCCCACGGCCTCTCTGGATGGGCCGCAGGGAGGCCTGGGCTCCGTGCTTCCGGCCAGTTCGCTCGTCCCAAACCTGCCAGGGTCTGAGGTTCCCTCTCAGCCAGCAGCAGCCTGGAGGCTGGCCTGCAGACAAGACAGAAAACCTCTTCCAGCCTCCCCTGTGAATGCCCTCCCATCCGTCCGCCCTCCTGATGCACAGGCCCCGCCCGCGACCTCTGTGTCCAGTCAGTGCTGCAGACCTCCCACCCCCACCCCAGCCCTCTCGCCGCCATGGTCCTCCCACCTCCTCCAGATGGCCCGCCCACCACTCGGTAGTTTGCGTCTGCTTTTTTTATTGGAAAAATATGGGGTGAAAATTGTGTGGGGCTCATTAGGGGGCCAGCTGGGCCTGGGCTGGCTGCCTGCCGTCTGCCCGAGTGGCCCACCAGGTGGCTGGCTGGCCAGCACTGCTTTCCATCCCCTGCCTGTGGCCACAACCCCCCTCAAGGGATGTCTGTCTGTCCAGCCTCTGCCAGACGCCTTGCCAAGTCATGCTCCCAGCGCTCGGCCTCTGCCAGCTCCGGGGCTGCGGGAACGGGGCTGGGCCCTCCGTGGACAGCAGTTCGGCTCCCTGGCCAGCCCCCTCCTCCGAGCCTGTGCCCTTTGCTCACTGGGGCCCTCATGGTGCCGGTGGCCTGGGAGGGAGGCGAGTGTTCTGGACACTGACCTGAGCCCCTGGCCTGGGATGAGCCGAGCAAGTCCACCTCCTCAGAGACGGAGGTGTGTCCTCCCGAGATAGGCGGGGCCACGGCAGCTTAGAGGTGGGCGCCCTCCATCCCAGTGACTGCGTGGGTTTCCCCACATCACCCCCAGGGTGGCCTGGCCCTGCCTGCTGCTCTGGAGCCGGGTGGGACCGGCTTCCGCCCACCAGGGCCCGTCTGCCTGCTGGTGTCTCTCTCAGGAGCGGGGAGGGCAGAGCTGGCATAGGACAGGTGTGGGGCGCTGTCATCCTCCAGCCCCAGGCACTGACCTCGCTGCTCCCTGGGCGAGGGAGCATCCATACTCGCCCTGATCTGGTAGCGGCGATGGGGTGGCGACCGCTCGGACCGAGCAGCAGCCCGGCGGGCAGATCCGCGCCTCCGGGCTGGATTAGTCGGGCCTGCCCGCGCCCCGCCTCCGCCCCGCCCGCCAAGCTCCTCGCCTCCGCCGGTGCCCTCCGCCGCGCCCGACGGGCTGGGGCCCCGAGCATCGCAGAGCACCCCGAGCCCCAGCGGCGCGGCGGACCTGCGCCCCCGGCCTGGGCGCCGGCTAGGAGGGCGCGGGAGGGACACCCGACAGGCCGAGTTCGGGGTGGGGGAACCCGCGC
Source organism: Myotis yumanensis (assembly GCF_028538775.1). Taxonomy (NCBI): domain Eukaryota; kingdom Metazoa; phylum Chordata; class Mammalia; order Chiroptera; family Vespertilionidae; genus Myotis; species Myotis yumanensis. Next base: position 28,441,331 of record NW_027223770.1, read on the forward strand.
TCCGCTGTCCGCGTCCGTGGCTCCCGCTCCGGCCGGAGGACTCGCTGCGATCGCCTGCGGAGCGCGCCGACCCCGGGCGCCGGCAGTGAGTTCGCGGCGGAGGCTTCCGGGAAAGACTCAGGACTCGGGGGCCGGGTCCAGAGAGCAGCCGTCCCCCCAGAGCAGCTGATGCAGGAGGGCCCCCGTGCTGCGTCCCTGTCTCTCTCAGGAGCCGGGCGCGGGAAGACCCAGCGCCTTTGACCAGGCGCGCTGGGCGCGGGGTGCAGTCCGGCTGGGGGGCCCGGGCAGGCCAGGTGCTGGGGGGCGAGGTGGGGGGGGCGCCTTTGTCTGTGCCCTGGCGCAACCTGGCCGCCCGGTCCCGGGCCGCAGCCCTGCCCGGCCCGAGGCGGGGTTCTTTGTCTGGGGCGGGGCGCGCCCGTGCCGCGTGTCTCCTCCGAGGCTGCCCAGCCGGTCGAGTCCAAAGACAAAGCGCGGTGGCCGCCAGGGGTTGCTCCCCCAGAAGTCAGTGCTGCCCTGACCCTGCAGCCGGGACCTCCCGCCTGTACTTTGACCTGGAGTGACCCCTGGCTCCCACCCAACCGGCTCGGGTGGGGAAGGACAGGGCTGCCACTCCCGGGTCACGTCTCAGCAGATAATCCCAGGAAGTGACTGTCCCGGGTCGGGTCCCTGCAGAACAGGAAGGACCCTGGACCCGGTGCAGGCGGCCTCTGAGCACATGCTGGGCGGGGCCCCCACCTCCACCCCGCCAGGTGCCAGGCCTCTGGGGGAGCCCGCCTGCCCCTGCCCAGGGCCCCTGCGGACCGGGATCCCTCGGCTTCCCTGAGCAAACTTTAACTTCGGCAGCCGGACGAGGGGACTGACGAGCTGGAAGAGCGGCCTCCCTCAGCCAGGACGGCATCCCCGGGGGCTGGAGGGTGCCTCTCCCACCCTGCCCTCGCTCCCCTGGCTCTCCTGGTGTCTGGGCCCCGCCTCCTGGCCCGGTGCTCTGGGCTGGGTCCTTGAACCGAACCAGACCCGGGGGGGCGGGGAGGCCTGCGGCCTTAGATGCACTTGCCCCCAACCCCCACCTGGGCTTTCTAAGGGACTGGTCTGCAGTTCCCTTCTGACCCGGCTGCTGGGCCAGCGATGCTCCTCCAGTCAGGGGCAGCCCACCCACGGCACACCCACTCTCACACCCGCTCCCCTCCCCCGTGCCCCCGAGATCCCACAGACCTGGTCACTGTCTTTGGGGGGGGGGGGGGCAGGGCCTCAGCCCCTCCCTCCCTCCAGCACCTCCCACCCAGGGCCCAGCCCGGGAAGGTGACAGCTGCCAGTTCATCGCCATCAGCCACTGGCAGTGTCTCAGGTCGGGGACCCTGAAGACAGGGAAGGGGCCTGGGACCAGGCGGGCAGGCATGCCAGTGCCCCCAGGGCTGACACCCCGCCCACCTCCCCTGCAGACCCCCAGCTTAGGTAGCCTCCCACCCACATGGGGACTCAGCAGGGCTCTAACAACTGATCAGCTGCTACTCACCATGTAGAAGGTGCCGGAAAAAACACGGGAAGAGGTCACAGCAGTGGTGCCTGTGTAGGCGTGGACCGAGCCTGTGTCCTGTGGGTGGGTGAGGAGTCACAGGCGGGCTCCGTGGTCTGGCAGGGAGGGGAGACCCTCCACTGTCCCCCTCAGTCGGGTAGGGAGGTGGGGCCTGTGGTGCCTGCTCCCTCCCACCTTTGTGCCAAGGGGGGGGGGGGAGGCGGGGGGAGTTGTGTCCCTGGCAGTCGGGTCCTGCCCCTGCCTGTCGTCAGCTGTGTGTTCAGGATGCATTTGCTGCCTTGTTCTTCCTGGTCCCAGTTTTGGGGATGTCCTCATGGGGTGCACCTTTGGTGCTTCAGTCAGCCCACCGACAGCAGCCCCTGGCTGCCTTGTGCACCCGAAAGCCCAGGGTGGGGCATCTGCAGACCCCAGCAGAGGGAGGGCTGGGAGATGCGAGCGTGGGTGACGAGAATGTGGGCACTGGTCACGGTGAAGGCTGCTCAGGGCACTGCACCTGTCAGCTGGACGCCTTCAGCGGTGACTGGTACGCGGCTTACAGTCCAGGGAGAAAGGTCTATGGGGGACTCCACGTCCCGACCCCGACCGCCCTCGCGGCTGCCTCCCAGGAGTGGTGAGGTGGGGACGTTCCTCTTTGCCCAGCCCCGGGAGTCCACGCTGCCCTGGGCACTGGGCTCAGCACTGTGACCATGGTCCCCAGGCCTGTGACGGGCCTGGTGCAGGGAGGTCTGAGGCATGGCGGGCCGTGTCCTGCCGTCCTGGCTGTGGGTGGGGGCACCGTGGGCTCTGCTCCATCACCCACCTCGAGGCCCAACGGAGCCTGGGCTCCCGAGTCCCCGCCCACCTGGCAGGGCCACACCGAGCCCTCTCATTGCCACTGAGCAGGGCCGAGTGTCCTGTGTGGCCACCCTCCCACGTGGGGCTGTGGCTCAAGAACCTGCCCAGACCTGACCCCTGGTGCCAGGGCAGGGCTCAGGGCCGTTTACCCTCTGGCTCTGACCCTCCTCTCTCTTCCAGGCATCTGTGGGCTCCGAGAAGCTCTTTGCCCCGGCAGCTGAGAAAGGTAAGAGCACCTGTGGCCGGGCTCCAGCCTCAGGAAGGACCGGTTCTCCGGGGGTCAGCAGGGGGCCTTCGCTGGCCCCGCGAGTGGGCGGTGGGGGCTGGGCCCTGGCTGTGACCTCGCAGGCTATGGGCCGCATGAAATGTGGGGCTCACGGGCTCATTCCGGGGGCCCTCTCTCCACAGGCCCCACGCTAGGCGAGAAGTCGGAGGCCAAGGCCGGGCTGGCACCCAAGATCTCGGGCCTGGAGCGCAGCCGCGAGCAGAGCACCGAGCCGCCCTTCCTGCCCTCCGTGCGCAGCCCTGTGCCCTCCAGTGGCCCAGTGCCCGGCACCCCTGCCAGCCCGCAGATCAAGAAGGAAGCACTTGCCCTGCCCCGCCTCACCCCGCAGCCGCCACCTGTGCCCCCGCAGCCCCGGGCTCCGCTCCCGACACACGTGCCTCTCCCCCTGGGCGCTTTCCACGGCCACTGCCACGGTCACGGCCACGGCCACGGCCACGGCCAGGCTGTGCACAGCAGCCTGCTGGGCCTCAGGTAGGCCCTGGCCTGGCCCGTGTGGGCTGGGCGCAGACCCTGGGGCAGGCTGGTAGGTAGGGGCGCCCTCAATTGCTGGCACTGAGCCCCCCATCCCTACAGCAGGAGCAGCAGCGCCAGCAGCAGCGCCAGCCTCGGGCTCACAAAGCACGCATCCCTGTCGCCGCTCGGGCCAGGCACGCACCTGTCTACCTCACACCTGGCGCTCCGCTCCCAGGCCCAGCACCAGCACCACGCGGCCATGTTCGCTGCCCCTGCGACACTGCCCCCGCCCCCGGCACTGCCCGCCAACAGCCTGGTCCTCCCGGGACACCCCGCCGGTAGGTCCGGGTCACCGCCCCCTCCCTGAGATCCTCACTCCTGGGCAGGTGGCAGGACAGGCTGGGGGAGGGGTGCAGCCCCCCAAGGCACAGCCTCTCCCTGGGCCAGGCCCAGTGCCACCTGACCACAGAGCCCCAAACGCCGTGGCCCAGAGGGGCCTTCCCTGGGGTCCCACTGCCAGGCCTCTGTGCACAGGTGGGCTGCGTGCAGACACAGGCCTGCTCCATCTGGAGCCCCTCCGGGCTGGCCAGGCAGCTGGGACGGGGACTGGAGGCTGCCCAGAGCCTGCTGGCCTCTTCCTGCTCCGTCCCTATTGGGGGCGAGGCTCTCTGGGTGCAGCCGAGGGGTCTGAGATGAAGCGGCCCCTCCCGGCTTGGTTCCGGCAGCTGCCCTCGGGGTCGGGGTAGGTCCCTCATGTTTCTCCACGGGTCTCCTGTCCAGTCTTCCCAACATCGGAGTCAGCCGGACCGGCTGGGCAGCTCAGGGCCGGGCTGGGCAGCTCAGGGCCGGGCTGGGCCAGGACAGGGCGGGCGGCCCGGCGGGCAGGCTCCGCGGCCGTGGCCCGGGCTCACGGTCTTCTCTCTTGCCTTTAGATGCCAGCCTGTTGATCTCATTCAGCCCGCCAATCATGTATTGCCAGCCTCATGCGGGGATTCTGATTGGTACTTGGTCACAGGCCCCTCTCTTCCCTCCACCCTGGGGCCCGCACCTAGCGAGCGGCCACCACGGCTTGGCCTGCCGAACCCGGGAGTGCCAGGTGACTATCCGCCTCGCCCCGCCCGAGCCCGCGGCCGACGCGCCTCTGTCTCTCTCTTTTTCTCTTGTAGATCGCGAGCTGCTCAGGCAAGAGCTGAACGCGCGTTTTCTGGTCCAGAGCGCTGAGCGGCCCGGCGCCCCCCTGGGCCCGGCGGCTCTGCTGCGGGCGGAATTCCACCAGCACCAACACACACACCAGCACACACACCAGCACCAACACACATTCGCCCCCTTCCCCGCGGGGCTGCCCCCGACGCCGGCCCTGCTGCCCGCCGCACCCCCGCCGGTGCGTAGGCCCAGCTGGCGGGACCGGCAGGCACACTCTCACCTGCACGCAGGCTGCCACCACCCGCTCTGTCCGTCTGGCCTCCGCCCCCTCCTGGTCTTGCTCTAGTCCCGTCCTGGGTTTGGCAGGCACCCCGTGTGCACACACCTGGGACGTGGTCTTGGGCCCAGCGGTCCTCACACGGGGCCCTGGACGTCAGTTTGCAACAGGACAGCAGGGCTGCGGCCCCTCGTGTTCCCCAGGCCACAGGGCCTGGCCTCCTGATCCAGCTGCTCTGTGTCAGGGGGAGGCCACGAGGCCACTCAGCCCCCCCCGCCCTCCCCCCCCCCGGCCCTGCCCCAGCTGGGCCACCCCCCTGGGCTCTATGCCCCCATGTGCAGCACCTCCTCCCGTCTCGGCTGCCACAGCAGAAGGCCTGGCAGCGAGTGTGCTTCGGGGAGCCCTGGTCAGCTGGCTGCAGCCCAGCCCAGGAGGCTGGATGGCCGCCTAGGCCCCCTCAGGGCCTGCTGGGGTGGTGGGTACAGGCCCCTGGAGGGCCTCCGTGTGCAGGACCGCCTCACCTTCCCTCTCTCCCCTCTAGTTGGACAAGTACACGCCCACGCTGGACAGCCCCTACCTGCGACATTCCAACGTGAGTGGCCCTGCCTCTGGCCCCCGTGTGGTCCGCTGGGCGCCGGGCCAGGCTGGGGCTGTGGGGTGGGGGGCGATTGTGCTTCTAAACAGGAGGGTGGGGGCCCAGAGGGTGGGGCCGGTGTCCCCCCAGGACCCGAGTGCTCAGCTGGAGCCTGGACGCCCCCCCTTTCTCTCTTGCAGTTTTTCCCGTCCTTCCCGCCCGCCATCCCAGGACTGCCCTCCCTGCTCCCACACCCAGGCCCCTTCGGGTCCCTGCAGGGCGCTTTTCAGCCCAAGGTACTGGCTGTTCCTGGGAGGCGGGGAGGCCCGGGGTGTCCCAGGGGTAGGGGTGGCAGCATGCGGAGGGCACCCAACACACACACCTCCCCTGGGGACTCAGCCTGGAGGCAGAGCCCCAAACCCTCAGTGGGGCCCCAGTCTGGGCAGCAGCTTAGCAGCGGGGAGCAGTGCAGGGTACGGTCGTGGAGGCAGGAGGCGCCTGAGGCCTGGCCAGGGACTGGGCTCCCTCTGCTCCCTCCCTGCATCTCACTATCGAGCCCTTTCCTCCCCCTGAGCCCAGGAGGCAGGGGGCGGAGCCAGGCCCCCCGGGGGGCGGCGCGCAGGGCGACTCGGGAATGGGTGCTGTCGGGCCTGGGCCTCCACAGCCTCTCATCCTGTCCTCTCCCCTCAGACTTCAAACCCAATCGAGGTAACGGGCCGGACCAGCGCTGTCCACACCCTGCTGCCGAAGGGCCCCGGGGTAGGTGGCAGCCGCCCAGCGGTCCTTCCCTCCCTGGGAGCGTCCCCACCCTCCCCCGGGCTGGGCTGCGGCCCCCACCTAACGCTTGCTCCTCTGTCGCCACAGGTGTCCGAGCCTTACCGGACAGCAGTCAGGGTGAGCAGTCAGGTGTGGGCCGTCTCCTGGGCGAGGGGAGGGCCCACGGCCAGGGGGATCTGGGTACCCGTTGGGAGGCCCTGGGTGCCCTGTGACCCCAGGACCCGGGGGTGTTGGGGTGAAGAGGCCCACTGAGCGCTCACCGCCTCCGCAGAAGCCGGGGAAGTGGTGCGCGGTGCACGTGCAGATTGCATGGCAGACCTACCGCCACCAGCAGAGGCTGAAGGTGAGCGCCCCGCCGCCCCTCGGGTTTGCTGCCTCCCTCGCCTGGGGCTGGGCGGAGCTGGGAGGAGACAGGACCGTGTGGTGGGGTGGTCACACACCTGTGCTGGTCCCAGTGCCCCCCCCCACCCTTCCCGCAGCCTTCGACCCTGTGCCCTGTCCTCTCCCTGGCGGGCACCTGAGCTTCAGCAACAAACAGGAGGCGGGGACAGAAATGCAGGGGGGGCTCCTGTGCAGGCCCAGCTCGGGCGTAGCTCCCTGCCTGGGGGCCCCGAGCAGGGTTCCCTGAGCGGGGCGGGGCGGGCAGCACCCTGGACACCTCTGTCCCCGCAGATGCAGCTGGACCCCCACAAGCTGGAGGTGCTCAGCAGGCCCCCTGCCCCAGGCCTGCTCCCCGGAGTCCACTCCCCACATGACCGGGCCCAGCCCCTCTTCTCCAGCTCAGGTGAGGCCGCCTGGGGCTGGTGCCGGGGGCACCTGTTGCTCCCCCAGCCATCGCGCCCAGAGGGACCTGCGCCCGCCCCCCCTCCTTCCGGGGCTTGTCTCTGACGCCCTCCCCAGCCCACCTCCCTCCCAGGGAGGGTTTTGGCTTCTCATTGGAGGTAGAAACTGCCCCGGGACCCCGTGTTCCCCCGCCGCAGCCACACCAGTCACGCTGTGTCGGGGTCTCTGGGCGCACCCAGATTCGAGGACTCCCTAGCAGGACTCAGCGTACACACCCCCACGGCTGAGACGTCACAGTGAAGCGACAGCTGACTTAGCCAAGGGCCGGCCTGCGGGGGGGGCCGGGCGAGGCAGCAGCCCATGAGCCTGTCTCCCAGCACCAAGCGGGCACCACCTGTGGGTGCCGCCTCCGGGGCAGCTCCGGGACCAGCGCCCAGGCTTCGGGGGGCACAGACCACACTGCAGGCTCGAGGGGGGTTCAGCTCAGGCACAGGGTTTGCACAGCAGCACTTCCTCTGAGATAAAGGGGAGGCCTCGGGCCCCAGAGGCCCCCCCCGCCCCCCCACGGGCCGGTGTGAGCACAGGCCTCGGCCACAGCTCCTCCTCCCCAGCTGCCTCGATGGCACCTCCAAGTTCCCTCCCTCCCCCACTCTCCCTCCCCTCACTGCCGCCTGCTGTCCCCTTACACGTGGGTGCGTCTGTGAGGCCAGCCCGGTCACCTGGCTGGGGCTGGGGTGCAGGGGTCACCAGGTCGGCCCCTTTGCAGCACTCTGCTGGCCTCCAGACCCAGCTGAGCAGCGGCCTCCCTGGTGTCTGATCTTGCAGACCAGGGGCCCGGTCCGTGGTGGCTGCAGCCCTGTTCGCTGGCACCCCCAGGCCGTGTTCCGTGGGCCCAGCCGTGGCTCTGCACTTGGAGCCTGAGCTGCCTGCCCCCAGCCGGTCCTGCTCTTCAGCCGCTTCCCCCAGGGCAGGCCCTCCGGGTGCCCCCCTGCTGGTCGGGCATTGCCCTGGGCCGGGGTCAGGCTGCTGTCTCGTCCTGAGTCCCCCACGGTCCTTCCTCAGAGGCCTCCTTTCCCGGCGCTGCCTCCCCCCCCCCCCCCCAGCCACGCCCCCACCCGACACCGTTCCCAGCGCTGGGCGGGCTGGTTCTTGCTTCTGGGTTGATTTCTTTGGCTTGTGAGTCACTTGGAAGCACGTGTAACTGTAGCCGAGGGCCCGGGGGGATGGGACACCGCTGTTCCATGGTTGGGGCCCAAAGACGGAGCTGGGGGACCCCCACCACCGTCTTCACAGAAATCCCCTGGAGTGAAGGGCATGCTCCCTGCCTGGCGGCCTCCAGGTTCGGTTCAGGGGCGGCCGGGGCACAGGGCAGGGCTGCCTTTCGCAGCCGTAACTCGGGGCCACGACCAACACCCACTGGGTGACCAGTGTCATCCGTTAGCTTCCGTCAGGGTCTCGATCACGGGCGCTGGGAGCAGCCCACGAAGGCCCGGCCTCTGTCCCGGGGTGCACCCCCTCCTGCGCCCCTGGGGTCCTCCTGTCGGCCCCTTCGAGGCGGGTGGGGGTTCCTAGAGAAACCTGGAGCCCCGCCGGGAACGAGCCGACAGGTGCTGCCAGCTCCAACCTGCCCCCAGGTGCTGCCCATCCCACCGCCAGCCATTTCGGCCCCTCAGCCCATCCCGGCAGCTTCCTGCCCACAGGTCACCTGGCAGGTAGGTGCGCCCAAGTCGGTGTGCTGGGGTGGCCTCGGGAACCCTCGGGGGTGGGAGGTGACCCAAGAACCAGGGCCTCTCCCACTGCACAGCCGGCCCCTGCCGGTCCCAGGGCCACGGGGGAGGGCGCCAGGCAGGAGCCACCAGGCCCTGAGCCCCGCCCGCTGCCCCGCAGACCCTTTCAGCAGGACAAGCACCTTCGGGGGCTTGGGGAGCCTGGGCAGCGCCGCCTTCGGAGGCCTGGGCAGCCACGCACTGAGTGAGTGACCGCCCACACGCGTGCCCTCCCCTCCCCCTCTGTGGGCTTCCCCACGGGGTCTGGGCTGCACCCGCCCACTGTCCTTAACCCCTGGGGACACAGCTGGGGTCCGGCAGCCCTGCGTGGGGGACAGTCCCTGGCCTCATGTCCCCCCAACCCCCAGCTGCAGGCAGCAGCCTCTTTGCCCCCAAGGAGGGCTCCGCACTGCACAGCCTGCCCAGCCCCCAGGAGGCCTGGAGCCGGCTGCACCGGGCGCCCCCGTCCTTCCCCACGCCGCCTCCCTGGCCCAAGCCTGTGGACACGGAGCGGGTCTCAGCCCTGACCAACCACGACCGAGAGCCGGACAAGGGCCGGGAGGCTCGGGAGCGGTGAGTGGGCCCCTGGAGACCTCCCTCCCCCAGGGGTTGAAGCTGGACACTCAGAGAAGGGAGGACCCCTCATGGGATCTGGCAGGAGCCGTGGGGGCGTCTTTCCAGAGGAGGGGGCAGCAGGGAGGGGGCCTCTGGGGGAGCCGGGGTCCGTGGGGCAGGGCAGCCCTGGCTCTCGGGGGACCGGGGAGCTGCCACCTCACCCAGGTGCTGAGCCACCAGGGCCTGGTCTGGGAGGAACCTGAGGGGCCCCTGGCTGGGGTGGGAGGAGGAGCAGCAGAGGAACCCTAGGGTCCTGCAGGGGTTGTGGGCTGGCGGCGAGGACGGGAGAGAGGGGCTCCCACAGGCCCCTCCGCCCTGGCCCCCTCCCACGTTCCCCAGAACCTTGTATGGTCGCGGGCCAGCAGGCGCTGGGCTGAGGTGGGGGTGGTGGCAGGCAGCTTGCTTTGGGGGAGAAGTCTGTCTGCCCTGCAACTGAGGGGTGTCTGTCACTCCAGGGACCTCCTGCTTCGGGGTCCGGCCGATCCGCGGGTAAAGGAGAGCCGCTCCCCGGCCAGGGAAGCTCCCGCGGCCGCTCCCCCGCAGTCCCCCTGCGGCAAGGTGGCCCCCAGCGACCGCCTGTGCCCGGCGGGCCTCCTGGGCCCCGGGAAGCCGCCCGAGGGCGACGTGAAGGTTAAGGAGGAGCGCGGGGAGGACGGCGTAACCCCCGAGCCCCCGGGCCTGCACCGCGTGCGCCTGGGCTTCGCGTGGGAGCCGCCGCGCGACACCTACCGCGGCCTGGAGCTGCCCCGCCGCGCCCTGCCCGCTGTCCCCGCCCCGGGCCCCGCCGCCCTCGAGCCCCCCGAGCGCCTCTACCGCGACCGCGAGCCCCACGACTACAGCCCTGAGCGCCTGCGGGCCGCGCACCTGGGCGTCTCCCCGCACCTGGGCGCCCCCGCGCACCTGGGCGCCTCCCCGCACCTGCCCGCCTCCCCGCACCTGGGCGCCCTGCACTACCCGCGCCTCGGGCCCGTGCTGCACAACGGACTCCTGGCTCGGACCCCGCCGGCCACCGCTGCCCTCGGCGCGCCGCCCCCGCTAGTGGCCGCGGGCGGGGCCCCCACGTCCCCCGGGCCCCCCAGGAGCAGGACTACACCTCTCGGGGCTCCCGGCGAGGCCCCCGACTTCTCTCCGTCCCGAAACCCGCCGGAGGTGGAGGCGCGGTAGCTGGGTACCGCCTGGAGCGGACCCCGCCCGCCGCCCCTCCACCTGCAGGTCCGGGAACTAAGCACAGGCCCTCAGCCCGGCGGTGCCCCTGCCCCCGCCGCCTGGGGCTTGGGGTTCCCACTGCGCCTTCTGGGGTGACCTCCTGTTTTCTGAGCCCAGATTAGGCTCTTGGAAGAAAATTCAAGTTTGTACATTTTTTTCCCCACAGGTGAGAAGCGTTTATAATAGATTTGTATTTTTTTCAATTTTGTGCTCTTTAGACATTTAAAAGGAAAAAAAAGTTTTGCTTTTTAACTTTTAGTTCCGATTTGCGGTTTAACAGCCTCAGATCCTCTTCCAGAGCCCAGCGTTTGTGGGTTTTGGTGTTTTTTGTTTTTTTCGTCTTATTTATGGAGAAAAACACGGTCATCTTGTCCAACACACTGTGAGGCCCCCACTCAGGCTCCGCCCTGGCCCTCCCTTGGTACTTGGAACCGAAGTTACAGATGTTATATTAAAACAATAATTAATGTACACACCTGGTTTTTTGCCTTATTATGCAGAAGTGTAAGAAGATTCTTCAGTTTGTAAAGAACAAATGGAACAAATGTAAATAGTCTGTTAATATATGTGACGTCATTAAATTCTGAGTTATGCACACTTTACCCCAAGTCCCCACAGAGCCCTGTGTTACTGGGGCCGCCAGCCCCGCCTGTGGGCACGGTGACCCCTCAGCTCTGCCGGGGCCCCGGGCGGGCGGGGGGTGGGGGGAGAGGGAGCAGCACCCCAGCTCCGCACCGGCCGCCAGCGCTGGCCTCTGGGACACTCTGGACCCTCAGAAACTCCGGGTTTTAGAAGCAAAGACTCTATATCGATCACAAAACATCGACTTCTGTCTGTCTTCTCCGACGGCATCAGCCAACGCCTGTCCAGCGTTGTCCCTCTGACCGGCCAGCACCTGGCGTGGGAGGGTCTTTTGGTCTCAGCGTTGCAGAGCCACACGGCGCACCAGTCCCCTGAACGTCCCTCCGAGAGGACACCTGGGGGCACCTGAGGTCTCTGTGACCCGCCAAGCCCACATCGCCACCTGGTGGCCGACCTTGGGATTGCACCGGGCCAAGGGGGTATCGTTCTTCCTTTGCAGGTGAGGGGTTAATGTGCCGCCTCCCGTGAGCACCCGACCAGGGATGGGCCTCACAACCTTCAGGTGTGTGGGACCCTGATTTCCTGTGTTTCCTGTACCATCAGCGTGTTTACGAGTCTTTTCAGTTGGGGATAACTGACTTATTTTTAAATATATCTTCATTGATTATATCAAGGGAGAGGGACAGAGAGAGAAACATCAATGATGAGAGAGAATCATGGATCGGCTGCCTCCTGCACGCCCTACACTGGGGACCGAGCCCCCACCTGGGCCTGTGCCCTGACCGGGAATTGAACTGTGACCTCCTGGTTCATAGGTTGATGCTCAGCCACTGAGCCACACCGGCCGGGTTCAACTGATTATTTTTACTTGCAAAGACAAGAGCCACTTGAGCGTCTCTGTTAGGGAACGCCGAGGGGAGGGGGGTGGACGGGGACGTGTGGCCTTCCTCTGCCAGGTCACAGCTGGTCTCTGGCTCACACGACTTCGGCTGCTTGGGCAGCAGATCCCACCAGACCCTGCTTTGTCATCGTCTCCACATTTTCTACGGCTCTTTTTTGCCTTTATTGTCGGAAGCACATGGACGTGACAACACCCACTTGGGCTGCATCCGTGGTTTATTGGTGGCGTCATTGAGCTGCAGGCCCCGGAAGGCGGTCACGCGGCCGGGGAGCTCCTGCCGAGGGGCAGTCGGCGAGTCCGGGCCACCGCACACAGATCCTGTGCGAGTCACTGCAGGACACAGCAGCTGTCAGAGCCCGGTGTCAGCACCGACCTCACGCCCCCTTTGCCGAGGGGCTCGGCTCCTCTGGGACAAGGACACGGTTTGGACCATATGGCTCAGTCGGCCACGATTTGGCACATTTCTGTGGACACGTGGGGCCTGGGCACTGGTGATCGGGATGTGGGTGCCCAACACGGGGGTCAGCCACCCCTTTTTAATCAGACAGATGTGTGGGTCCTTCCAGCAGCACCTGTCGCATCAGTGCTGTCTCGTCCCCACAGCCCATCTCGGCCCCTGTGCCCCCGTCTGCATCCTCCCTCACCTCCGTCTGCCCCCCCCCCCCCCCACGTGAGGTTCTGCCAGTGGAAGGCTCCAGCCCAGGGTGGTGCAGGCCCTGTCCACTGTCCCCAAGTGCTCCCGGTCCCAGTCCCCGTCCTTCACCAGACGCCTCAGCACGGTTCCCACTGGGCCCCGGATGGACCTGGAACCTTCCTCTGCCCAGGACCGCGTCCTTCCAACACCCTTCCAGCCCCCGCCCCCCCCCCCCACTGGCTGCCCGACGACCCGCCCACCCCAACCCCCACTGGCTGCCCGACGCCCCGCCCACTCCAGCCCCCACTGGCTGCACGGCGCCCCACCCACTCCAACCTCCCTGGCTGCCCGACACCCCGCCCACCCCAACCCCCACTGGCTGCCCGACGCCCCGCCCACTCCAACCCCCACTGGCTGCCCGACGCCCCGCCCACTCCAACCCCCACTGGCTGCCCGACACCCCGCCCACTCCAACCCCCACTGGCTGCCCGACGCCCCGCCCACTCCAACCCCCACTGGCTGCCCGACGCCCCGCCCACCCCAACCCCCACTGGCTGCCCGACGCCCCGCCCACCCCAACCCCCACTGGCTGCCCGACGCCCCGCCCACCTAGCTGGCTGCCCGACGCCCCGCCCACCCCAACCCCCACTGGCTGCCCGACGCCCCGCCCACCTAGCTGGCTGCACGACGCCCCGCCCACCCCAACCCCCACTGGCTGCCCGACGCCCCGCCCACCTAGCTGGCTGCACGACGCCCCGCCCACTCCAACCCCCACTGGCTGCACGACGCCCCGCCCACTCCAGCCCCCACTGGCTGCACGACGCCCCGCCCACTCACTGGCACTCACCGGGGGCAGGCAGTGCGCCAGGAGCCCGTTGCGGGGCACGCAGCGCGGGGAGCTGGCCTCGGTCAGGCGGATGCAGCACAGGCTGCGGCACTCCTTGTGGTGCTTGCAGTGGTCGTGGTTGGGCTGCGAGACAGAGGCCCCTGGACCTCCGCCCGCGGAGAAAGCGGGCAGGTGAGCCCCGCCCCGCCCGCCCCGCCCGCCCTCACCTTGAGCCACTGCAGGCACTGGGAGAAGATGGTGCGGGGCGTGCAGAACTTGGCGGGGCTGTAGTTGTTGGTGACGCAGCAGTTGCTCTTGCACTCCTTCTTGTCGGTGCACGAGTGGCCGTTGGGCTGCAGGACGAAGGCCAGGCCTTCCGGCCACCGAGACCCCCCAAGAGGCGGTGCCTCAGACCCCCCCCCCCCCCCCCCCCCCGCCTCCCGCCACCGAGCCCTCGCACCTTCCGCCAGGACAGGCACTGCAGGAAGATGGTCTGGGACGTGCAGAACTTCTGGGGGTTCAGGCTGTTGGTGACGCAGCAATCGGTCTGGCATTCCACGTTTTCTTGACAGGTCTCCCCGATCCCCTGCGGGGTCCAGGCGTTGCAGACCCCAAAAGAGCCCCCTGTTCTCCGCTTCCCTTGGTCCCGCCCGGGTCCCATCGGCCTTCAGACTTATCGAACCTGGCGGGGTTTCTGGAACATTCACAGAGCAGGGAGGGGGGCTGGCCTGGGGCCGCGGACAGGGGGAGGGGGGGCAACCGTTGTCTGTGTCTGTCCTGAGCCCAGTGGACAGAGGGTAAACTGAGGCACGGAGCCAGGAAAGCTAGTGAGTGGCCGAGCCGCAGGGCAAGAGAAAGAAGCCTCCCACCGGGGGTGGCTCAGGGGCTGAGCGTCGACCTAGGAACCAGGAGGTCACCTTTCGATTCCGGTGGGGGCACAGGCCCGGGGTGAGGGCTCGACCCCCAGTAGGGGTCGTGCAGGGGGCAGCCGGTCAGTGACTCACTCTCATCATTGATGCTTCTATCTTTCTCTCCCTCTTGCTTCCTTTCTCTGAAATCAATAAAAATATTTTTAAAAAAAGAAAAAGAAATCTACTGGCTAAGAGTTAAAGCCAGGACCGCGGCTCCCAGACGAGACCAGCCGCCAGCTTTGGGGTGAGAAGCAGGAGGACTGAGGAGGGACTGACCTTCCAGAGGGTCAGGGGCCGTGGGGCATCGAGGGAGCAGGCACCGGGCACTCGGGGCCAGGCACCCCCTGGAAAAGGGCCAGCAGCCCCCGAGAGCCGGAGAGCAGGCCGAGGGTGGAGGCCTCGCCTGTGCAGGGACTCGGCCGTGGACTTACCTTATGGGACAGAACCAGGCTATCAGGCTCCCTCGTCACGGAGGACACAGGCCGCGCCCAGAGCAGCAGCAGCGGCAGCAGCAGGCACCCGGCGAGCGCCATCGGGCGGCGGCCTGTCAATGTCGTGTCTGAGGAGCGTCCCCCAGGCACCCCTTCCTCCCCCTCCTCCTCCCCATCGTTCTCTTACAAAATGTGTTTTTTTTAATTAATAGACATTAGTTTTCTAGAGCAGCTCTAGGTTTACAGAAAAATTGTGCACAAAGTGCAGAGGTTCCTTCCGCTGGCCTTCTGCCTCAGTTTCCCTTGCCGTTAACATCTGACGTGGGTACGGTCTGCTTGTTACAACCGATCGACTGATATCGATCCATTGTTGTCACCCAAGCCCATAGTGGACGTTGGGGTCCCTCTGTGTTGTACGTTCTGTGGGTCTGGACAAACACAGGACGGTCATCAGTTCAGTGTCACACAGACGAGCCTCGCTGCCCTGCACACCCTCTGTCTCCGCTGTCCGTCCCGGCAAACACGGGTCTTTCTCCTGTCCCCATCGCTCTGCCTGGAGTTGGAACCGCAGCGTGGCCTTTTCGGATGGGCTCCCGTCACTGAGCAATCGTGTGCGTGGGGAGTCCCTCCACTGTTGCAAATTTCTTTTTATTGCCAAATGGAAATAGGTTTTTAACAGCCCTTTCCCCAGGGACCACCGGGCCCTTGGTTCGTTTAAACAAGAGCATGTTGTTGCCCGGCCTGTGTGGCTCAGTGGTTGAGCGTGGACCTATGAACCAGGAGGTGACGGTTTGATTCCAGGTTCAGGGCACAGGCCCAGGTTGTGGGCTCGATCCCCAGTGTGGGGCGTGCAGGAGGCAGCTGATCATGCTTCTCTCCCATCATCGATGTTTCTCTCTCTCCCTCCCTCTCCCTTCCTCTCTGAAGTCAATAAAGACATATATTTTCTGAAAAGTGGTTAAGATGGTAAATGTTTACCACAATAAGGAAGACGTCGCAAGTACCTCTCCCGGGGCCCCCCATGCACAGCCCCCGGTTGTTTGGAAACCTTCTTCCATGTATGGAGCCTCTTTTCTGTTGGTTCACAACCTCTCAGGTCAGCCCTCTTTCCAGCTTTTACTGCCCAATATCAGGTGTGATCCACAGCCTCCCAACCTGCCAAGTGAAAGCTAAGACGCCGGCTTGGACAGTACAGGTCTCTAAACCACAGGGACCATGGTTTTGTTTTTGTTTGTTTGTTTGTTTGTTCTGTTAATCCTCACCGGAGGATTTTTTTCCCATTGATTAAAAATTTTTTTAATATTTTTTTTAAATGTTAAAGCTGGGAGAGGGATAGAGAGAAACATTAAGAGAGAGAATCTTTGATCGGTTGCCTCCTGCACGCCCCCTACTGGGGATCGAGCCCACAAGCCGGGCATGTGCCCAGACTGGAATCGAAACGTGACCTCCTGGTTCATAGGTCGACGCGCAACCACTGAGCCACACCAGCTGGGCTGGTGTGTGTGTGTGTTTTTTTTTATAGAGAGAGTGGAAGGGAGGAAGAGAGGAGGAGGGGAGAGAGAGAGAGAGAGAGAGACATATGGATTCGTTGCCTCCCACACATGCCCCGACAGGGTCAGGGATTGACGGGGATGGAACCTATAACCCAGGTACATGCCCTTGACTAGGAATCGAACCTGAGACCCTTCGGTATGTGGGCTGACACACCAACCACTGAGCAACACCGGTCAGGGCACACCGCTACCACTTTTTGAGCATGAACCCCTCCCAGCGGGGCACAGGGGGGCTGTCTCAGCCTCATGTCACTGCTGAGGTGCACCCTGGCTAGGCACTCAGCGCTGGCATTCTTACACAGAGAAACAGACCGTGAGGTGGAGGCGTGAGCTCGGATATCCCCTGCAGAAGAACTCCCCCCAGGAGCTCACACTTGCCCCAGCAATAGCAGCCTTACCTTTTGTCTCGGTCCACCTGCTCGGGAAGAGGGACCAGCCAGGTCGGACGGTGGAGTCACCCAGGGCCGAGCTGTGGCAGAATCACTGGGCCACCTCTCAACGCTCCTTCCTCTGTCCTGCCCCGGCCTTCCACCCGAGAGGGCGTCTTTCATCATCCGCCCAAGAGCCCGGGGGCAATGTCCAGTCCCCTGGACAGGAGACCTCCGGCCCACACAAATCCCTGGAGCCAACCACATCAATGGCCGGAAGGCCAGCGCTGGCCAGTGACCGAAGCCTCCCTGGTTCTGCCCCATTTCCAACGCAGGACCAGCCTGAGAAGCCAAACCTGCCCCCTGTGAATCGTGTGGCCCCTCCCCACCAGGATCCCCAGTGGCCTGCTCGGTGGCTGATAGGGTGGGGCCGGGGCCAAGCTCTGGGTAGACAGCGTGCTTGTGCTCTTGGAACATTGTTCTCTTGTTTATTTCTGCACAGTGTGTTCATAATAAACATCTACTGACTTATTTGTTATTGGCTGTGTGCCAGGCACTGTGCCAGGCTGTGCAGAGGAACAGCCTGTGACCCTCTTGTCACCTCGAAGGTCCAGGTCTACTTTGGAAAGTGGACCCATCGCCAGATAGGTCACAGAGAGAGTGGTGGGTGCCGTTAGGGGCGTGGGGGGGTTGTCCGGAGGGAAGGCCTGGGTGACGGAGGATAGTTTTTAAGAAAATATTGATTTCAGAGAGGAAGGGAGAGGGAGAGAAACATCAACGATGAGAGAAAGAATCTCACACGCACCCCACTGGGGATGGAGCCTGCAACCCAGGCCTGTGCCCTGACCGGGAATCAAACTGTGACCTCCTGGTTCCTAGGTCGATGCTCAACCATTGAGCCAGGCTGGCCGGGCATGGAGGGTATTTTAAGGAGTGGGGAAGGGGGTCTGCAGGAAATGGGAGGGAGGAGGTGGAGACTGAAGGGGGTGAAGCCAGGTGTTGGGGTGGGGGGCAGGCCCTGGAGGAGGGCAAGCCTCGTCCTGGCAGGGTCATGAGTGCTTCAGCCACAAGAGCAGGACCAGAGAGTTTGAGGAAGTGGGCACCAGGTGGGCAGGCTGAGCGGCTGGAGCTGCCGGTGCAGGCGGTGGGGGCAGGGAGGGAGCCGGGGAGCCAGGAGGCAGCAGCCCGGGAGGAGGAGGCTCCGTGTTGATGGCTGAGAGCCAGGAGGAGACCTGGGGTTGGGTGGGTTCGGTTTAGCAAGCGCCTCACAAAGCACCTCAAAACTCTGGCATGAAAGGGCGTTTTGCTATCCTCGGGGCTCACGGGGCAGCTGCCACTCAGAGTCGCTGGGCATGGGCCTCGGGTGGCAGCTGGGCCGACTGCCCCCCGAGGCCTTTCACCAGCACGTCCAAGGCCAGGACGGCTGGAGCCTGGGGTGGCAACACCCGCCCGCACGGCTGGCCGCCCCAGAGCCCGGGCCTGAGCCCCAGGAGGACCTGAGAGGCTCTGTGGCCAGCCCAGGAGGCAGGCAGCCTCACGCCCTGCCCCCCCCTCAATCGGCCAGCGGGGTGGGCGGAGGGCGGGAGACACGAAGTCACCTGAGCTTGAGCTGAAACCCCAGGAGTGGACAGTATCGCCCGGGACAGGGGCAGCGTGTAGGTGAGGAGAGGAGGGGCTGGCCCTGGTTTGGGGTTTCTTTTCGGCAGGAGTGACGAGAAGGAAATGTCCTAAAATTAGATCATGGTGATGCTGGCAGAGCCCTGTGAATATACCAGGAGCAACAGGCTGCACATCCTGAGCTGTGTGGCCGGTTGTATCTCAATAAAGCTCTTTAGAAAAGGAAACCTAGTTGAACTTTTACCGACAACTTGGTTGACTTTATGTTGTTATTTATAAATAATTTTTTATTCTCTCCTTGCCAGAGAGTAATATTTCCTTTTAACCAAAGGTTTTGGAATTCAATTGAGTAACTTAATTTTTTTGCTCGTAAAATGCCTTTTTATTTTATTTATTTATTTATTAAAATATTTTATTGATTTTTTTTACCGAGAGGAAGGGAAAGGGATAGAGAGTTAGAAACATCAGTCAGCTGCCTCCTGCACACCCTGTACTGGGGATGTGCCCGCAACCAAGGTACATGCCCTTGACTGGAATCGAACCCGGGACCCTTCAGTCTACAGGCTGACGCTCTATCCACTGAGCCAAACCGGTTAGGGCTAAAATGCCTTTTTAAGTAAAGAACCATTATTAGCTGTGGTTACAAATTTGCATTAGGAGTTTCCACTCGATTTCTCAAATTTCCTACCAGCAGGCGGCCAGACGCCTTATCTAAGCCTCAGTACGGTTTGTGCGCTCCCGAAACCAATCCAACGCAGGCTGCGCCCTGGATTTGGGGAGCTCCTTGCGTTCTAGTGGGTGGAGCCTCATAAACAAAGCGACCGTGTCAGGGACGCTCTTAAGCCCTCCTGTGGTCCAACCCACATCCCTAAGGACACAGGTAGCAAATCCATCTCAGACGACGAAAGAAATTAAATTCTTGGGCAAACTTGAGCTTCTATCTTTTCTTCCTAGAAAAGATAAGGAGAAAACATTCGTGTATTCAAGAAGGAAATGCCTGCAGGCGGCCGGCAGGGCGGCGCTCCGCCCCCGAAGACATGTGGTGCGGGTTTCTCTGTCACAGGAATTCAGATTTTTAACCCAGCTTTTTAGGCGTGAACCTCCTTTTGTTGTTGATCCTCATCAGAGGATATTCTTCCACTGATTTTTAGAGAGAGTGGGAGTGGGAGGGAGGGAGGAGAGAGAAAAGGGTGGTGGTTGGGTGGTTGCCTCCTGGGGTGGGGGTGGAACGTGCAACCCGGGTCCGTGCCCTTGACCGGAATCAAGCCCAAGACCCTTCGGTGTGGGCCATGCTCTGACCACTGAGCCATCAGCCAGGGCAGCGTGGTGCATTTTTATTTATTATTAAATACATTTTTATTGATTTCAGAAAGGAAGGGAGGAGAGAGAGAGAGAAACATCAATGATGAGAGTCATGGATCGGCTGCCTCCTGCACGCCCCACACTGGGGATCGAGCCCGAAACCGGGCCTGTGCCCTTGACCCAGTCGAACCCGGGACCCTTCAGTCCCAGGCCGCCTCTACCCACTGAGCGCACCGGCCGGGCGCGTCTTGCATTAGAAAGGAGGCCCTGGAGCTCCGTGCTCACTGCGCAGCGGCCGCCGGTGGAGACGCGGAGGGGGCCGTGCTGCCCTCGTCCTGCGCCCCGGCCTCAGACCCCCGTGCCCGCCCCGGGGCCGCCTCCCCACGCCCCCGCTCTGGGTCCACCTGTGGCACCTGCCAGGTGCGCCGGTCGTCCGTGCCCCGCACCCGCAGCCCCAGGACCCCGGCTTGGGGCGGGGACGGGGCGGGGCGGGGCGGGCGAGACCACGCCCTGGAGGCCGCCCCGCGAGCCCCCGCCCCCGCCCCGCGGTGGCAGCGCCCGACAGCTGCTCGGGCCGCGGTTCCCGGCGGCGGGGCCATGGCGGCGGCGGAGCCCAAGCCCCCGGCGGGTGCGGGTGCGGGTGCGGCCGCGGCCCGGCGCCTGGCCCGGAGCTGCTGGTCCGCCTTCTGGGACTACGAGACGCCCAAGGTGATCGTGGTGAGGAACCGGCGCCTGGGCGTCGTGTACCGCGTGGTGCAGCTGCTCATCCTGCTCTACTTCGTGTGGTGGGTGCGCGCGGCGGGGTCCCCGGGCCGGGGGCGGGCAGGGAGGGGGCGAGGGGACCCGGGTCCGGCGGGCGCGGGATGAACGCAGGGTCCCTGGGGCGGAGGGTCCGGAGCACGGAGAGGGGGAGGCGGGCAGGACGCGGGGCCCCGCCGCCCCCAGAGCTGGCTGTGTCCCCACAGGTACGTGTTCATCGTGCAGAAGAGCTACCAGGACCGGGAGACGGGCCCCGAGAGCTCGGTCATCACCAAGGTCAAGGGCATCACCTCCTCGGAGCACAAAGTGTGGGACGTGGAGGAGTACGTGAAGCCCCCCGAGGTGCGCCCCGCCCCGCCCGCCCGGAGGGTGGGACCGACGGCGGGACCCGCCGGAAGGGCCAACGCCCTTCTTTCTGAGCGCAGGGGGGCAGCGTGTTCAGCATCATCACCAGGATCGAGGTCACTCCCTCCCAGGCCCAGGGCACCTGTCCCGAGGTGAGGCGGGGGCGGGGGCGGGGCGGATGCTGTCCCTAGGGGTGTGTGTGTGTGTGTGGGGGGGCGCCCAGCCCCTGACTGAGCTCTCTTCTCCCAGAGTGTGAGGGTCACCAACGCCACCTGCGCCTCGGACGAGGACTGCGTGGCCGGGGAGCTGGACATGCTGGGGAACGGTCAGTGTGCGCCCGGGGCGGTGGGGGGCGGGCCAGGGCGCCCTCTCCACCTGAGCATGTGCCCACAGGTGTTCGGACGGGGCGCTGTGTACCCTATTACTACGGGGCCTCCAAGACCTGCGAGGTGTCCGGCTGGTGCCCCGTGGAAGATGGGGCCTCTGTCAGGTGCGCCCCACCACCTGGGACCCAGGTCCACCCTGCTCCTTCCTCCTGGCGGGGGGGTGAGGGGCAGTGCGGCTGCAGAGCCTGGGGAGACTGAACATGCAGTCTGTCTCCTCAGCCAGTTTCTTGGCAAGATGGCCCCCAACTTCACCATCCTCATCAAGAACAGCATCCACTACCCCAAGTTCCAGTTCTCCAAGTAAGAGCCCTCGGTGGGAGAGGGGACCCGGGAGGAAGCTGCCTCCCAAGGATGCCCACCCACTGC
Source organism: Myotis yumanensis (assembly GCF_028538775.1). NCBI lineage: Eukaryota > Metazoa > Chordata > Mammalia > Chiroptera > Vespertilionidae > Myotis > Myotis yumanensis. The sequence continues at coordinate 28,462,560 of NW_027223770.1, forward strand.
GCCCGGCGTCCTCAGGGGCAACATCGAGATGCGCAAGGATGGCTACCTGAAGCACTGCCTGTTCGACGAGGTGTCCCACCTGTACTGCCCCATCTTCAGGCTGGGCTTCATCGTGGAGCGGGCGGGGGAGAACTTCACGGAGCTGGCCCGCACGGTGAGGCCAGGCGCCTGGCCGCTGGCCAGGCTCGCAGAGGATCGGCGCCCCATCTGGCCGTGCATGGCTCCCGCTCAATCACCGACTCCTGGTCACACAGCCCCTGCTCCCCTCGTGCCCCAGAAATGGGTGCTCACCAAGTGCCTGGTTCTATGTGCACCCCAGGCACCGCCTCAGGGTGGGACCCCAGGGCTGAGGGTCCCGTGTGCCCGCCCTGACCCCATCTCTGTGCCCACCTCTGGGCAGGGTGGTGTCATTGGGGTCATTATCAACTGGGACTGTGACCTGGACCTGCCGGCGTCCAACTGCAACCCCAAGTACTCCTTCCGGAGACTGGACCCCAAGCACACCCCGGCCTCCTCTGGCTACAATTTCAGGTACTGGAGCCTCACCCACCTGTGTGGTGGCTCGGGCGCAAACAGGGAGGGGCCGGTGGTGGGCAGTCTTGGTGCTGCCCTACTCTGGCGACAGGCACGCCCACCACCGGTTCCTCAGGGGCAGGCGGCCAGGGCCGTTCCAGGTCCTGACGTGCTTCCGGGTCATTCCACCCAGGTTTGCCAAGTATTACAAGATAAACGGCAGCACCACCCGCACCCTCATCAAGGCCTACGGCATCCGCATCGACGTCATCGTGCACGGACAGGTAGACCAGCCGGCCCTGCTTCCCTGGGGCCCAGCTCTGTGTCCCCTCCACACGACCTACCCGGAGGGTCTGAGGCAGCCTCCTCTCCCCAGGCAGGCAAGTTCAGCCTGATTCCCACCATCATTAACCTGGCCACAGCGCTGACCTCCATCGGGGTGGTAAGGAGCGCACTGGGGTCCGGGCACGTGTGTGTGCGTGTGGTGGTGGTGGGGGTCAGGCCACGCCCTCACGCATGTTTGGCTGCCACAGGGCTCCTTCCTGTGCGACTGGATCTTGCTGACATTCATGAACAAAAACAAAGTCTACAGCCACAAGAAGTTCGACAAGGTGTGTACGCCACAGCACGCCCCGGGTAGCTGGCCTGTGACCCTGGCCCTTGTTTTGGGCCAGGCCCCTCCGCCCCCCTGTGCCTGCTCCACAGACCCAGGCAGACCACAGGACGAGGGGCAGAGCCAGGCCCAGGCCGTCCCACCACCACGGCCTGGTCCCACCTCTGCCCCATCTGAGCAGATGGTGGACACTCCCGATCGGGGTGCAGGACCCGGGCCTCGGGCCTCCGAGCCTCCCCAGCAGGACTCCACGCTCACAGACCCCCGAGGCTTAGCCCAGCTCTGAGCCCCCTCCCCCCTCACACTGCAAAGGCTGCCCTGGCCTGAAGCAGGTGGGACCAGCATGGAGCGCCCGGCCCTGCCCCCACATGCCTCCTCACAGCCGGGAACGAAAGGGCCCCATGCAACTGGGCAGTGGGCTGAAAGGGGGTAGCACCCTGCTCCCAGCTGCCCCCTCCACCCCCGATCCTCATCCCTCCCGCCCACACCACCTGCCCAGACCGGTTGCTGGGCTCCTAGCCAAGAAACCACGTCCAGAATCCAATAAACCTGTGACCATTACCATCTTGCCCTGTGTTTTGGGAAAAGCGTGTGGAGGCCCTGAAGACAAATACTAGTCAGTACTCAGCGGTGGGTCCCTGTGCAGGGGCTGCAGGGGCCTTGCCAGCCAGTGCAGTGCCCAGGCTCATGGCTGCCCTCTGGTCCAGCCTGGTCCCAGCACATCTGACCAGGGCCAATGGGGTGGGCGGTGGGAGGCAGGCTGAGTGCATGACCCTGTCTTGTCTCAGCGTTGCCCTTGTCAGTGCGCCACCACCTTCCTGCAGGGGTCACCCCAGGCCCCCAAATAAGGGAAAGGACGGCAGCCAGGAGGGAGGGGATGAGCTGCACCCAAGGAAAGCTGCCGGGATGCCATTTGGTGTGGGGTGTGGGCCTGGCCAGGCCTGTGGGTAACCAGCTCCTGCATCCTCAGATGCCACAGCTCATTACGTTCAACGGACCAGTTTGGCTGGACATGGTTTCTCTAGCAACAGTGGTGGAGTGTGCAGGTGTGAGGAGGCATGAGGCAAGCACCTTGCACAGACCTCACCAGTGGTCCCATCACTCCCAAGCTCAAGGGGAGGGTGGGTTCAGACCATACCAGCCCTGGGACCCCCCCAAGTCTGAATGCCCTTCCCACCTGCCTATTGGGCTTGCCCCACTGGCTGCAGCCAGCAAACGCTCCATTTGACCCTACCCAGCCACCTTCAGCTCCTCCCCCCTTGGGACACTGGCTGCACAGGTCACCCAAATGCTGGACACCCCACGGGTCTGGCTCACAGATGTCCAGCTCTAGTTTCGGAGAAACTGGCTTTTCTAGTCGGGGCTGGGCTGCAAGCTCAAGAACCAGGGCCAGGGGCTCAGGTTTCCTAAGCAGAGTGACCAGGGCCTAGCACCCCAAATGCCCCCACCCAAGCTGACCTCCAGGGCACAGCTGGGAGCTCAGGAACCAGGGTGCCCAGGCCGTCTTGCTGCAGGGACAGGCGTGCAGTGTCCAGGGTGCTGCTGTGGGCGTCCCCACCTCCCCCGACGTCTCCAGCATCATTACCAGGAAGCTGTTAGCCCCCCCACCCAGACCTAATCTGATTTGCTCTCCATTTGGGGCTGACGTGGGCTCCATCCACCTTCCAGCCAGCGTCAGGTTTCTCCTGGCCGTTGGGCCTGGCCCAGCCGGCGGGTGGTATCAGGGGCCAATGCTGCTGTACAGACAGCTGCCAGCTGGTCAGCCTTCCTTCCTCCCAGAGCAGCAGCGTGCACACACACAGCACACATCTCAACAGAAATGAGCTAGTAAGGACCAAGTTAAACCAGCTGAGGCCCCCGGCCCTCCCGTGAGCTCACCTTTTGAGGTTTCTGAATTTGCTGCACCACCTGGGCGTGTTTTTTACATGGGATGGACGGGTTTTTTGTCCTGTCCCCAGTCCGATTTTGTTTAAAAGGTGCACAGAGCTCGTCTTATGGTCTGGGGCTGAAGACAGACGGAGGGAGAAACTGCACTCGGAAAGGCTCTAGGCCTGGGCTGGAACCTGAGCTGGTGCCCTGCAGGGTCCCAGGTCCCAGGGCGACCTGAGCTGAGGAACAAGAACAGAACCTCCTCCACCTGACAAAGGTGCTGCTTCCTTTCTCTTCCCCTTCCCGTGAAGGAAAGAACCTAAAATCTTGTGGGTGAAAAATTATTTTTCCAAAGTCCAAGAGGTAACAGATGCTGTACAATCCATGATCAATGGGTGACCCCTGTGCCAGGCCTCCTCGGGGCACGGGTAGGCTCTGAGGGCAGGTGGTGTGGTCAAGCTCCATCTGAGAAGCCCCGGCCCAGATGAGGGGATCACCTGATGCAGACACCGCCCCCTCTCTGACCAGGAAGTCTCCACAGAGAAATCCAAGCCCAAGTGCAGGGATGCCAGCGTCCCGGAACCTGCCCTCTGAAAGATGCCCAGGCCCCCAAGGGCTCAGGGCCTGATTCCTGGAACTGGCCACACCCACGGGTGAAGCTGTGGAGGGCGTCTCTGAGGTCACAGTGCCTGGGAGCAGAGGTGCAGTTTCCCACCCAGGTGTCCCTTGCCCTGGGTCTGGCCTAGGCCCCCCTCCCCCAGGTTTGGCTCAAGCAGAAGGCCCTGAGGGCAAAGGGGATGCAGAGGTGGGGCAGGAGGGCCAGGCCCTGCAGCAGCAGCAGCAGCAGAGGCCACACGTGTTTGTGCACGAGAACGACCCGCCGGGCTGCCCTGGCCGAGGCTGGGACTGGGACTGGGACCCAGGTGGGCCGCTTCCTGCTCTGGCTGGATGGCTGGTTTGGGCCAAGTGACCCCTCCCTGGAAGCACCCTGAGGGTCATTTTCTTTGGTGCTGAGTCCTGGAGATGGTCTCCCGCTGGGAGGCTGGGGCAGAGAGGGCACAGGCCCGCCTGGCTAATGGCCCAGCTGGGGGTTCTTCTGCAGCAGCCACTCCAGGGTCTCCATGAGGTATGACATGCCATAGTGCTGGGCAATGTTCCGGAAGATTCTGATCTGCTCCATGAAGACCTGCAGAAGAACCAGTTGCCATGAGACCCAGTCCCAGAGGAGGTGCAGGGATGCGGGCCGAGGCCCGGAGCGTAGGGAGAGAGAGGTGTGGGTGAGGGCCAGACGGGCAACAGCCAGGGGCAGCGCCCAGACCTTGGTGTGGATGGTGAGGGCGAAGCCGCCTGCACAGCTGCAGTACACGGACATGTTGGTCTCCTTCACGCCTCGGCACTTCAGGCAGATCTGAAATAAGAAAGAGCCCAGTCAAGAGCTCCACCCCCCGCCAGCCCCGCGCCTGCACCTCAACTGTGGATAAAAGCCAGACCGCACAGTGGCCTCACCTAACGTCCAGCTGCTTCCCCGCCCTCGCTGTGGGCCCACCCACCCGGCCACACCAAGCGCCGTGTTCCTGCCCAGAACCCATGCCTCCCAGTCCCCGCATCAAATGCTGAACACCCCGTCTCTCTCTCACACACACACACACACACACACACCGCTGGTTCTGGACCCTCATCCCACTTACACCCTTTATCTTGTTTGCCATCTATCTCCCTCCACCAGAAGGGAAGGCCCAGGAGGCCAGCACTTGGCCGCTGTAGGTGCCCAAGAGGAGCTATAAGACTGAATCACTTGGGCTGTGGATGAGGCCTGACCCAACAGGTGGTCATCTCGAAGGACCAGGTTATGACCTGAGACCCGCTGCTCACCAGGTCCTGCAGGGTGAAGGCCATCAGCTTCTTCTGCAGGGCTTCCACCAGGGCCATTTCGATCACCGAGGAGTCGTAGGCGGCCTGACAGTTGGAGCAGAACCACTGGGGCAGCACAGCCCCGTCCTGGGCAGAGAGGGAGCAGGTCACCTTTTGCCCACCTCCCTGGCAGTGCCCCTCCGCTAGGCCGAGGGGACCAGCCTTGAGGAGACTGGGGCAGAGCCTTCCTGAGAGGTGAGAGGTGCATAACCACCTGCGGCAGCTCACTCAGCCCCGGGCACCTCCCATCACCACACCGTCCTCACACGTTCACTGGATGATGATCTAGCACGTGGCAGCCGAGGGCCGTAAGAAAGCCGCCAGCTCCTAGTCATGCCACAGCTAGCGGACGTGTCACCCACAAAGGAGAGACAGGTCACACAAGAGTGGGTGCTCCCACCTGAGAGAAGGACGGGTCTTTGCACAGGTCCAGGTCCCGGCAGAAGTTACAGCTGTGGCAGATGACCTCTGGGAGCACGTAGGAGCGGCAGGGGTCTCGGAACTGGGCCTCCTCCGAGAACTCACCAACGTCCACCAGGCGGAGCAGGTCCCGATTGAGCTTGTTCACCTGGTTTGTGATGTTTGTGTCCAAAGACAGGACCTGCAGAAAACAGGGCGCGGTGAGGGCAGCTCCCGGGCCTCCTGCTGCTCTGTCTGGACTGAGACCGCGTGGCCGAGCACCACCTCACACTTCCTATCCTGTCAGATCTGCCTCCTCTGCAGCAGTGGTTCCCTCACGGCCTCAGCTCCAGGGACTCGGGCTCTGCCTGTCAGCCTCACTGGCTCCTTTTCCCTGAGTGACAGGCAGTCCCAAGTCTACTGGAGACTTACAATCTCACATGTGAAGTGGCTAATGTCCACCCTCAGGGTGAGGGACTGCCCGGCCCACCCAGGGGCCTGCAGAGCCAAGGGGGAGCCAGCTAACCCTCCTGTCTGTAAGGAGGGCTTTTCCTCCCCTAAAGCTCTGCTGCCACTTGATCCTGGCGAGTCCGTCACCGTGAGATGCAGTGGCGAGGAGGTGATTTCATGAGCAGCGAGGCGCCTGCTTGTCCTGGTCTGGTAACAGTATTCCACCTTTGATTCCGTCTCCTTTCCCAGAACAGCATTTGGCATCCACGCAAGCTCTCCTCTGAAGCCTGGCTGTTTCGGGAGCTCCCCCAGACCACCCCACCCCAGGGCCTTCACCCATTTGGCCCAGACATCGTTCCTTCCTGGGATCCACGTGGTTGGACCCTCCTGGTCACTGTGGTCTTAGCCCCAAGCCCCATCAGAGGCCCCTCACCTTCCCCACTTCTCTGAGCCCAGCTCACAGCACCTGTGCTCCCTGAACTCACCCCCCTCACTGACCGGCTGCCCCCTCATTGGAGCACAGGCTCCAGGAGCTGCCAATAGCTCACATGGGCTGTTCAGAACGGTGGGCAGAGTGTTGTGGGAGAAATGTGTTTCTTACTCCTGCCCTCACCTTACACAGGTAGGAGCGGGCCCTCACCTTGCACACATACTTGATGAACTCCAGGGCAGGGTTATTAAGCACCAAGTGAGAGCCGGGAAGGACAGGAAACATCTCTGAGAGCTCAGCTGAGTTCCGAGAGCCCGTGACTTTCTTCTGAATCTTCTGGGTGATGGTGAAGAAGTTCTGAGTGAGTTCATTTGCCACGTAATCTTGAGAGAAGGTGATCATTCCTGGGGAGAGGGGTGACATGGTGCTGCTCCCACTTGGCACAGTGACGAGGATGCTGAGGAAGCAACTCAGGGACCCCGCCCTGGAGGGGGGCGAGGGGTCAGGTCACAGGTGCGTGGTCTCGGCAGCAAGGGTGCGCTCACCGGGCAGGGCTCCGGCTGCTGCCTGGGCCTCCTGTGACGGCTGGCTGGCTGCCCGTCTCCTCACGGGGGTGCTGCCGGGGGCGCTGCGCCTCAGCTCCTCCTTCATGCTGTGGTACACGGCCACGATGTACGCTGCAGAGGGGGGCACAGGACCTGGAGCTGATGACGCTCAGGACCCAGAGTCCAGGGAGACCCGGTGGCTGGTCAGACCGCCGGCCAGCCTGGCTGAAATGTTGTTACTGGCGATGATTCTATTTGATGCATTTAGAGGAGCCAGAGCCCATACAGAAACGGGAATGATGCCCACGTTCATGCTTAGAGAGCACCATCTACATGAGGCAACTCTGCTCAACCTTCACACTGGGCAGCGACAAAACAAAAGCTCAACTCTGGTCGCACACCAGACCCACGTTTCAAAAGAACTCGACAAAGTGAGACTCGGGACACGCAGATAAAATATAAAACAAGCACAATGGACCACCTCAGCACCTTGTGACCACGTCTGAGTGCTGAGCCCGGCAGGCTCGTCAGGAACGGTCCTGTCCTATGACGGGCGTTGCAGGTTTGTGCTTCATTTGTACCTCAGCCTGGATGATCTGGTTTGTAAACACTAAACCTTAGACCATTTAGACCCAAATCAGTGACAAGAGTTCCCAACAGCAGAAGCTCAGCCTCAGAGCCCAGTGGCGGGCAGTTCAGGAAGTGCCCCGTCTTCCCTACCTGGGCTTTACCTTTAGTTGCCACACGTGCACACAAATCTTGGGGCAGAACTAGGAGCCCCTCGGGGACAGCCCTCCTCAGCAGGCGCAGCGAGAGGGGGAGGCCCTGCACCCCTGGTTTCTCTTGTGAGGCAAATGGACCAGGACCTCATTGTTCCGCAGACCACGCAGCCGTGACAGCTGAGAGGCTCACCTGAGACGATCATGAGGAAGTAGCCCTGGCAGGAGGCTGCCTGTGGCAGGAACTGCACGATGTTCCAGTTGTTTTCCAGCAGGTCCTCCACGTCCGGTTCCTGCCCGTCATCATCCTCGCCCCCGTCATCCTCACCTTCCTCCTCAGGCTCCTCCTCCTCCTCCTCCTCCTCTGCTCTGTCCTCTTTCTGGGGGTCCTGCTGTAACAGTCCCAGCCATGACTGCCCGCAGCCGTGGGATGCATACCCCAGCTGAGTCATGTTGACCCTGGTCTACCCCGAGCCGGCAGGTCCCCGCAGACACTCTAACAGCACGTCAGGTATGTCACAGGCCTGGGGCTCAGCGCACTCACCTCGTGGAGATGGTTCCCGCTCCACCCTCCCAAGGGTTCACGCCACAGCTGCCTCCTCCCACCCCCCAGAAAGGGAAGAACCAGCAGTGCCCTGGCGACCAGTCCTACGGTCCAAGTTCCACATCTCCCGGTCGGCTCCCTACTGTGATGCCCATGCCTGAGCAGGTTCCGTTCTTGACAGCACCTTCCAGGTTAACACAGGAAGTCTGATGCCTGCCATCCTGAGCAGCAGCCACCACTGCGCTTCCGACTACACCGCTTGCACCTCCTATTCTCCCATCCAGCCCACGGACCTCCCACCTCAGCACAGCACCAAGGGCAGCCTTCTCCCGCCAGCTCTCTCTCAGCAGCATGGCTCCCACCAAATCCTCATCAAGGCCACGGGCACCAGTGGCCTGCCCTGGCCAGCTCTCAGCCACCCATGACCACTGCCCTTACCCGCCGCTGGACTCACAGCTGCCTCACGCCAGTCGCTGAGCCTTGCTCCCTGCAAGCTCCACTTCCCACCACACCCCGAGTCCTCTGGGGCCTCCCCTCCCCGGTCGGCCCCGACCCTGGCTGCTGGTCCTGATCCCACCCCTGCTGACTCTGATCCTGCACCTCCTTTGTGTGCGTGCTCCCGACCTCTCCTCAGACGCTGAGCACAATGTGTGGCCGACGGACAGATGCAGACCCCAGAGAACTTCAGCCGCCAGGAATGCCGCCTCACCCGTCCACAGTGGATGCGAGAGGGCACGTTTCCTTTGATGCCACCATAGTTGGAGGGATCCATCCAGAGAAGAAACTCCCAGCATCGAGAGAAGGAGATCGTCAGGGAGTGGAAGATCTCCTTAGAGTGGATGCTGGAAAGAAGCAGAAGAGAGACTGGTTCCATGAAATCAACAGTTTTCTCTCTTTTTTTCACTTTCCTTCTTACCCTCCACTGATTTAAAACCTTCAAACTTCCTACGGAAAATGACAGGAAAATGGCCAATAGTAGTGAGGAGACTTCTGCATCTGGGTGGGAGTAACGGGAGGCGTGGAGGGCTGGAGAGGCGAGAAGCCTCCCGGGCTGGTCCCAGCTCTCCCCGGAGCCCGATCCCACACGCCTGCTCCCATCGCCACTGGAGAGCCTTCTTCAAGGGTGGGGAATAGTGAGCTCTGGACTAATGGTGCTCTGGCCCTGCCTACAAATCTCAAAAAGGCCCCCCAAAATCAAACTGTTTTCAAGTAACAACATAAAGCCCCAGAACAGTCACAGGAATGCAAAAGCATCCAACACACAAGTCAAGACCCAGTGTCTGGCACCAACAGAAGGTCACCAGTTTGCAGAGAAGCAGAGAAGCAGCCCAGAGTGCGGAGACAGGCCTGCCAACCGCAACCAGCCCCAACCCCACCGGCGCCGGAGCGAGCAGAGGACCGGGAGCACTAAAGCTGCACTGCACCTAGCTGAAGGGAAGACCAGAAACGGAGGAGACAGCACCACGTCTGAGGGGGGTTTGGGGCAGATGACACAGCGCTGAAGACGGGTCAATTTAAAGACTTAACAGAAGTTATCCAGAAAGAAGCACAGAGAAGGAAAAAGACTCAAAAAAGACCCATCTACAGTTCTATAGCTGGTGAAAATCTCTCTCAGAATGAAGGTGAAATCAAGGCTTTGCCAGATCTCCAGAGGCAGGAGACGGACGTGGCTGCCACAGACCAGCCACAGGCTTGTGCCAGGAGCTCGGAGAGCAGACGGCACAGGACAGAGGAGCAGACTGAGAGGGGCGGTGCTGACACCTGGTGGTGATGTACTCCACGTAGGCCAGGGCGTCCTCGATCCGCCGCTTCTTCGTGCACAGGACGATGCGGTTGAAGTTGGCGTAAACGACTGAGGACCCCAGGCGCTTGAACTCAGCGATGAGCCTGAGGACCAAGGACAGAATCAACAGTCAGGATGCTCCAGAGGATCCCAGAAGACACCGTGAGGCAAAGTGGATGATCTGAAGCAGAAAAGCCTGGAACCCAGAAGCAACAACGCATGAAGGTTTCTACATGGAAAACACACCATAAACAAAGCCAAACAGAATCAAAAACAGGAAAAAATGTGCAACTCATTTCATAGAAAATGATTCTTACATAGAAAGGACTCACAAATCAATGAGAAAACAACACAATTAGAGAAAAGTGGACAAAAGATATGAAGAGAAAGCCCACTTCATTCATCATGAGGACTGCAGGTTAGGAGCCACAATAACTACCTCCCCTTCCCCAACCCCCGCCCCCCGGTCAGCTGGCACTGTGCCCACCACGCAGGAGGGGCTAGGCTGGCAGAGCCATCGATGGAGAGCTCTTGGGCCAGCACCCAGTGAGCACCTCTCCCAGTCGTAGGATCCACCAGCGCGGCAGCAGGGCCGCTTCCTGGGATCCCTGCACGGGACCCTCGCATGCCCTTACGCACAGGCTGTGCCTTGGTTATTGGTAACAGCCCAAGTTCTGGGAACCGCCTCTGCCCACTACCATGGACGGTGCACCTCATGCAGACCTCCAAGGTTGACCATTAATTCGACAAGGAGGTCAGAACACCGTGAACAGCCACTTGTGCAGAAACAGCAGGAAGACTCTGTGTTGTGTGAACTGGCGGCGGGCCGCGTGATCCCACAGGTGTTGGGCCCGGGGACACCGGCCGGCACACTCACTGCAGAAAGAGCTTCTTCATCATGCTGTGCAGCGTGCGGTGCAGGGCCGGGTCGTGGAGCAGCGAGGACGGGGAGCGCAGCCAGCGGTATAAGTGCATCACCTGGTTGTCGGCGTAGACGTTGCGGTACTGTGTGATCTCCCTCACCCAGCCCACCACCATGCTCTTCAGGATCCTGGAGGGGGAGAGCGTGTTCCCCAGTCACCCTCCCTCTCCAAACCCCAATGCTCAGCTCTCTGCACCCCTTGGACGAGGCTAGCCCTACCACCTCCCCATACACTTCTCAACCCTCCCACCTCCGTGCCAGAATACAGACTAGAATGGTGGGTGTTGGGCACCTCACCGGCCGGGAGAACCAGGACAGACTCTACCCAGCAGGTGGAGGGAAGCCCCAGTGACAATGTCTTAGCTCTTAGTTTCCCAAAACAAGGGCAGAGGATAAAAGGATTCCTACTGTTCCTTCTCAACCCCAGACTGTTATTCTGCCACTCGAGAGGAGAGGACGCAGACGGACACCTGAAGGTGCTGGAGCAGAGGGCGGTCTCGTCATAGCTGGCAGGAGCGTTGGCGGCCTGGTTGCCGGTGATCATGTCCTCCAGGGAAGCCTGCTGGATCACGTCGAAGCTGATGCCCATGCTGTCGGCCCCCTCCATGTCGTTGACGTGGTGAGATTGCAGGATGGTGTTGACTGCCAGGTTCTGAATGTCCAGCTCCACACACACTGCACACAGACACACACCTGTGCACTGACCACCCCAGGGTGTAGAGCCCACCCCCAGCAAGCCTTCCCTCAGAAACATTGCTGCTGGTCACAGAGCCCGCCCCGACTCATCCCACACCAGCGTGGCCCAGCTCTGAGGGTCAGCGCTGGGATTCTCGCCACTAAAGAACGGCAACAAACAACACGAACACCAGCTGCTGAGATCCCTGTGGGCCTCCCCACCCACCTGTGGAGTAGCAGCCTGAACTGTTGATCTCCACAGTGGCTTGGTCCTCAAACTCCATGATGAGGCGGTTGTCGTCGGCCTCCTTCCCGCCCAGGTCAGGGCGCCAGGTAGGGGACAGCCAGAGCAGGTGGTTGTGGCGCTGGAGGTGGCGGGCGAAGAAGAGGTCGGAGCCAAAGGTGGAGATGTCCTCAGGCAGATTCCCAATGGGGATATGGAAGTACCTGCACAGGGTCAGGGCCAGGGTCAGGGGGGGAGCTCCAGGCTGGTCTCAGGAGGGGGTGGAAACTGGGGAGATCAACTTGCTGTCAGGGATTGACAGGCGGCAACATGAAGGTGGGCAGAGCGGCTGAAACGCCAAGCAACAGCCCTATACTCTGCTCACCGGCTCATCTCAAAAGCCTGCGACAGGCAGGTGTCCAGGTTGAGGTAGTGGCGGATCATGCGCCGGGCTCCATGGCGCTGCCAGTCCAGGACTCCGTAGCTGATCTTGTCGGCCACGCGGACAGGCACCAGCGGGAACTCCTCCAGGACGGGAATCTCGCCGGCCAGCCTCCTCAGCTCCCAGTTGGACTGCACGGCGATGAGGGTGGGCCCCCGGCGCTCCTCCTGGGCACAGGAAAGCGAGCAGCTGGGAGGACCCGTTCTGGGGGAGAGGCTCCAACAGCAGCGCCCCCACTTCACTCACCTTGTAGGCCAGCAGGAAGCGCTGGATGGCTCTGCAGATGGTCTTCAGGTCGGTCTCAGCCCGCACTTCAAACATGTGTTTTGGGGGCGGCAGGAGCTCGGGGCCCACTTTCTCCAGCAGGAGGCTGTGCTCGGCCGAGTACAGGGCGCTGAGGCTGGGCATCTGGTTGCTTCGCACCTGAACAAGGGCCAAGTCAGCTCTCCCCAACCCCCGCCCCCGCAGGAGGGGTGGTTCCACTTCTCACTCACTCCCCACAGGCACTCATGGGCAGAGGCTTCCGGAAACAAGGCGGGGCTAGGACATCCCTGCCCAGTGTCTGTCCTCCCATAGCCCTGGACGAGAACTCACAGTGTCCAGCACAAATACGGACGCCCTGCGCTGAGAGGGCACGAAAATGCCGAAGAGCGCCTTGTGGCCGTGCGTGCGATGATACAGGTAGATGTGGCGGATGCTCCCTATGGAGGACACACAGGTCACCTGGGATTCGTGGGAGGTGGGGCCAAGCGGGGCAGCTGGCACACACCATACCTGGTTCCAGGTAGCTGAACTGGGCCAGAGAGCGCATCTCCAGGTGCTCAAGAGTGAAGGTTTCTGCTTCCCAGCCCGACAGGTGCCTCACCAGCTGTTTACTGACCACACACACACAGCCCAGGTGCACCAGGGCCCGGAACAGTAACGGCACCTACAAGGCGTCAGGGTGGGTGGGGCTGAGGGGGGCGGCAGTTGGGCATAGCCCTCTGCTCCAGGCCATCGCTGCAGAAATTCTGTCCCTGGGGTGGAATCCAGTGGCTGCTGCTGGCCTTCCCACGCCCTACGTGGGCCTCTCCCCTGTCCCATCCAGCTCGATCCTTGCTCAGTGCAGCTGGAAAGGCAGTTACCTGAGTCTCATACACGCCCTCGATGTCTGGGGCTGACAGCTCGGTATTGATCTCATTGATGTGCTCTTGGTACATGTCCTCCGGCACTGAGTACTCATAGAGATTGTAGACCGTGTTGGAGCGAGGAAGGACTCGATTCACCTGGGGCAACAGCAATGACCTTGTCACACGGCAAGTGGTGGTTTGTTACACACACACACACACACCCCACACACACGCTTGTTTAAACAGTCCTAGCACATCCGGTGCCCACAACTGTGGGGTACCCTCCGTTTCACTCTCCAGAGTAAAACTAGAGCTCGGGGCACAACAGGAGCCTCTAAGTCCTCTGAGAGGCAGTCAAGCTCAGACGCAGCAGGTCCCAGTTCACTGTCCTCTGTCTTCTCCTCGTTTATGAGGGTGCAGGCGGCAAAAACCAGGAGCCCCGGGGGACAGTGGGGAGGTCTTGGTGCGGAGGGAGCAGGAGAGGCACCCAAAGGGTAGAGTATCCTGAAAGCCACAGGAGCTCCAGGCCCCTGTCCCCTCCTGTGCTACGCCCTCCCCGTCTCTCCCCACACCCACATCCTACCGAGTGCCCAGGGTGGAGTCTCACCATCTCCAGAAACCTCCCTCCCTCACTCCAGCTCCCACACACAGGTCTCTGCTCCACACAAGTGAGCTCGTTCTGCAATTCCCTGCGCCCGCCTGAGAAATGGGCCAGGGCAGCCTCCGTGAGCTCTGGCCGGGGCCGGCTACGTGCTCACTGACACCAGGTGAGAACTACGAGGACCCACCTGAGGAGGAGGCAGAGCCCCCCCCCCCCCCGCCCCAACTGCTGGACCCCACTTATAGGAAATGTCTGCGGTGGGCTCGTCTAGAGGCAGACCGTGGCTAGTGGCTGCTGAGGGCTCGGGGGCCTGGGATGTCTCCTGGGGATGATGGAAATGTTCTCAGATAAACTGTGGCGTTGGCTGCACGACGGAATATACTGTCAGCAACAGAACTGTACTTTAAGTGAGGGAGCTGCACGCGTGTGAATGACACCCCGTAAAGCTTTAGCTCCAGAAAAGCCTATGGAGACAAAGCTGCCGTGTGACAACTATCTAACCCTTGTCTTCCCTGCTACGTGGACGTCAGACAGACACGGAGGACGGTGCCCCCAGGACAAGGCATCAGCAGCTCAGCCCTTCAAGAGGGCGTTTCAGTAACTGCTGCAGCATCCGAGAAGGTTCTTAGGAGATGGAGGCTCCAGAACACCTGGCTCAGGGCCATGCAGCCCACCAGTCTGTATCTGCAAAGCCCGATTCCTTCTGCAGCCCCATCGCCGTGGAGACAACCTCAGAGGCAACAGCTGCCTCCAGTACCTTACGATATGCAGTCCCCTCCTCCGCTTTGGGCACCCGCTGGTTCACGTAGAACACCCGGGGGATGTTCAGCTTGATGCAGTGCAAGTCGCTGCCGATGACAGCCCACAGGCGGAACAGGCCAGCCTGGCTGGTCTCGCTGATCTGAAAGGAAACATCGTACAGCAGTGCGTGTCAACCTGTCACAAAAAAAGCTCAACACACGTGGACAGGCTGCCTCCCAGGCGGCCTCCAGCACCAGCTGCAATCAGAGGCACGGAGGTCAAGGTCTGCCCTTTCTCCTCCATCCCAGACCCCTTCCTATCAGCCATGCTGCTGCCCCGGGGACGCCCGTGCACACCTGCACGATCTGCCAGGGGAGGTCCAGAACGCTGCGGGCAGTTCTTCGCAAGAAGCCCCCCAGCCCTGTGCTGGGCCTGTCTCGTACGGCCCCGGGCTGCAGCCCGCCTGCTGCCTCCAGACGCTGCTTCTTCCTGCGGGCAAGGCGCTGTCGGGCCTGCAGCTGCCACTTCTTCTTGTGGAACCGGAGCCAGACCAGCCACTCTTCCTGGGACAGATGAAGGACAAGTCAAGGGGAGACAGAACACCTTCCATGACAACGGACATGCACAGCTTCCCAGTGCCAACCTCCTCAGGGTCAAGACCGTCTCCGTGTCCTGCACGGCTCAGCAGGCCCCGCGGGAGACAGCACACCGCGTGGGCCTGAGTGGGGTCTGCGCCCTTCGCCCACCGGCCAGTCCAGATGCCCTGAGGCTTCTTACCTGGGTGGTTCCGAGGGCGGGAGGCTGCCCCAGGATCTCCTGCCAGGACACCGTCAGTCCCAAGTCCTGTGAGTCCTCCTGGCTCTCCCAGAGGACCCGCTTCCTCTTCGTAGCAACGGGGACGGCGGTGTGAGGCGGCTTCTCAAGACCAAAATCCTCCATGTCGGGAGCACCCAGGCTCTGGGCACCATCCGGAGCCTGGGCCACCCCCACCTGCAACCACCCGAAGAGGACTTCAAACACGGCTCTCTGCAAATCCACCTCTAAAAACCCTTCTGAATGGGATAAAGTACCCGGATACAAAGTTACTCATTAAACTATTTTTAACCTAAAAACCTCCTATCACAAAAGAACACTGGGAGGAATTAAAGGGCAGAGTATCAAGATGTACATTTTTAGAAAAAAAAAAAAAAAAATTCCAGACACCTGGATGGAAGCATCCAACCTCAGCACGGGGACTGGGGTGCTGGGTGCCCCTGGGACCAGCCCACCCACCCACGGCCTCCAGGTCCCAGGCCAGGCCCCATCACCTGTCTCTTGCCCTCGAGGATGAAGAGCTCGCTGATCTTCTTCTGCTTGTAGACATCGTTCTTCTCCAGTAGTTTTTTGTGCAGCCAGTCAGGGTGTTTGACGCGAGGCACGGGGTTCTTCACCTGCATGAGGTGGGACTCGTCACTCGTCTGACCGTGAGTCTGGGCCACGCTCAGATTCCCGTGGCTTTTAAGCCACACGGGGGCCGGCTTCTGTGGTCTGACCTCACCTGCTGCAGAGCTGCGGGGATGGTGATGATCTTCTGAATGGCGCTGCCCAGCCGCTCGATGTAGTAGTCCCAGTCCAGAATCTGCAGGGACGACGGGCGCGTGAGGAAGGCGGCGGCAGCAGCAGCACTGCCCTTCCCTGCATCTTACTGATCCTCTTGGAAAGTCTCTGACCAAAGTGCCCATTTCTCAGAGGAAACGGAGGTGCAGAGCTGCACCAGGCCCAGCCTCGGCTTGTCCGACTCAGTGAAAGCCCGAGTCTAGCTTTTCCAGCTTTGCCCTAAAGTCTACTTCTTCACACATCACACGTCAGAAAGGGGGACGCCAAGAGTGACGACGAAGCTGCGGACCTCGGAGAGTAGAAAAGAGCAGCACTCACCGTCCGAATGTCCAAGTCCTGCAGGGACGAGCTCTTCAGCCACTTTCGGAGGAAGTGCCTCCTCACCGTGGGCTCTGCCTGGAAGATGGCGAGTGGAATGGCCCTGAGAGAAAAGGGGCACAGCGCACACCAGTGCACAGTCTTTTACGTGGAAACAGAGATTCAGCACCGATTCTGTAACCTGCTTTCATTTAAAGCTATTTTGTATAAACTATACCCAACATTTGTTTATTGTGCCTAGTAACTAAACATACTTCACTGTGTAAAAGATCATGGTTTAATAGCCACACCCCACCGGCAGCCATGGGGACTGCTGCTTGGCCACCGCGAAGAGCCGCTGACAAATGCCCTCACTAAACGGCACATGCGTGTGCACGCACACAGCTGACCACTCCCGAAGGGCTCTTCATTGGGTAACGGACAGGAAGTCCTCTCTTTCCTGGAAGAACGAGCCAGTTTGCGTGTCACCAGCAAAGTGAGAGGGCAGCTGGCGGCAGTGCTTGCTATAGTGCAATGTCATGAACATAAAGAAACAGGAAGAAACACCCGTGTGCCCATCACCCAGTCCTCAGACCGCAGGCCCTGCCATTTCACTTCCCATGAGAACAAGCAGGACGAGGACGAAGCCCATGCAGCCCTCGCCCAGAGGAAGCCGGGTCCTCCTCTCACCCTGCGTGTCTTCACACTGCTCACACCTCAGTGTTTCCCACGACCGTGAACGTTACCAGAGGGTGTGACTGGACCCTGAGACGGGGCCCATCGTTGCCCACCTGCCACGGACCCAGGTTCTCTGGGCTCCAGGTGGTGGGGCCCAGCAGGCCTTCCTGTCATCCCATCTGCGGGGTCTGAGACCGACCCTCCCTAACCCTGGAAGCCCTCACCTCTCGGTGACGGGGGAGCCCTCGGGCTTCCGGGAGATGATGTAGCGGCAGCTCAGCCCCGCGTCCTTCACCATCTGGTCTCCCAGGAACTCGGCCAGGCGCTTGGCGGTGCTGATGGACGTAGACTTCTGCTCCCCGTAGTCTTCCAGCTTCCGGGACATGGAGCGGTTCTCAGAGATCAACTCGAACAGCTCGGAATCTGGCATGTTCGCTGCCTGGAGAGAGGACGGGCAGAACATCATGCAGAGTGAAGGAGCGTCCCCAGCTCACCTCCCTTCTTCCCCCAGAATCGAGTTTCCCCAGCGGACGAGCTGAAGGAGTGTAATGCTAAGGCCACCTCACAGACACAGCAAGACTGAAGAACCACACAGGAAGCCTGGACGTTTGTGCTCCTGTGCACAGGTGTCCCTGGCCTCCTGGCTCACGAGTACTGCGTGTGCCTTCCCCCTTGGTGCTCACGAGTCAACTCTACACAGAACAAAGCATGCCAGGAACCAGATGCCACAAAGCCAAGGGAGCCAGCCAATGTTCCAGAACATTCCACTGTTCCTTCCACCCCAAGCCTCTTCCTAGCCAGCCATGGGGGGAAAGGCATCTGTGCAACGAGGTCTGATGTCATCACAACGGAAAGCGGGAGCCTCCCTGATACCACAGCAGAGGCCGCACGGGAAACGGACCCCCACGCAGACTCGACATGCAAGCAGCACAGAGCAGCACAGGCACCGTGATCAGTTCCACAGGAAGGCGTGTTCAAGACAGGCCAACTCATTTAAACTGTAGGAATTGTATGTGCATTTACAGGGCCAACAAAGCCTGAGAAATCAAACAAGTTCATGTGACGCTTGGCAAGTTTTCCTCTTAGATTCCTTTCTCACATGCTGTTTGTCTCCTTCACAGAGTCCTGCTGCTGGACACACTCAGCAAGTCTTGGGATTTCACCAGCATTAGCCCTGAGTTCATCTGTCACTGGGTCCCTCTGCCTGCAGGATCCCTCCGAGCCAGGTGGGAAGGCGACCTCACCTTGCTGTACAGCACGTCCAACCAGTAGTCGGCCACCTTGGCGACAGAGCCGTACACTTCCTCCAGGGTGCTGCCCCTGAGGAAGGCCTCGAACACGGACGACTGGAAGATCTTGATGAGCTGCAGCTCCCCGCGGCGCTTCACCTCGAAGCCCTTGAGCTCGGCCAGGGAGCCGTCCTCGTTGAACACAGCGTACCTGCAAGCACAGCGGGCACAGCGTGACGGAGCTGTGAGCTGGCTCCTCACTGCCCTCCTGACCCCACCTCTCAAATCCACACACGTCTCTGCACTGAGGGTCTCCCTCCAACATAAAAATGACTGAAGGGCCTGCGCCTGTGGAGCAGAACCTAACAGGTGGAGATCAGAGCTGTTGGCATCAGTGTCAACAGCTTCCCAAACTGAGGCAAAAAGGCCAGAAGACAGGACTGAGGTCTCCCCACCCTGGCTCCTGGTCCATCCCGGGCAGGTTGCTAATCGAATCCGTCGTTTCCTTTCCCGTGCACCGAGGCTGGGGGGCTCCTACCTCTTCTTCAGCTTCTTGCCTTCTTCCTTGGAGGCTGGAAGGATCATGGCAAGGTAGGGCCCGTCAACCTCGAAAAAGATGCTGTTCTCGGAGCGGGTGACGTAGGTGAGCGAGGACGGCTCGGCCAGCTCCTGGTACTGATCGTTGGTGAAGCCTTCCTGCAAAACCAGACCGAGAGGGGCAGCCGCACCGTCACCAGCCAAACCTGCACATGACCGGGGCTCCCAGCAGTGGACAGGGCCTGCCCAGCCCCCTCTCCCAACCCACGTCAGACAGGCGCTGGAAACCAGGCTCACCTTGACCATGATGTTCAGCATGGCCCCAGGGTAGGAGATGGTCACCTTGGGCTTCTTCACGCTCGTCGCGGTGATGACAAAGTTTTCAGGGAAGCTGTTGGGCAGGACGCACCATATCCCATCTGTGTCCAGCTCCAAGGGCCTCCTTCAGAGGACAGAGAGTGAGGCCACATGCAGGCCGGACTGTGGCCCGTGTAGTAAGAGGCCCCCGTCAAGTCCTGACAGCAGACGAGGTCCCCCACACTCCAGGTCTTTGCCGGCCTGCTCCCGACTCGGGACTCACCCGATCTGCTCAATCAGCTCCCTCGCCTGGGTGATGATGTTGGCCCCCGTGAAGCAGACGATGCCGGCCATCTCCATGGAGTACCAGCGGGCCCTGGGAAGACAGTCACAGCTGCAGGTGGGTGGGCTCTCCCCAGAGGGTCATCGAGATCAAAGGAGAGGTGTGGGGGGGGAAGGGCACCAAGAAGGGGACTCGGAAGCTGGGCTGGAGGGCTCAGGGGGACTTTAGCTCTGTGCTGAGAACCTTCTCTGTTCCTACTTCAGTGTGTTGGGCTCGGCTCTGGAAAGTTCTGGAAGGAGGCAGCACAATGGTTCATGACCTCAGCCTCAGGGGATTCTCCACACCATCCTCGATGGTCGGTGTCCCCGTGAGCCTTCTCCACTCTCCCAACCCCATGTGCATCCCCCAGCGACTCAGGGAAAACACGCTCAAAGGTGCCCTCAGCGGCCGCTGGCCCACTGTTCTCACCTCCTGCCTGAAACTCTGCTCCAGCCCTGCTCTCTGCCCCACTCCCTCTGCCGTTAAAAAGCAGCACAATACACACAATGACCCTCCCTCCAATCCAGTCCCTGTGCCACCCATCACTTCTCTTCCTCCCCAGAGCTGCCCTGCTGACCCTCCCACCTGGTTACATCCAATGGAGACACTCAGGCCCCACCTCACCCCATCGCCATGTAGCACCCAACACCGGAACCCGGGCCCAGGAGGTCTCCACCTTGGGCCGCTCCCTCCCACCGCCCCACTCAACCTCTCAATCAACCTCTGAATCCCACAGCTGCTTAGCATTGATGAATGGCTGGGACCGTCTCCACGGCCTGGTGGTGACATTCCTTAAGTCACAGACATAGGACAGAAACTACCAAACTGCTGTCTCCTGCCCAGGACGTTCAGACGAGCATGCCCAGTGGTGCCCATGCCCCTTGTTACCCCAGACCCACGAGTCGATGTGGCCCTCCCTCCACCTGCCCCAGACCGCTTCCAGCCACGTTTCTGTACAGAGGCCCGCAGGCGCCCAGCTCTCCCCTCTCCCATCCTTCACTCACTAGCTCCACAGCCCCGCCCAGGCCCAGTGAGAGCGTACCCTTTGCGCATGACGTAGCCGTAGAAGGAGTTGAGGATGCACTTGTGTGCCAGCTGCAGGGAGTCGTACAGCACCTCCATGTTCTTGCAGCGCTTGACCTCGGCCGCGTCGCCCGCCTCCACGGCTGCACTGAGCTTCTTTTTCCACACCTGGGGACACACACTCCTAGACTGCAGCTCCCACTCTACAGTCACAGCTACTTCACATCTTGAAAACTTCAAATGTATCGGAAACTTAACAAACAGGATGAAGACCGCAGGCACTTCTAGAGGGTCACTTGATATTTGGCCATATTTCCTTTATTCCTCCCTCCCCCCTCTCCCCCCTTCCTCTCTCTCTCTCTCTCTCTCAGCACGGCCACTGACATTGAAGGCACTAAACCTGTCAGCACACACTTCCTAGGGACAAGGACAAGCTCCTGCATGACCGTAATGCTGCTCCCACCCCGAGGACACTCACCACGGACACATGGACTTGTCCCTGTGGGGTCTGCACAACCCAACCCAGGAGCCAGGCCCGAACCACATGCTCAGTCCTCACGTGTCCTGATTCACCTTTAACCTAGAACCGCCCCCTGTAAGGCTGACGTCCTGAAAGGGCTTCTGAACACAGAGACGTGTGCCAGGTTCCGTTTTTATTTCCTGTGAGGTCAGGACTCGGAGAAAATACTCCATCACAGCAACAGCCCACTGGACACCTTAGACTTGGGGGCAACTTCACCTCCTCGGACAGAGCCCAGGGCCCGACAGGAGGACCTGGGGCCGCGAATGAGTGCACGTCTGAAGAGCAGCAACAGAGGCAGGGCTTCGCGTGCCAGAGACCCAGGGGCTCCCAGGCGGCCCCGTGATTCCATTCACTTACCTGATGCAGCTGACAAGCTGGTTATAGGGATTCTCAAACAACAGAACTCGGGCACCCTGACAGGCAGAGCACCGAAAGCAGGCACTTGAGGATGTGCTTGCTCACCCACGACTGTCCGGCAGCACCCAGCAAGGGCCAGCATCTGAGAAAAGGAGGCCCACCTTGTGGAGACCTTTGAACTCATAGCGCCTGTCCCGGAAGGCGCGCACCGTGTCCACGTAGAAGGAGTTCTCCCGCTGGCAGATGGTGGTGCGGCGCTCCTCCACCTTGGTCACGTGGATCTTCTTGTACGCCTTTCGGCAGTAATCTGAGGCACAATGGGAGGGGGCACTGAAACTCCACGTGGGAGACAAAGGAAGCCAGGATGCCATGGAGGCCAACCAACGCAGCTTTCTCTGCAGCTAGCTTATCACATCAAAGAAAGGCAGCCCCCATGTGAGTGGGCCAAACACGCCGAGACCACAGGGAGGAGCTGAGCCCTGAGCAGTGCAGGGAAACGAGGAACGGGAACCTACAGGAGGAGCTGGGTCACCGAGGCTTCAACGACCGGTTTACTGACCGGAGGCCGTGCCGCACCAACACAGCCCAACGACGGCCCCTCACCTGCCAGCCTCCTCTTCTCATATTTCGCCTGCTCCTCACGGGACAGCTCATGAAAGGCCCGGGCGGGGCCGTCAGGGGTCAAGGCAGGGAACTTCTCCGACTCCAGCTGGTGTTGGATCCGATGGTACTCGCTGCGACTGGCCGGCACTGGGAAGGTGGCAGGTGAGAGAAGAGTGTGAGAGACCCACCGCTTCCTGCTGAGCACCCCAGCCCGGCAGGCACTCACTGAACTCGCCCCTCCACTGCCAAGCCATCTTCCTCTGGCAGTTCGCCCCCGGCTTGTTGAAGTCACAGGCTGCACAGGTGGCCTCGTCCACCATGGCGGAGGGCTGCGGAGGGGACAGGAGGGAGCAGTTAGGGCCAGGCAGAAGAACTCCGTCCTGACACAGGCGTCCGTCTTACCTGCAGGCGGTTCGTCAGGATGATGTTGGGGTACATGGCGCCCACGTCCAGGTGGTAGATAAGGGGACACTCGATACGGTTAGGAACATCTTTCAGGGAGGTGAGCTTGGCCTTAATCTGATCACACACCTACAGAGGAAGAGGAAGGAGGTGGAGGCTGGTGACCCGATAAAAACTGGAGACTAGAGACCGAAGACAGCCCAACACCAGGCCGGGAGGTGCAGGAGGCTTGCATGCAAGAGCAGAGCCCTAATGAGGACAGCACGGCAGGAGCAGAACTGGAAGTGGGAGAAAACTGCTGAATCTGTTACAAGATGTTCCTTGGAACTGATCCTAAAACTGGTACCGACTACCCCCAGGGGAGTCAGCGAACGCGCTGCAGTGCTGAGCGGAGCCCGACAGTGTCCGAGGGATCAGGGCCAGCACGGGGGAAGGTGCCTGGAGTCCCCAGGCAGGTGACACACTGCAAAGGACACTTGGTGCTCATATTTGATGGATTTTAGTCACTATATCCTACTCTGTAATTTCTAAGAATTTACTGTCATCACTAAAAAAATTTTTTTATATCTTCTCCAGAGGACATGCTTAGAGAGGGAGAAAGTGCGCAATATGCATGCATGTGAGAGAGAAACACGTGAATGCTCCCCGACTGGGGAATCAAACCCACAATCCAGGTATGCGCCCTGACTGGGAATTGAACTGGCAACCTTTCGGTGGCTGGGATGACACTCAACCAACGGAGCCACTCTGGCCAGGCTACTGTCCTTTTAATGGCCCCTTAATAAGAAAATAAACGGAAAGCCTCCAATAGCTCCTCGCTGCCTACTGAATCCAAGTGGGTTAAGACCCCCCACGTTCCCAGAGCCTGTGAAGCTCTCCCAGCCAGGAAGTCGGGCGTCGACTGTGACAACACTGTCACCCGTCTCAGGGCCCAAGCACCAGCACACAGTAGGTGCACGACAGGCCACGCGTGAAGGAAGCAGTCCACAGGCGTGGGAACACCTGCAGAGAGTTACCTCTTGGAAGTTGGTGACCTGCTCCATGGGCACCTTCTCCTCTTCCTCGATGGCGTGACGCATGGTCTTCTCCACCCGCTGCAGCAGGAAGTCAAAGGCGGCGGGATTCTAGCGGAAGTGACCGAGAGGGGCACAGGTGAGATGGAGAATGCTCTGGCAGCCACCAGCCTACCTTGGGCGGGACGGGACGCTGCACTGTCCTGGACAAGGGCAGGCCCGACAAAGGACGCCTGGTGGGGCCGCCAGGGGTGAGGGCGTTCCTTCAGCCCTGGTGGCTCCTGGGTGCCTCTAAGCCACGGGAGACCCAGGGGGCGCACCATCCTGAACCGGCAGGGGATGTCACTGCGGAACACGCCCGACTCAAGAGCCTCCACGTGGCCGCCCACGTAGGTCTCCGCATCCAGCACGTGGCCGTCCTCCGTCAGCTTGTTGAACTCTTGCTCTTGCTTGTTGGGGAAGATGATGTTGGCGTGGAAGGCCTGCACCATCAGCAAGGCCTCGCACAGGGTGCCGGAGCCCTTCCGCAGCACCTACGGGGAAACACCAGGCTTCAAACCATGGCCTAGTCCACACAGGCTGCCAGGACCAGGAGAGCCACTGACCTCATCAGGCTCCATGGGGATGATGGTGCACAGGGCGAATATGAAGGGGTGGACGTACTTCATGTACAGGTAGTATGTGGCCACCGCGTCCGACACCGAGTATGTGGCCAGAGTCTGAGGAGAGCACATCAGAGATAAGGGCCACGGCATGTCCGGAGGTCCCCCTTGACCCCCAGAGCCCCGAGTCAGCGCGGCACAGGAACCTGGGGCTGCTCGGTGGCCATCCGGCACATGTCCTCGGGGTCCAGCTCCACGGGGTCGTAGCCCAGCTTGGCTTTGGCGGCCGCCTTGAGGTTGTGGCTGCCCACAGGGAGGTAGCTGTCCCTCTTCACCCACCTAGAAAGGAGAGCAAAGGCCAAAGGTGAGTCTGAGACCAAGTCCAGGAACCTGTGGAAGGTGGCAAAGCTGGACACACACAGCAAGGTGCAGAGACCTAACAGGCACCCCAAGATCTGCACCAAGACCCCACACAGTGCAGGTCCCTCGTGAAAATCACTCACCTGGATCTGGGTAGTTTCACAAACACATCTGCAAACTCAGGAGATGCCAGAGCCTGCAGCCGCTGTCCTCAGCGAGGAGGGCTGTTTCTAGAGGCTCCCTCCCTCCTTCCCTCCCAGGTGTGGACAGGCCTGCACCCGTGGACGCCCTCCTGGGACACTGACAAGCTGCCAGGGGAGCGGCGGGACCGACCTGAGGCAGTCCATGTGGATGCACTGGGGCGCCTTGTACTCCCCTTGGCTGTCCTTCTGGAACCCGATCTCCTGGTACATGCTCAGTCCGTGGACAGCTGCTCTGGCCTCCACAAATGGCCTAGGGACCAGAGAGGTTGGACGAGCACTTTCAGGTTAGTCTCTAATCCCCTCAGGGACAGGGAAGACTGCCCCCAGGGGATGCTGCGCTACCCCAGGTGCTCCTCACACCGACTCCTCAAATGCAGCGCCCTCCTACCCCGCCCCTCCCACTTTTCCTATCATTACCATCTCCCAGCATACACTTCAGTAGCATTAGGTATATTCCCAATTCGTGTAACCTGCCCTCCTGAACACTTTTAGTTGCTCACCAATTAGACATTAGACTCACCAGTCAAAAAAGTCCCCATTGTAGGTGACCATGATGGTGGGTTTGGTCTCCTGCACATGTTCAAACCATCTTTGGATGAGATGGACCTGAATTCAACGCATCAGGCACTCAGAGGGTTGCTTTTCTCTTTCAAACTCCTTCCAAGCACCTCTCCCAAAGTTCTGGAAAAGCAACCTCACGCAACCCTTCATTAGTGCCTGCACATGCGTGAGGGTCACAACAGGGACCCCAAGCCCAGAAGCCGCTGCTCTGACTGTAGGCACGCCGAGCCCAGAAGCCGCTGCTCTGACTGTAGGCACGCCGAGCCCAGAAGCCGCTGCTCTGACTGTAGGCACCCCAAGCCCAGAAGCCGCTGCTCTGACTGTAGGCACCCCGAGCCCAGAGCTGCTGCTCGGACTGTAGGCACGCCGAGGCCTCAGAAGGGTCAGAGTGCCTCTCCTCCCACCCCCCACAGCACCAGCAGCTCCCCAGCGACACCTCTACCTCGTCAGGCTCATTGAAGACACAAAAGGGCCCTTCGTACTCCGGCTTGGGGGTGAACTCAAAGTCCTCAATGTCCTCTGCCACGATCTCCCTGTTGGTGATGAGGTAGCCCTGGAAGTTCACCAGCAGGTGCGTGGGTCAGACACAAAGCTGAGCCCGCCTCTTGGCACTCGGCCCAGAAACTCAGACTACAACAACCTGAGCAGCACTGGGAGCTGCCTGAGCGTCCACACCCTGAGTGTCTCAGACTTCCATCGGAAGGGGGAGCGTGCTGGTGTCAGACAGCCTGCTTGCTCACTTCCTTGGATTCCACTCACTCATTAGTCACCCAAAACTGAGTCGTGGGGTGAACACTGTTCTGGTTTGGGGACCGACAAGGTCCCTATTTCCAGGGAGCTCACACTCCAGAAGGCACTGCTCACCTGGCCATCAATCATATAGGAAATCATCATAATCTGGTCAGTCTCAGCATCAGGAAACTTGAGGGGCAGTTTGGTCGTCTCAATGTCAAATGCCAAAACCACAGGGTCCTAGAGGGACAAAACGTAGCATGAATCGGCCACAGAACACACGCACCTTCAGCTGCTAAAACCCAGAGGCCAGCTGCCACAGGGAAAGGCTCCCCAAAACGTGGAACAGGCGCCTGGGGCTATCCGGCCCACATCAAGGATTCCACACCCCCTGGTGGAGTGACAGCCAACAATGAGAAAAGGCTAGATCGCAGGAAAAGCCTACGACCGCACAACACCCGAGTCTCAAGGCTCCTTAAAATGCATGACCTCATCCAGGATGAGTTGCTCAGTTGGTCAGAGCATCGTCCCGATACACCAAGGTTGCAGGTTCAATCCCCGGTCGGGGCACATACAAGAACCAACCAATGAAGACATGAATAAGTGGAACAACAAATCATTATTTCTTTCTCTCCCGTCCTGTTTCAAAAAATCATAAAAAAAAAAAAAAAAAAAGCATGACCCCATTTGGCCTTCGTGACAACCCTGACAGAAGACTGGCTCAGGGCTGACGTCGCCGTCTTAGACCTGAGAAAACATGACCGTGAAGCTGTCCCCGAGCCAAGGCCTCCAGTTATGAATCCATTTTCACCACATCACTCGCTATCAGCTCCCTGCGTGGAAGTCGAGGTGCTCCCTCCCACACTCAGATCCAGCCCAGCTCACACACATCACCCGGGGAGGCACAGGCAAGGGGAAATTACACTCGAAGCCAGAAACTGACCTGAAAAGTGACTAGTCCACAACTCCTTCCAGAAAGTATTTAGGGAAAAGCAGCAAGCAAACCTCTGAATCAAAGTCACCCCTCAGCACTGAATGAGACCTCTCCAAAAACACTGGGGACTGGGGGGAGGAAATGCAAGCAGCACTCACGGGCCGTTCAACCAGGTCATCTCGGCGGGTGAGCTCCACCGGCGAGGCGCTCCCTCGGTGCCTGACGTTGTACCAGTGTGCCTGCAGGACGGGAAGCCTGAGCTAGAGCTCTGCCTCTGTTTTCGTGGATTTACCCTTCAGTCCCACCTCCCGCAGTTGGGCATCACCCACTCACCACGCCCACTCACCACGTGGATCTTCAGGTCGATGGAGAGGCGGATGTGGTAGGGCACGTCGTACTCTCGCATGTCCACGATGTTGTCCAGTTGGTCCGCAATCTTCTTAGAGGTTTCCTCTTCGTCCATCATCACACTGCCCCCTTGCAGAACACTGCGAGAAGAGAGAGAGAGAGAGAGAGAGAGAGAGAGAGAACTTAATTGCTGAGTTTTCCCACCTCCCATCCATCTTGTCAATTTAGGAAAAATGGGAAAGTCCTGTGGGCTGACTGGCTGCTCTGCCCACAGGAGGAAACCTACCTGGAGAGCATAGCCGTGTAGGTGTCACTGGTGTGGCCCTGCTCCCGGTTCTTCCTCACGGCAGGGGAGATCTCCTTCCTCACTCGGACAAGGTCCTCCACGGTGTGGAAAGACAGCTTAATGTAATTTCGCTTCAAACCCACCAAGTGATTTGGCTGCAGAGTGAAGAGATCATGCTTATGAGTTCCAGAGAAGACGGATTTTATTGGGGAGAGAAAATAAGGGCAGGATGACTCAAAGGTAAATATACTTGTCAAAGAGTTGGCAACTCCAAGCACCTTGTCCAACCTTGCCTGTGGGACCAACGTCCAGGCGTCAAGGCCCCATCGTCGGTACCGCCCCACACCCACAGGTGCCAAGCCTGGCCTCCTGCCCGGTCACTGCCGGCCTGCAGAGTGGGCCCAGCTTTACATACCCTGGAAGGTCTGAGGGACACTCACCAAGTCCAGATCCTCTTTGGGAACGGTCTCTACTTTAGCGAGTTTACCCTGAAACTTCTTGGAGAGGAAAGACGAAACTTCTCGCTCACAACCCTAAGTCAGGACCAGGAGGAAAGGCCTCCGTTAGTAAAGCCCATCTCCGTCCCTGCGGTCCCTCCAGAGGCCTCTTCGCTCCCAGCCCAACGCTCCCCCAGAACAAGGAGGCTCAGTTCATCGGAACTGACTCTCAGGGGCCAGTTACCTTTCTGGCCGCAATGTAGAAGTACGGTTTGTAGGGCAGCGCCACCTGCAAGAGTCACCAACCCGTTCAAGGGCGATGAGAGAGGAAAAGGGAGAATGGTGAAGAGAGGCTGCCAGACCCAGTGCACTGGCCTTGTCACATAGGAGAAACGGGGCCACAGGGCTCAGGGCTGCACGGCCCCGCCCCCTTCCCGGCGTCTCTCAGCACAGCACACCCTCAGTGGGCGCCGAGGCCTGCAAGGGCCATGCTCCCGATGGGCTCCAGGCAGCGGCACAGGGAGGCCTCCCAAGCCTTGCAGCTGCGGAGCTAAATGAACGCTCGTCATTCTCAGCTCAGCGGAGCCTTGTCAGAGTGGGGCGCACCTTCTTGGTTTCAGGGGCTCACCTTAAATCTGCTCCCATCGTCTTGGATAAAGTAGTAATCCACTGCACTGACCAGGCGTTTATCTTCGTCTAAAACCTCAGTCTGCAAGAGTCAGTGTGGGCACAAGGTTATCCTCTACCCGGGGGGGGGGGGGGGGGGCGGGGGGCGTGCATTGGGTCTGGCCCTTGCCAAGGCATTATGGGTGAGTTAATGAAATGCTCGACCAGCCCAAGGCAATTTGCTCAGTGGATAGAGTGTCGGCCTGCGGACTGAAGGGTCTCGGGTTCGATTCTGGTCAAGGGCACAGGCCGGGGTTGTGGGCTCGATCCCCAGGAGGGGGTGTTCAGGAGGCAGCCAATCAATGACTCTCATCCATGTTTCTATTTCTCTCTCCCTCTCTGAAATCAATAAAAATATATTTCAAAAAAAGTTTGACGAAATACAGCAGGCTAATTTGTTAGCTGGTAATTTTGTCTGGTCCACGGACGACGTCATACATACCCAAATGGTCCTTGGCAGGAAGAGGGTCCCCACCCTGCTCTACACAGAGCCCCTTCCTCCTGCTCTCCATGAACCACACACCCCTCCCCCCTCCCCCCCCCCCCCCCCCCCCCCCATCCACTTCCCACCCTCACCCAACTACACCACCCGCCCAGTCACCAGAACCAGCACAGCAGCCTCCCAGTGGGGATCTCTCTCCATTTCTTCCTCATCCTTGAAAGTTATACTCTTACCCCCCCCATCTCCTCAACATCTTCTATGGCCCGAAATGCTAGAAAGTAGAACAACAACAAGCCCATCTCCGCTGTGCCACCCAAACAACAGGCTCCCACGCCAAGCGCACCCACCCTCAGGCGAGGGCCACGGCACCGCGAGGGCGTGCGGGGGAGGAAGGGGGAGCCCGGTGCTCACCGGGTGCATATTGATCAGCCAGCCCGTCTTCTCCCCTGGCTCCTTGAGCCTCTCAAATCCGAACCGAGAATCCATCTTATCCGTCCACTGACTGCGCTCCAGGCGCTTGAGTGCGGACACAGAGGAAGAGGCGCCATCGTCCCTGAGCGGAAGGAAGGACGGACCAACACTGCAGAGGGCACAGGGGTGGCCACAGGGAAGGTTTGGGGGGCGGGGCGGGGGAGCCTGTGGCTGTAAAAGGGCAGCAGGCGGATCCCTGGGGCAGAGCTGCTCTGTTTTGATTGCGGTGGAGCCACCAGCACATGGTGTGACTGACTGCGCGCACACACACACACACATACACGCACACGCGCACACACGCGCGCGCACACACGCACATACACACACGCACACATACACACACACACACACACACGCGTGTGCCCGATGCACTGGCTGCACGCGCTCTAGCGATGCCAGACGTCACCACTCCGGAGAATTATCTCAGTAAGAAGTTTTGTTTAAACTTATTTCTGAGATGTTAGTCCCCAAGTTTGTTGTTAGTTTGTTTCTTGGCAAAATGGAATCGGCACTAGCTACTATAGGAGACTTTTCCATGGGTTTTATCGAGAGAAAACTGCAAAGCGGCAGCACGGTAGAGCGGGGACGGACTGGGCTCTGCTTCTGCCCGGACAAGCGGGCAGGTGAGCCCCGGGCCGCGGACAGGGCTCCTGGAGGGCAGCCGGGGACATGAGCAAAGTGGACACGCGCTCCGGCGGGACAGGCTGCGGCCGGCGGTGAGCGGACGAGCGTCTCCCCGCGAGGCCTCTCTCCGCGCTGCACCCGCTTCGTCCCGGCGGCTCAGGCGCCGAAGACCCGAGCAGCCGCAGCACAGGGAGGGCCGCCCACCCGCTGGACAGCGCCTCGGCCTCACGGAAGGAGCCGCCACCTCCGCGACGCCCGCCCGTCCAGGGGACTGACGGCTCCGCCACAGCGGCGGCCCCGCCCCCGCCCCGCTCCCCGAGCGCCCGCCGCCTTTTAGCGCGAGCCCAGGGCCACGGGGAGGAAGGCCCCGAGCCCCCCGCCCGCCCGCCCGGGGCGCCCCTTACCGGCTGGTCTCGCCGTCCCCGCCGGGCTCCGCGTACCGCCGCCCGCTGTTCCTCAGCACCATCGCGCCGCCGCCGCAGCCTCGGTGAAACTTGGCGCGCTCCCACCACTTCTCGCGAGAGACCGGAAGCGCCCGCCGCCCAATCAGGAGGCTCGGCGCCGAGCTCCAATCGCCACTCGTGCCCGCGGGGAGGCGGCTCCCCCAGGACTCGGGTGAGGAGTGCGCAGGCGCGTCGACATCCAATCGCCGCCGGCGCCCGGAGGGAGGCGGCCGGTTAGGGACCCGAGGAAAAGTGCGCGGAGGCGCGCGCGGCGCACGGCGGGCTCTGTGCGGGGCGGCGCTGCGGCCGCGGCGGGGCGGGGAGTGTCTGGCCATCCCCGCGCCCGACGCCGAGCAGACCCGGGGCGGGCGCGGCGCGCGGAGGGATGGCGCCCGCGGCGTCCAGACTGCGGGCTGAGGCCGGGCTCGGGGCGCTGCCGCGGCGGGCGCTCGCCCAGTACCTGCGCGTCCTGCAGCTCTACCCGGTGCTCACCAAGGCGGCCACCAGGTCGGCGCGCGGCGGCCGGAGCCGGGCGGGGGGCGGCGGAGACCCCCTGAGTAGGCGCCTCCCGGGGGCTGAGTGAGGAAGGAGAAACCCCGAGAGTACGAGCTCCCAAAGGCCGGGAACCCACGGGAAGCTCGGCACCTGCGGTTCGGTGCAATCGGCTCGGAACAGTGACTGACGCTGGGCACCCGGGAGCCGGGGAGAGGAAGCACCACGTCTGGGGTCCCGCAGACCGGCCCCCGGGGCGGAGGGCCCCGTGGGGAGCGGCCCTGCACCTGTCAGAGGGCGAGGAGGTCCGGTTGGTCCTGGCAGAGCTCCACCCTTAAACTTGCAGCTCTAAACTTTTTATGAGACGACTCCCCGGCCGCTGCCCTCATTTAACTAACTTTACAAGCCTGTTCCCTTTTATTGGCCCAGCCTTTCCTAAATATGCACAGCGTGCTTCCTGTGTGCGGGCATTAGACAGGTGGGTAGGGCCCTGGCCCTCATGGAGGTTGCATTTTAGCGAAGAACTAGACAAAAAGCAGATAAATACATAAAACGGGGAACTTATCCAAGGGGACATTTGAACAGAGGCCGGAATGAAGGGGTGCGGGGTGCGGGGCAGAAGGGAAGCAAATGCTCTTTGGCAGCGGGCACAGCAGAGCAAAGGTCCTGAGGGAGGAGCAAGCTCGGGAGCGGGGCGTCCGTGTCGCTGAAAACCTGCCCGTGAGCAGGGAGAGGAGGAGCAAGGAGCAGCCAGGGGCCAGATCCAGGTCTCACCGCCGACGGTGGGGCCTTTGGGTATTTCGGCTCAGAGAGCTTCTCAAAAGTCAGCGATAGACCAAGCTTTGGAGCCACCAGGCCTCTTTTTTCACCGACATTTTTGTTGTGATAACTGTAGACTCACGTGCAGTTATGAGGAACAACACAGAGAGATCCCGGTGCACTTGCCCAGTTTCCCCCGTCGGTAACATTTGCAGAACTAATACACTCTCACAACCAGAACACTGGCGTGGGCACAGCCCCCGAGTCAGACTCGGACTCCCCCAGCCTTTCTTGTACCTGCCCAGTGTGTGTGTTTAGTTCCGTAGCTTTATCACCTGTACAGGTTTTATCCACCAACGGAGTCCAAGCACAGAGACTTTCCCTCGTAAGGATCCCTCCCGCCACCTACCTCCCACACACGGTCACCTTTGCAGTTATGGCGTCACCAGCAGGATACCCACACTGGCAGCCACGTGGAGATCTTGCTGCTGCCTCCGCCCTTCGACACGGGCGCCTTGCATGGCAGCTGCTTTGATGAGAACTGGTCCCCACCCACCCCCAGCCTGGCCTCACAACAGCCCTCCTGCTGGTCCTCCCGTTTTCTCACTCCCTGTCTGTCCACAGCGGCATTTTGTCGGCATTTGGGAACGTCCTGGCCCAGATGATTAAGCAGCGGAAAAAAGAAAACTGCTCTCAAAAGCTAGATGTCGGTGGGCCCCTCAGATATGCCATTTACGGGTGAGTTCCACCGCGGAGCCAAGCGCAACAAAGCGAAGGTATCAAGTTTCTGGAATGATCTAATTTGGAAAAATAATTTTAAAAAGCATTGAAGTAATCATGGGGGGAAATCAGAACAGGGGGTAAGGTTAACTTATTTTCTAGTTTTATATGGTTACTTTTAATTTCATGGGTGGGAGTGGCCTCTTCGCTGAGCTGAGAACACTAAGAGCAGGTAACTCCCCTGAACCTAGAGGCCAACCTCAAGACTCAAAGACCCATGAAAGTGGAAATCAGACTCATATACAGCCCCTTAGTTATTCTCATAGCATAAGCATCCAGAAGAGCATTCAGGTGACCTGAAAAATGTCCAGTTTCTGAACCACTTACTGAACTGCAAAAGCTCGGAGATTCAGGGGTTTTACCAATTGAACCCACCCTGGGTTCTCTGGCCAAAAGTAGTGTTTGTACAGACAGATTACTTTGAAGCCTTTTGTAACAAGTGATTTTTTTTTTCCAATTCAAAATTCACAAATACCATTTTTGTAAGTAGTTAACTTTATTCATCACAGCTTTTTTTCGTATGTATTTAAAGCTGTAATTCCCCACCCCAGGGAGGGGAGAGTGTACCAGAACCACCTGGAAGGCCTCCCCAACCAGTTTTCCATCCTCAAGGCTTCTGTTCTCCCACTGAGAACCCCTGCTCCCGGCCACTGGTCCTCAGGGTGAGAACAGACAACTGAGAACCACTTGCTTAAAGGCTTTCAGGGTCAGAAGTTGGAAGATCCCCGAGGCCCTGCCCATGTTTCTATTACTGAATTTTATGGAGCAGCAGGTCTGTTGTCCCAGATGCTGTGCCTGGGCCGTTCTCTGCACACCCTGGAAAGAGTAGCAGCAACGCAGGCAAGCAGGTGCACAGCTCCAGGGTTCACCCTGGCTGATTACCTGAAGGATTTGATGGAAAAACTCCAGGGGTGGGATTAGGGGTGCATTTATTTATTGCTGAGCACCTCTGACTCCGGCCCTGCCCGAGGCACTGCAGACACAGCCGTGAACAGTCAGACACCATCCTGCCCTGTGATGGTTTTACCTTCTGGGGGCAGAGAGAGGGCACTGTACAATTAAACAAATGAGGTCAGGGCATGTGGTGATAAATGCTATGAAGAAAGCCACAGGGGCCTGGAAGAGAGGGTGGCAAGGGCAGCAGGGGGCTTGTTATCTAGAGCCACCAGGAAAGAACTCTCCAAGCCAACAGGGTTGAGAAGGAGCCGGCCACGTGAAGGTGGCAGGAACCAAAGGCAGGAACAGTCTGGCCTGTTGGAAGCAAACAGGAATGCTGGAAGCAGATTCAAAGAAAGCGCACTTTCCAGGACCATGCGTCTGTGTGGTCAGTGCGGAGAGAGGCAGGGTTTGGGACCTGGCGTCTGGGGGTGAGCCTAGCCCTGAGAAGGTGGTCCAGCCCCCCTCTCCCCCTGTGGCCTCAGGTTCTTCTTCACAGGGCCGCTGAGCCACTTCTTCTACCTCTTCATGGAGCACTGGATCCCTCCCGAGGTGCCCTGGGCAGGGCTCAAGAGGCTGCTCCTGGACCGCCTGCTCTTCGCGCCGGCTTTCCTGCTGCTGTTCTTCCTCGTCATGAGCTTCCTGGAGGTTGGTCTCTGCTGCCGCTCCCCACTGGGCAAGGGTCCTCAGCCTGGCGTCAGGGTGGAGCTCAGGGTCTGCGAACTTCTCCAACTCTCACATTGAAGGCTCACAGTTACCTCGATCCACGTCGGAAGCAAAGCACAGCCGTGTTGGCAGTGCCTGTGGGTGCGAGCGGAAACCAGTCGGATGTCCCCGAGCGTGGGTTTGCGCCCCACTCCTTGCGCCTGCGGTCAGGGCTGGTCCCTGAAGGTGTTAATAAAGCACGTCCTCTAGCCCGTCACAGAACGTTCCCGAATACTTGGGTAGCTGTATTCGGTGTGGCTGTCCCGCAGTCCTGTACGTTTTATACGTCATCAGACATGATTCTGAAAAGGGGTCCACGCAGACTGCGGAGGAGGCCCGGGGCCCAGGATTTCAGGCCTCAGTGATGTTGCAGAAGCCTGAGCTACCTCAGTACCCGAGAGCCTGGGCGCCCCGAGGAGGCCGACTGAGAGCCCAGCGCGCCAGGTCAGGTCCGCTCTAACGGCCCTTCACCCCTCTCCACCCGGCTCTGCCAGTCTGCTCTGTGCCCCAAATGTGTCATGGTCTGCCTTGACATTTGTTTCAACCAATCACAGCAAGTAAAGGCTCCTCACTCAGGTTTTATTTTGAAACAACATCTCCAGTTTTTGTTACTGAGGAGAATTACCTTTGTTGTGTACAGTGACTCTGGGGATAAGTAGGAAAGATGTTTAGACTTAACTGTGATTGCTAGTAATTCCCTGATAGTTTGAAAAAGAAATGTCTGGGACGTCCTTAGGGCATCTGAGCCAGGAGGAAGCAAAGGGTGCCCACATTACGAGCGAGGGTACAACTGCTGCTTCTCTTTATTTCCTTCCAAATACAAAGGGAGTATATTTTCATTAAAAAGTAAAAGTTGTTATCAAAGTGCATAAAGTCCCCGACACATAAAGGGAATATGCAGGGCACAGTGGACCACGAGCTCACACAATCACACGCTCCAGCCGCCGCCGCAGCCAGCGTGTTTCGCCAGACACCCTGTCGCAGGTTCCACCACAGGCTGTCCCTTCTGTGTGGGTTCCTGGTTGGTTAACTCCTAGAACCGTCGTCTGGAAGTTCATCCTCGTTGGCCCTCCCGGCAGCGATGCAGGACCACAGCACCAGCTGCACTTACTGAGCACTGGCCTTGCCCCCACTGCCTCGCATCTACCCCCGCCCCCCGCCACCAGGTCAGCTCAGTGCGAGGGCGAGGACACAGTCCCCACCGCGTGAGCAGCGCTCACTGCCCTGGTGGTTTCCCAAGTGGATGGTGAGCTGCTTACAGCTGCAACGCTCATTACCCACGCGTACGTGCTGCCCGTGTTTGCACGGAACAAAGTCTACAGTGAAAAAACCCCACTGCATTCGGGTTTGGGGGTCCCCAGGCCCCAGTGCCCCAATCTCAGCCTGAGGCAGTGGGGCTCACTCACCCCGTGTTTCCTTTCCAGGGCGGAGATGCTGCCGCTGGCGCTGCCAAGGTGAGGAGCGCATTCTGGCCGGCGCTGCAGATGAACTGGCGCGTCTGGACCCCAGTGCAGTTCATTAACGTCAACTACGTCCCCATACAGGTGAGGCTGCCTCACCGCGCAGGGCCTCGGCGCCAGCCTCCACCAGAGGCCATTTCCCATCAGCCTTTCCCACCCCTTGCAACAATCTTCGTTTTCTCGGGGCGACTGTCACTGGGGACCTCTGTCCACACCTTCTTTCCTCTGGGAGGGCGGGGGTGGGTAGGGCAGACTGAAGAGGGGTGAAGGGGTAAAGTTGAGAACGTGAGCGTGCAGCCGACGGGGGCCACAGAGGCTGAAGACCTGCATGTGCACGCTCCTGGGGCTCGGGGGGGTGAGAGGCAGGGAGGGCTGAGGCTTTTCCCAAGAGCGAACCCAGGGAACAGTAGGTAAGGACACCATGCACTCCACAAAGAAGGGAAGACATGAGGAGACAGGCTGTCAGAGGGCAGGCTGGAAAACGGAATCTTTGAAAGTAGTAGGGACAGAATGCTGTGTGGCTGAAGTTCCATTTCAGGTGGTTGCAGGCGATGCTTAAGGGGCAGTGGTTTATTCAACAAATGTTTGTTGAGCACTTATCTGCCGGCTGCTCTAGACTTGGGATCAGTGGTTAGTGAGATGGACCAGGCTTTCGTCCATGGAGCTTACCTGCCGGATAGACTCACTGACTGGCGTTCAGGTGGGGTTTGCCTGTGAGGTCACTGAAGCCGGGCAATGGGCAGTGAGAGCCTAGAGTGAAGAGCCGGTCAGGAGGGTGTCAGGACTGGATGAAGGCACCGTGTGATGGCCAGTCCTGGGGTAAGAGGCTGAGCCAGGACCTGCAGTGGATGTTCGTGATGGAGGGTAAGGGACAGTGACTGAGCGTTTTCCCTGCTGGCCTGTGTAACGAGTGAGGCAGGAACGCTGTCTCCCCATTGCTCTCTGCTGGGGGTCTCGCCCAGTGCTCCGTACAGAGTAAAGGCCTGTAAGTGCAATAGTGCCGGCCGGACCGCCAGTGAAGGAATCCGAGGGGACTGGTGCCTGGTGGGTGTGGTCAGGGCCTTGCGCTCACTGGGCCTGTGCTCTCTCTGGCAGTTCCGGGTGCTTTTTGCTAACCTGGTGGCTCTGTTCTGGTACGCCTACCTGGCCTCTCTGGGGAAGTGAGGCCCGGAGAGGCTGCACCAGCACGGGGAGTGCTCACCTGCCCCGCGTGCGACAGAAAAGGCCCGAGCAGAACGAATCTGACGCCAGGTCATGTGATCAACACGCCCTAAAATGATGGAGAAACAGCAACCACTCAAAAATACTAAGAACGATTTCACTTGTCACTTTAGATTGCATTAGGATCACAATAAACTATAATGTACCTTTTTCAAGGGTAATTTAAATTTCTCTAATGACTGCTGTGGCTTTGGGGGCTTCTTACTTAAAAAACGTGTGTGTGTGTGTGTGTGTGTGTGTGTGTGTGTACTTCAGAGAGGAAGAGATGGGGAGAGAGAAACATCAATGATGAGAGAGAATCATTGACTGGCTGGGAATGGAGCCCCCAACCTGGGCATGTGCCCTGACCAGGAATCGAATCGTGACCTCCTGGTCCATAGGTTGATGCTCAACCAGAGCCACGCCAGCTGGGCCGGAGTGATTTTTTTTTTTAAATATATATTTTATTGACTTTTTACAGAGAGGAAGGGAGAAAGATAGAGTCAGAAATATCGATGAGAGAGAAACATTGATCAGCTGCCTCCTGCATACCCCCCACTGGGGTTGTGCCTGCAACCAAGGAACATGCCCTTGACCGGAATCGAACCTGGGACCCTTGAGTCTGCAGGCCGACGCTCTATCCACTGAGCCACACCAGCTAGGGCCGGAGTGATTTTTTAAAATGTAACTCACATCATGTCACTTCCCAACCTGAACACCTGCAAAGATGACGCAGGAACTTCCCTTATGGGCGTGCGACCCCAGAGAACTGAGAGCAGGGACTGGAGGAGAGATCGGCCCACCCATGCCCACAGCAGCATTACCACGGCCAGGAGGTGGGAACAGCCCGTGTCCACGGGCGGGTGAGTGGAAAGCAAGGTGTGGGCTCTCCATACAGTGGACCGTGTTCGGTCTTAAAAAGGAAGGGAATTCAGCTCCTGCTACATCACGGGTGAGTCTGGAGGACATGAAGCTGGGTGAGGGAAGCTGGTCCCCAAAGAACAAGGACTAGGCGATTCCATTATACGTGGTCCCTCGAGTCAACCGCACAGAAACGGGAAACGGATGGCGGGAGCCAGGGCGCGCGGGAAAACGCGGAGCGAGTGACGGGGACAGGGGGCGCCGGGGAGGGTGTAGACAGAGGGGGCAGGGGGTGTCGCTGGGTGTAGACAGAGGGGACGGGGGTGTCGCTGGGTGTAGACAGAGGGGACGGGGGTGTCGCTGCACAGCGCGGACGGGCCTGACGCCCTGGGCTGTGCGCGGTTAGGACAGCAGCCCCCCTGGTGCCTGTTTTACAGTGAAGACAAAACAAGCGCCCGGCGGCGCCAGGTCACTAAACTGAACCCCAAGTTCTCATCTCCGGGGCCGCCTCTCCCGCCTCCTCTCCGCACCTGCCGTCCCGGGCCCCGAGCTGTCCCGGCCGCGGGAACACTCGCTCTCGAGGGCGGCAGGGACCTGCACCCGGACTTCCCGCAGAAACGGGGGGAACCACAGAACAGCCACTCACCTCTTGGCCGCGTTCCCGGCTGCCCCCGCGGCC
This sequence comes from Myotis yumanensis, assembly GCF_028538775.1. Lineage (NCBI taxonomy): Eukaryota > Metazoa > Chordata > Mammalia > Chiroptera > Vespertilionidae > Myotis > Myotis yumanensis. The sequence continues at coordinate 28,500,907 of NW_027223770.1, forward strand.
TGTGCGCCCGGGGAGGCGGGACTTCCGCCCCGCGGCGTCGGCCCGCTCGCCGGGAGTGACGTCGGCGGAAGCGTGAGCCTCGGCGCGCGCGGTCCGGGCCCAGAAGCGCGTACGCGGAGCGGCGGGACGGCAGGCATGGCGTTCCGGCAGGCGCTGCAGCTGGCGGCCTGTGGCCTGGCGGGCGGCTCGGCCGCCGTGCTCTTCTCGGCCGTGGCGGTGGGGAAGCCCCGCGCGGGCGGGGACGCGGAGCCGCGCGTGGTCGAGCCGCCGGCGTGGGCGGGAGCCGCGCATCCAGGGCCCGGCGTCTGGAACCCCAACTGGGACAGGTGCGGGGCGGCGGGTGCAGGGGGGGTGGCCGGGGGTGCAGGAGGGGTGCCGGGGGTGCAGGAGGGGTGGCCGGGGGTGCAGGAGGGGTGCCGGGGGGTGGCCGGGGGTGCAGGAGGGGTGCCGGGGGGTGGCCGCGGGTGCCGGGGGTGCAGGGGGGTGGCCGCGGGTGCAGGAGGGGTGCCGGGGGGTGGCCGCGGGTGCCGGGGGTGCCGGGGGGTGGCCGGGGGTGCAGGAGGGGTGCCGGGGGGTGGCCGCGGGTGCCGGGGGGTGGCCGGGGGTGCAGGAGGGGTGGCCGCGGGTGCCGGGGGTGCAGGGGTGGGTCCTCCCGGCCCTTGGCCGCTCCGCCCGTCTGGCAAGCCGGTTCGACAGGGCGGCGTGCTCCGTGCGGGTCTCTGGCTGTGACGAGGGGCGAGCGCGGGAAGCGGGGACAGTGGTCATTTTGACCCAAGGGATCGCCTTCAGTTCGGGGCAGAGGACCTCGCGGCCGGGCTGTCGCCGCGGTTTCCCTCCTGCACCTCCGGCTCCGGCTCCGGGTCGGCGGTGGCTGTCGGTCCCTCCTGACCGCCTGGAGGAGGGTATGGGTGCCGAGGAGGGAGGACTCGCCGGGGCCGGACTCGCAGGCGCCTCCCGGGACCTCGGGTCGGTCCCTGGCCCCAGACACGTGCCCTTATCAGCACTTGAAAGGTGACTCCTGTGACCTGGAAACAGTTCTTAGTCTCATTTAATGTTAATTTAAATTTTAAAACCACAGCAGCGCAGATGCGTAAGTACTTACTGCCGGTGGTCCTTGTGACGCGGCGGATTGAACAAAGTGAGTCACTGCATGAACCCCGGCCGCTCTTCCTGCTTCCACGCTGCCCGCTCGCGGTGTTGTGTTTCTCGGGACAGACGTTCCCAGGTCCCGATGGCACTTTGCTGGGCCAGGCTCTTAGCGTCCTATCAGCAACTCGGTAGGGATTCTTTGTTGTAAACGTTAACGTTGAAAATGTAAACTGCTTTGTGAATAGTTTTAGATTTTCAGGAAGTTGGCCGAGATGACAGTTCCTGTGTGCTCTGCACCTACTTTCTCTTCTCTTTTCTAGACATCAGTATAGGCTCAGGCCTTTGTAAGGAAGCAGGTTCACTCGGAGGTTGAAGGCTAGGTTCATGGGCGGGGGGACCCTCCATGCTGGAAAGTTCTCGGTCTGCAGCCTCTTCCTTCCCTTCTGCCCCCTGGCACTCCCTGTCTGCCTGCAGCTCCCAGGTGTCTTCTCTGGCTCAGCCCCGGCTCCCACCGACCTGCCATGGCAACTTGGTTGCTATGGGCACCAAGGGTTCCCTTGCCCAGGCAGAGCCCCAGAATCACCACTGGGGCCCCAGACTGCACTCCAGCCGAGTGTTCTTGTCCTGGCCTTGCCAGTGTCACCGATGTTCAGTTTCTATGGAGCCACCAGGCACACCTGCCGTCACCTGTCACTTCTCAGTAGCTTTGCTGGGTCCCCGCCCCTTCCACCAGTTCCCAGCATTCGGGATGCCGTCCATCTGTGCCATGATCATGGGAACCTGTCCTCATCGTCCCATGTGCTGCTGGGCATTTAAACTGTGCTTAGCGTAACTGGGGAAGTGGAGTTTCAATTTTACTTCATTTTCTTTGTTTTGAGTGAAGTAGCCACAGGGCTAGTGGCTACTGTTGGGCAGCACAGTTCCAGACTCAGCCTCCCCATCAGTGGGCTGTGGCCGCCCTCCCACAGCCGCTCCTTCCCATCACCTGCTTCCTTTCTCCGTCACTGGTCACCTGCTGTTACCAGTCTGTCCCTACAGAACAAGCTGCAGAAGGGCTTTGCGTGTCTGTTTTGCTCCCCGCCTGGTCGCCCACAATAGGCCTGGCACCCGGCTCTGGGGTGGACGAGGGCCTTGGCTCCTGTTCTCTCCCCGGACAGCGAGACCATCTTGTCAGAAGTTCTCCAGGGTGGCATGCGAGGCGGGTCACAAGGACATGCTGTCTCCCGTTTCAACGTTAGGCGAGAACCGCTCTCCCTGGTCAACCTTCGGAAGAGGCACTCGGGCTCTGGAGACGAGGACTTGGCGTCCAGGATCGACAACTACAAAGCCAAGGCCACGCGGCACATCTTCCTCATCAGGCACTCCCAGTACCACACGGACGCCCCCCGGGAAAAGGACCGCACCCTGACACCCCTGGGTATGTGGCGGGCTGAGCCCCGACGGGCCCCTGCAGCCGGCCTCCCTGAGCCTGTTGGCCCAGAGTTGAGCATTTTCGTTATCAGCAATGCTCAGCCTCTGACGCAAGACCGGCTTTGAAAACGCCCTCAACTTCAAATATTGCAAAGATATTGTGGGTGTGGTTCCAGGCCATGGCAGTAAAGCTGGTTGTAATTTTTTTGCTGGTGGAGGGTCTTGCCTTCAATTAGTAAAAAAAAGCAGGGTCTGTGCAGCACAAGAAAATGAGGTTGCCCGTTGCCGCAGGCAGCGACACCCGTGTTCACATCTGTGGGGCTCACATAGCCAGTGGGGCCACAGCCTTCGAGCCTTAGTCTTTGGACAAAGTCGAGACAGATTGGTGTGAGGGACTCAGGGATAGTAGGCAGGGCCCACCCAGATGTTAGCGACCCTCTACCTTTGTCATTGTCTAATGGTTTTTTTCTGCCTGGGACTGAAGGTCACTAGATCGACTCATTGTTACTTGGTAAGGACTGAAGTGTTTGTGGGGTGCACAGGAGGGACTCCAGCAGCATGTAATTCTCATGTTTCACCTTCAAGGTCGTGAACAGGCTGAGCTCACTGGTCTCCGACTTGCAAGCTTGGGCTTGAAGTTTAATAAAATCGTCCATTCCTCCATGACCCGCGCAGTAGAGACCACCGACATCATCAGCAAACACCTGCCAGGTGAGTGGCCGTCCCGGTGCCTCCGCAGCTTGAAGGGACACCCGGGGTCTCCGCTGATCCCTACTCCTCCGCAGGTGTCTCCACGGTCAGCACCGACCTGCTGAGGGAAGGCGCCCCCATCGAGCCGGACCCGCCCGTGTCTCACTGGAAGCCGGAAGCTGTGGTAAAACGCCCGAGGACAGGGGTCTCCCTTCCCTGGCTGCCCCCGGGCACTCCCCTCCGTCCGCTCGGGCTGGCAGCCTCCAGGCTTAGGTGCCTCTCTCTGCCCCCAGCAGTATTATGAAGACGGAGCCAGGATCGAGGCCGCCTTCCGGAACTACATCCACCGGGCAGATGTCAAGCAGCAGGAGGACAGTTACGAGATCTTCATATGCCACGCCAACGTCATCCGCTACATCGTGTGCAGGTGAGGCGCCCGCGGCCTGGCCTGCCTCGGGCCTTCCCACTGTCCTGGAGGCCGCGTGTCTGGGCAGCAGTAGCCTGGGTCCTGTCCCGGGTGGTGTGAGCGTGGCCCTGGTGAAGGCACCATTCCGCGTGTGCTGCACCTGTCCCTGCACAGTCCTGTCCCCTCGGTGGCGACGTGCCTACATCCTGTTTCCCCGGGCTCACACCGACCGAGTCCCCTGCTGCACGGCTGGTGTGTGCCGCGGTCTGCCCTCCTTGTTACCATAGTTCTGCAGGAGCCAGTCTTTGCCTCCCTTTGCTTGTACCAGGTGGGCTCTGGGGCCTTCATTTTGTGCTGAGTGGCACCCACCTCCGTAGTCACCTTGCTGCTCCCCTGCTCCGGCGCCAGTCAGGGAACTCCTTCCCCGGTTTCGGTGCCCGTCCTTCCTGGCTGCACAGAAAGTCCCAGGACCCTGGTGACGTGGGCCCTGAGCAGCAGCCGGTGTCAGTGCCTGGAGGTGGGGCAGCCAGCTGGGTGCTGTGTATTGAAAATAACTGAGGAACCCCCCCCCCCCCCAATCCATTAGAGTGTCAGGCACTCCCATCACTGAGGGGCTGCCCTCAGGACAAGTCCAGCAGTGGCAGGACAGGACACATGTCAGCCAGCTGCCCAGGGCCTCCACTCGCCCTGCTTGACCCTGGGCCTGTGGCCTGGGCTGTGGGCGGCCGTCTCCCCTCAGATGTCACCTGCCCAGCCCCAGTGAGGGCCAGGGCTTCGGGCTCCCAGCCAGACCCATGCTCTGGGGATGAGGGGCGCCTGGGCTCCACGCCCTTCACTCCAGTGCTCTGGGGGCCCAGCCTCGGCGCCTGTGCTCAGTGCACGTTGTTCCCGGGCTGTGCTGCTTGCTGCTCTGGGCACCTGAGGGCAAGCTGCCTGGGGGCTGCTGTGCTGTGCTGTGCGGACAGGGCGTTATTCACATCCTGGGACAGGTTGGCCTAAGCAGTCACTGCTGGGTGATCCCCGTGCTGCAACGGCACCAGGAGTGCTAGGGGCTTGGAGTAGGGGTGACCTGTGAACTGAAGGGCCAGAAAGAGCCAAGGCGTCTCCTGGTGACTGAGGGCAGACGCCGAGGACAGCGAAGGCCACACGGAGACTTTGTGAAGCAGGAAGGTTATTCCTTTAAGTTGACAGAACTCATGGTGGCTGCCGCTACAGGGTACGCCGGGGCCATGCTCTGGGCACGGAGGATGCCTGGTGCCCCAATAACACTGGGCTTTTTAGTAAATACTAACCATGCCTAATGGAGAGCAAGGAAAGGCTCCGTGTCAGTGCCTGGCACTGGGAGCTGTCCCTGCTTGCCTCTCACAATGGAAACAAATCGTGTGCACTTAGAGGAAACCAGTGTTTCTGACTCATGGGCAGGTCACGACATGTGCGATGCAATCCCATAAATGCTGTCACTCAGCCCAGCGCCTGGTCTGCAGGCGGGGCTAGAGCTCGGCGATCCCTGCAGCACATTCTCCCCCTCCTCTCCCCAGGGCACTGCAGTTCCCTCCAGAAGGCTGGCTCCGCCTCTCCCTCAACAATGGCAGCATCACCCACCTGGTGGTCCGGCCTGACGGCTGCGTGGCGCTCAGGGCCCTCGGGGACACAGGGTTCATGCCTCCAGACAAGATCTCCCGCTCCTGAGCCCCGCTCTCCTCACCCGTGCCCGGCTCTGGCATGGGAGCCGCCAAGAACACGGAGACCGTGCCTCCGTCCACTCCACAGGCTGTGCTGGGTCACCTCATTTCTCTAGGACCAGGCGGAGGCGGGTGAGGTGTCTCAACCGCCGCGTGTCATTCTGGCCCAGGATGGAAAGCGGAGCGTGCTGGTCCTTTGGCGAGGTTTCCGGCCCAGTCTCACCCCAGGAGCCTGTGGGGTGAAGGCCTCCTCACAGGTGTCAGCGTGGGGACCACAGCACCTGCAGCGGCCACACGACCCCTTGAGGCACTCAGCAAAGCCCGCCGGCACCAGGGACTTGGGGAGCCCAGCATTTCCATCCATAACTTATTTCGCTTCGTACATTCTTCACATTAAACCTTCGTCACTTTGTCAAATAAAGATGTTTCCATCTGGTTCTGGGGTTGAGAACCAATGTCTCACTCCACAGTCTTGCATCCCTGATGCTGTTGTGTGTGAACACACCTGTGTTATTAGGCCTCTCTGGACACAGGAGCACCTGGGCAGGTGAGAGGGGAGGCCACCTGCTGGCTTCACAGGAGGGGCCAGGTGGGGATAGCCAGAAGAGTCCTGTTTCAGGAAAATAGCTGGCTGACAGCTCATTCTGTGTGCCTCTGGCTGTTAAACTTTCATGCTTATGGATTAAGATATTTGAACAATGATGTGTCCATCCCAAATATTTACAAAAACGGTGTAATGTCTCTGAAGTGGTTATGAACATTCTCTGCAGTGCAACCAAACGGGGTGTCTGATCCATGTCTGTCAACTTTGGAAATAACTACAAAATAAAACTTTATTTTACTGGTTTTCAAAGTGCTAATTGTGAATGTTTTAAAAAAGCCTGACAAAGGCAGCCCACCCTGGCTGACACCCAGGAATGAGGCTTTGCTGGGCAGTTGCCACCAGAGGCCTTGGTGACGGACCCTGAGCCAAGACAGTCTGACGAAAAATGGCGTTTCAGAAGCAGCAACCACGTGCACCGTTCCCAGGAATAGTTTTGACAGCTAAGCCAGGATCTGTGCCAACTTCTAGAAACAAATGTGTCGCACTCACGTCCGACCTCAGGGTGAGCCCTGGACCCCAGGAGCTACAGGCCTGAAGCGGGGGCGGCAGCCCTCTTACCTGTCCTGTCTTCAGACCTACCTTTTTAGTGGCATTTCTGCCCTTTGTACAACCTGTGAGAAGAAGGCAGCCTCCCAGAAACCGGAAATGAGCCCCTCGGGGGAGGCAGTTAAGGAGTGGGAGGAGGGTGTTGGGCAGGCAGTTCCAGGCCCAGTGACTGCTGGAAACTCCCCTGAGGTGGGACAGGTGACCAGAGGCTTCTGAACCGGAGGTCACCACACCCGAAGACTGGCCATCAGGAATCCATGTGCCATGAGGGACCAGGCCGACACCAGTGGGAGGCAGGCTGTTCGTGCTGCTGCTTGGTCCTAGATATTCCTGCTGCGGCAGCTGAAGGCAGAGCGCATGGTGTCTGCACATGCGAACATCCGTGTCAGGGACAGGAAAAGCCTGTGCCTCCAGCAGTCCAGTGAGTGCGCCTGGCTCAGGGGACGTTCAAAACCACACCCAACCGGCAGGTACCCCACAACCCACCCTTTCCTCTGGAAGCTGTGGAAGCTTCTGGAAGGATGTAAGTTACTCAGAGGATCTGTCTGTGGTCCTTGCACATGGGACGGACACTCACTTCACAGCAGAGGAAGCCTCCCGGGCCCAGCACCCCAAACCACCGAGAAGCAGCTCACAAGTCACCTCTTTCCGACTACAGAAACGACACACCGACTGTCAGCATCACAAAGGCAGGGAGGGAATCTGTGTGGATTTAACCGATGCCACAACGTGGTTCACAAGTGTGTTAGGAACGAGGTGAACATTCACCGAACACTAAGGCCATCTGGCCGGTAACAGGTGAGAGGTCTTTCTGAAGTCTTGGAATTGTTACCACACGGTTTTAAAAAGTTCGTTTCATGAAGTAGTTTTACAAAGATCATCACTGTGGGACTCGGCCACCTGACAGAAACACATGGGGAATGAAGGCCAAAGCTTCACAAAACAGGAACAGTAGTCGGCAAAATTACAGCAAAAACACTATTTTAATTTCATCTGAATATTTACAGCAATATACAGCACAGTAGGGTAAGATTCCAGGAAAACAGATCAGCACTGTGAATATCTGCATTCTGATTTCTGTTGAGAACAGATGCCTTTTAAAATGCCATTGGATTTTACAATAGAATGTTATTTTCTGTCTTCTATCTAGATTGTTGGCCACACTAGATGTGAAAACACCTTGTGTAACAACCACTAGAATTTTAAAATCTAAATGTTGATGCTAATATTCCTGACCTGCCTCTTGTTATCGTGTGAAATAACAATTTTTATGAATGAAAAAGAATCTCACACCTACTTAGTATCACTGTACACCCTCAAAAACAAGCTCAGAAAAAATAAAAAATGATTTACAAAAGGCACTGGAGTCAGTTAAAGCACAGGTAGAGTTTTCTGTCCCTGGGCATCCGGTATGGGCCGGGGAGCTGTGGTGACCCCCACACCCTGTGCACACAGACAGGGGACGGAGGGCCCTTAAAGTAAATCACACTGGAGTAACTAAACCAGGCTCAAACCTGCCGAAAGTCGACCTCTAGTTTCTGTACTAAAAGGTGACATGTTATAAAGGAACTCCAACTGAAGTGAATTCTAAAATAGGAGATAATTTCAAAACCAGGGAACAACTTACAGGTCACCCCACCCCCACTGCACTGGCCGCAGAGCACACGCGGCTCAGTGCTGGCAGAAACACCTCCTGCTGCGGCGAGTCCTGCCTACCACTCGCCTCCCAATGGCTACAGATTTTGCCCAAGAGAAAGAACAGCTTTAAATTCATCTAACCAAGGAGAACCCAAAAGTGAAAAACCCTCCCTGAAAAGGAAGGTGAACAAAATTCACCTTCGTTTTCAGAACGGAGTTGAAGTGAGCATGGCTGTGGCAGGGGCTGGCCCTGCATGGCCATCACCGCCTCCGGCACCCACTGGGATTCGTGGGAATGCAAGCAGCGAGCTCCCGTCCCACGCGCACCAGGATGTAACTGCGGTCTGCATCATGACCATGTTCAGTTTTCAGAAAACTGGTATTCGCGTTCGCTTTCATCAACTTCTCTCAAAATGCCAGAAATCTACATTTTACATGAAACATTTGCATTTTCTAAAATTCTTACTCTCAAAATGAGGATTAATAAATGAATCAGAATATATCCTTTTTCTGTGAATTTTAGCAACACACACATTACCCTTCGTTAATGAAGCGAGAGCCCAGCACACGCACAGCCTACAAGGCTGCGTGCTGGGCCAGGCGCACCATCCTGCGGAGGTGGCCCCCGTTGGCAGGGCTGTAGCGCCCCGGGCTGCCCAAACTGGGGGAGTGGGGGACAGAGCCAGGCTTCCTGGGGCTGCCCCCTGTGGGACCACTTCTCCCTGGGCTGCAGCTAGTCAGGCAATCGAGATCCGGCAGCTGAGATGTCAACTTCCCTTTTATCGAGGGGCTCGGCCAACTGAGGAAACCAAGAAAGGCCTGTCAGCACGGACGGTGGGGGTGTGGGGAGAGTGGAGGCTACAACAGGACCTGGGCTCCTGCTCCTGAGCCGAGGCTCCACTGTGGCTCCAACCAGAGGCCCTTAGAACCTCGGAACACTGGCCCTGAGACTAACAGCTCATGTGACTGTCCACGTGAATCCCACATGACCATGACCAGGAACCCCGGGCACCCTCCCTGCAGCCTCCCTGGCAGCAGCACCCTTCTGTTCTCGCACCCTCTACAGACCTCCCTCCCATGGTGCCCCAGCCACGGCCGCACATGGGGAGCTACACACTAGCGTGGCAGTGTCCTGGGGAACCACAAGGTGCACGTGGGTCAGAATCAGTCGCACTGGACGCTAGTACGAGCAACCCCCGGGCCCATGGTACCTCTGCCTGTCGGAGGGTGGGTAGCCCAGGACAGCGCTCCTCCACCTGTGCACGGCAGGGTGCCGCTGAGGGTCCAGGTCTGCACCCTCCAGAGCTGCCAAGACGTCGCGATCCAGTTTGGACGGCTCCTCCCTGCACGGCGTCAGAGAGAAGAGAACGTGTGTGACTAAGACAGACTTCACACCCCTGCCCGAACTCAGGAACCCAGCCCCGTGTAGGCGCTGGGCCCCACCGCCCCAAGACCCGCTGTGAAAATGCAGTCCTATTTCCACTTCTGAGAACCATCAACCTGGACAGGCCACCTGGGCGGCGTAGACTGACCTCAGAAGGCCTTTCTTCCTACAACAAGCTATAGTCTTAGGACGTTCCAGTCATTCTGGGGGCAACCGTTTCCCCAGGAAGGACAGCAGCACAAGGATGAGCTACAAAGGACGGGTTCCCACCAGCCTGAGACCCAGGCTACGGGCAGAGCAAAGCTTTCAGAGCATCAGTCAGTGTCACACGCACACCCCTTACTCCACATCACTGCGCTCAGACCCGTCCCACAGCCACCCACATGCTAACACACCCACTCATACCCCAGAAGGAAGAGCCTCCGGACAGGCTCCTTCCTGGCGGCGACCCCCAAGGGCTCCGAGGACGCCGAGGTGCAGCTGTGCTGGGCCTCATGGCTGGGGCGGCGGGGACCCAGGCACAGGTTTGCAATGCCCGCTGACATCTCGCTTTCCGTCCTTGCTTGGTTGCTTCCGAGTCTGTCGGCAGCAGCAGGCTCGACCACGTCACTGTCCATCACTTCCGTTCCTGACGTCAGGATCTTCTCATCTCTCGTTTCCACACTTTGATTTGCTGTCTCAGAAAACCCACTTCCTCGATTCTGCAATTTGAGCTTGTCGAACTCAACAGTCAAGCCAGAGACAGGTGACGAGAGGGCTTCCTCCCCGCTCGCGGCCTCTGTCCTCTTCCCACGCTGGGTCTGGCCACCGCTCAGGGGGCTGCAGAAGCCATTCCTGCTGCTGTGGGGGCAGGGCCGCGCCTCGTCTTCTATAAGGTTCGTCCTCTGCTCCAAGGGAAGGATGTCGCTGCCCGAGTCTCTGGAAGCCCTGGCTGTGGGCTGGCTGTTGTTTCGAGCTGTGTTCTGCCGATTCTTAATCTCTTCCAAGCTCATGTCACCGTCTTCATCGAGAAAGGCCCGCACAGAGATGGAATTGCTGCACTTCCCACGACAGCCTGTGAGGGAGACACAGTGGCTCCTCAGGTGCAGGTAACAGAGCCGCACGACAGGCACTCGGCCCAGCACAGACCCCACGACCAACCCCTCTCTCATCAAAGCCTCCTCCTCAGACACAAGACCAAACCACCCACCTGCTCCAGGGAAAGCACAAGCAGGGCGAGCAAACAGCCTCCAGGAAAATGAGAAGGAAGCCAAAGCCAAAAGCAGCCGCAGGGAGGGGCGGGCTGATCTGCGGAACCCAGGGCACTGAGAGCCTGACGGGCAGAGGAGCCGCAGGCGCTCCCGCGTCCGCAGGGACGTGCTCTTGGTCGGGGCCACAAGACAGGGCCCAGGTCCTGTGAGCACAGGGTGCCCTCAAGTCCTTACCCAAGGTAGAAGCCTCGTTTTCTCCTAGGTCTTGTTGGGCCTTTCTGCCCACTTCCTGCTGTGCAAGGTATTCCTCCAGCTTCTGCAGGCCCTCCTGGGAAGACAGGTCAGCAAAACAGCCCAGAAAGTCCCAGTACTCGACCCAGGGGTACCCCAGCTCGTGAGCCAGGTGCCTGTGGGAATAAAGCACAGTGAGAGCTGTGCAACAGAGAAAAGACTCCCAGAGCTGCTCACACAGCAGAGAGCCAGTTAAGGAAGAACCCCACAACCAGAACACACCTGCACAGCACACCCTAGAGGTAAAAGGCAAAACAGCAACAACAGACCAATCTTTAGATTTAATAAAACAGTGACGAAAAGTTGGATAGGATTCTGGTTTTGGCCAGACATATACAATTTATAAGTTCTTTCCAAGTTCAAGCTATACACCTGAAACTGGGCACAGCTTTTGTGAAAAAGTTCTAATGCTTTTTAAAAAATTCAATGACACTTTATTTGATTACACTGTAATTTGGCTCCCTGATTATGACTTCTAGTTTCTAGCCACCTGAGTCTTGTGTTCTATTTCCTCCCTCATTGCCAAGGAAGCACTCACTGTAGGGCACCTCACTCCAAACTCTACCACCCCAGACAGAGGCAGCAGGCTGTCCCCTGGGGAGGGGCTGCAGCAGGTACAAGGTGGGCCAGGAACCGGAGCTCCAGAAAGAGGTTTCCTGGGAACTCTGGCTCTCACGGCAGATGCCCCGCTCCCCCCATCAGCACAAGCACTTCCCCACGCGGCTGTCCCTCCTGCGACCTTCCTACCTGCCCGCTCTCTCCATGCCTCTTTCTGGGTCCGACTTCCTGACCCTGTGGAAGAAGCCTGCTTTCTCCCGAGGCGGGGTTTTCCAGAGCCTGCGAAAATCTTCCGCCTATGAGGAGAAACCGTGTGAGCTGTGCTGGGGGGCAGCGAGGCGCTCGTGCTAGAAGCTTCCACAGCAGCTCACCTTGGCTGGACTCATGGGCCCTGCGAAGGCTCTCAGGATCAGGGCGGGGTCTCTGGGGCTGCCTCCACCATGGCTGATGTGAGCGGTCTCCACCATCTGGTCTGGAGACCACAGCTCCCCGATCACGGGGGACGACGTGTCCTCCGCCCTCAGGAGAGGCACGTAGTAGTGACCTGGGAAGACACCAGGGCTGATCCACCTGCTCAGACGGCTCCTCACCTCCGGGCGTGAGAAGCCACACACGCAAAGCCGTGCTATCCCCGACGAAAGGCTGCCCATCTCTGGAGCTGAAGGACCTGGCCCGAGGCCAGCCTGTGCCGGTCCCACGGAAGGAGCACACACTCTCCTCTGCTGGGACGTAGAAGGGAGGAAGGAGAGTGCAAACAGCGCCTCACCTCAGGTGAGAAGGGCTGAGAGGCAGGACTGTGGGGACAGGATCAGCCCACGTGGGCAGCAGAGAAGTGTTAAAAAGAAGGCACATTTCGCTTCTCCCTTTCCAATTCCCTACGGGTCACGTCTTGAAAAGCTGAGCAGGCAATCCAACTCTGGGCCCAGAGCGATGAGACCCAGAGCCGGTCAGGCCGCAGAAGTGAGGGCTGCCCGGGAGCGAAGGGAGGGGCGGCCTGGCCAAGGGGGGCAGGGCCTGGCACAGACACGGACGATAGGGAGCCCTTGACAAACAACTGAGCAGCCAGGGAGCTCAGGCACCGCCTCTCCGACCTGCTTCTACCTGAGAAAGGTCAGGCACACCTGCTACACGAGTGGCCTGCAGAGGGTGAGGGGTGAGGCCACGAACAACAGGCATCAAAGGAGGCGTTATGTCAAGACACAGCTGGAACTCGAGCTGGGCGTGCAGGAAACAGTAACTATGACGAGAGCTGCCAAGTGGAGCTCCCCCGCAGCCCTGGCTTCACTCCCCACACAGCCAGGCTGGACGCTGTCCGGTCCTGCCCAACAACGGGCCTCACACTCCAGCCCGATGCCCCTCCTTACCCTTTAGATATTCTCTAATTCGTTCCTTCAGTTCCACAGATTTATTTTTGCTTCTTTCACAAATAACCTGTTTAAAAAAACACAGAGTTATGTGAAGTTCATTCTAAATCTCAATTTATCACATTTTCTTATCATTAAAACTTTATAAAACCAAGTTTCTAAGTCAACAAAATAAGAATAGTATCTTATACTCAAAGAATAAGAATAGTATCTCAGGCACAAAGCCCACAACCAAAAACCGGGCGCTGAGCAGTACACACTTAATTCTAGAACATTTGTAACAGCTTAAGGGGCCAAGACAGGTAGAGAAACTCAGAGTATGGGTCACTTTTATTTCCTTTCTCATGCTGCCCTACACCTGCTAATCCCCTGCACGGAAAAGAAACCGTCGAGCACGCTATCAAGTCAGAGCAGAGGCACACAGCCAGGCTCACAACCTTCAATGCTCTGAGTCTGCTGTTGGCAGGGTTGACACAGACACCTGTGTAGCATGGGACACACATATTTGCTTTTTGCAACTCCAGGAATGAACTTTGTCAGCCCTCGAAGAATTGTAGTGACAAGAACATTTTTGCTAGAAGAAAAAACACCCAATAACCTTCAAATAAGGAAGGAACCACAGAATCACCATCTCCTGCCAACCTGTGAGAATTCATCTACAGTACAATTGTGCAGTGTATCCTGGGACTCGAGCAACTATGTTTATAAGTCTGTAACTAATTGTGAGCGATGCCAAATGCTTTTAAAATGTGTTACAAAACAGCAATTTCTATTGAAAAAAATATGCCCGCTGGTGTGGCTCAGTGGTTGCCACAAACCAGGTCACCAGTTCAATTCCCAGTCAAGGCACATGCCCCAGTTGTGGGCTGGATCCCTAGTAAGGGGTGTGCAGGAGGCAGCTAAACAATGATTCTCTCTCATCAGTGTTTCTATCTTTCTATCCCTCTCCCTTCCACTCTCTCAAAAAACATTAAAAAAATGTGTGTGTATGTATGTGTGTGTATATATATACACGCACACACACATACATACACACACTTAAATGCACAGAAAATGTTGAATCAGACATATGCAAAATCATGCTAATTTCTGAATTGTATGATTGTCTAAATTGTATTCTTTTTATGTATATTGTAAAGAAAGTGGGCGCTATGTAGACACAGCAATTACAAAGAAGGCGTTCGCTACCTGACAGGTTCTATTTCTAAAGGGCTGGCAGATCCAGGGCCGCTAAGAGCTCTAACCCACGGTCAGGTCCACTTCCTTCTCCACTTCACAGGCACAGACACACCTCTGGCCTTTCTAAGGCACATTGTGCTCAATTGCCAGAGTCTAGATCATGACAAGGCCTGCTGTGTAAGGCTTGTAAGGGTCAGGCAGGAATGTGTAGGCGGGGCTTAGGACAGCCCCTGGTGCCCCCTGAGCTGAACACATCATCACCATCACCACCACCATCACCATACCCTCACCATCATCACCATCACCACCACCATCACCATCACCATCATCACCATCACCACCACCATCACCATACCCTCACCATCATCACCATCACCATCACCCTCACCCTCACCCTCACCCTCACCATCATCACCATCACCATCATCACCATCACCCTCACCCTCACCCTCACCCTCACTACCATCATCACGACCATCACTACCACCTCTTCTGTTCTCTGACCCTGGTCAACTGAGGTATGTACAAAGGGCAGTTGATATGAGAGTAAAATAAAATCAGCACACTGGGGCTGCTCATTCCTCAGCAGACAGGTTCTAAGGAGTGCCTGTGAAGCACACACATTCACAGTCAGAGTTACTCCTGACTTCACAGTGGCTGTGATCACAGACTGTAAGTTTATAGATTTTCATTTCTGACACCATACAGTAACAGCATTTTACCAGGTACTTACATTTTCAGGTGTTTTACCACATTTATTCCGTGGGCATTTTGCAATCAAAGGGTGTGAAGAAAGCACATTGACCACATCTGCATTCCCAAACTTACAAGCAAAATGCAACGGTGTGTCGTTGCCCTGAGAGATGCAGAGAAAGAACAGTTATTTCTTTTTTTTAATTTTTAAATATGTTTTTAAAATGATGACAGAAAGAGGAAGGGCAAGAGAGGGAGAGAGAGAGAGATAAACATCAATGATGAGAGAGAATTATTGATTGGCTGCCTCCTGCACACCCCACACTGGGTATTGAGCCCACAACCCAGGCATGTACAATGCCTATTACTCAGCCATAAAAAAATGAAATCTTGCCATTTGCAACAACATGGATTGATCCAGAGGATATTATGTTGAGTAAAATAAGTCAGAGAATGACAAATGCCATGATTTCCTTTTTATGTGGAATCTAAAAAACAAAATAAACGAACAAGAAAAACAGAGACAGACTCAGGTACAAAAAACAAAGTTATGGTTGCCAAATGCAAGGGCAAGTTTGAGGGCTGGATGAAAAAGATGAAGGTACAAATTGCTTTTATAAAAACAGTCATGGGGATGTAAAGTACAGCACAGGGAAAACAGTCAGTAATACTGTAATAAACATGTATGTGTCGGACACTAGACTTATCAGGGGGTCACCTTTATGTAAGTTACATATATGTCTAGTCACTATGTTGTACACCTGACACTAATATAATATCATATGTCGACTGTAATTGCAAAATAAAAAAATTAGTAATATTAGGGGACCACGTTGTAGAGTATACGATTAAGTAACCACTATACTGTACACGTGAAACTAATGCAAAATAACTGAATGTGAACTGTAATCAAAAAATAAAATTTAAAAAGAAAAAATTTATTAAAAAAAGAGAAAATATTAGAAAGTTAAAGCCACAAACAACGGTCCACCCGAGTCCACGATGCTTCTCAACTCCCTGCAGCTGCACCTCCCATGCTGCCTGCAGCCCAGGGGCCTGACAGTCACAGCTCCCTGGTGTGTGTGTGTGTGTGTGTGTGTGTGTGCGTGTGTGTGTGCGCACATGCGGCTGTTTTCCAACCGTCAGGAGCTCAATGAATGCACGTCTCCTTCCTGGCCCTCCACATGCACTGACAAAGTACAGGGATTAGGCAAATACTCAAAACCAGAAACACGAGTCTTGGTGTAACTGAGACTGGCTGTAACGTCACTGAAGAAAGAGAAGGCGCCACACTCACCCCCTTGTCGGGCGTGTTCAGGTACAGATCAAGGATGTAACAAATGCGGTTCTGCAGCATGTCCGGGGCGTCATCTGGGTACATGAGCCGCATAAACTCAGGGTTCTCCAGCGTCTCGAGAGTCAGCTGGCAGATGGAAGCCTGATTCTCTCTGGCAGCAACATGCATGACATTGTACCTACATCCCTCCTGAAGGAAAACCACAGATTTTGAGCTTCATGTTTGTCACCCAGAGTCTTGAAGCTAAGGATGCTGGATGCAGGCTTACCTGCACGATGGTTGGGTTGTCCCCCGAACCAATCAGATACCGAGGATTACTCCAGATAAGGTCAGAAAAGGTGTCTTCGTCTCCCTGCTCCACAGCTTTTCGCAATTTAGAAGTGAGGTCCTGCGTACGGGGATTTTTATAGCTGTTTGCTCGCTCTCTGTTTATGGTTTCTGACTCAGAAAAGCACAAGCCATCTGTTGCTAAGAGACAATTTAAGAACATTTAATGTGAAAAAATTACACATACAACTAATGCAGATTTGAAAAGGAACTAAAAATAATCTAAAGAAAAAGAGACAGAAGAAATTAATAAACTTAAAGGTTAAAGTGATTAAACAGAACACAAACAATAACAGCAACAAGAAATGATAGAACAGCTAAATAAAACCCAGAAACCAGTTAGTTGAAAAAAACCTATAATAGGTAATCTCCCAATAAACATGATTAAAAAATATATATTTAATTTCACGAACATTTTCTCAGCACCCCCATGTGCTACACTGAGGTGGTAAGCCTGTGAGCTAGTTGGGAGTGACAGGTAGGGCCCAACGACAGTCCTCAGCAGACAGCCAATGTGCTAGCCTCCAGCAGTGGCACAAACACAGGGCAGTTGCATGTGAGTATAGAGCCAAACCCCCCTGGACTCCAGCTGGGAAAGCCCTGTGAAAGGGCCTCGAGCTCAGCAGCTGAGGGGGGACTGGGACACCTGGCCATGGCACTGCCCCAGACCTGGAAGCACGGGGCGCACTCCCAGAAGGCAGCGAGCCACAGTGATTTCTCTCGGTTAATGACACCTGAAGAAGTCTGAACGCGATCTTCTCGAGGCAAAGTCACACATGGGCAGAGGAAAGCCTGTTTGAAATCGTTCTGGTTTCCCTGTAAGAAGCATCCGTCTAAGGCCAAGCAAGGGAACAGAGGAAACGCAGCAGACGGGACTCCGGACGGACGGCCCCACGTCTGCAGGGAGAGGGCCTTCCTCTGGACCCCAGCCAGCCTCGGAAGCAGGGCAACTGTAGCCCCAAGAAGGGACAAGACCGAGGCCAGGGCTTTGCACAATGCTGACGACAAAGGCCCCTTCACAAGGCTGGGTTCTGAGCCAGGAGGGGTGTGGTCACCTTTCCGACTGAATGGACTGTCTGGGTCAAAGCTGGTGCCTCAGCCCTGAGAGCAGGTGTAGCTTCAGGTGAGCAACAGACTGGCCTTGGCATAAAAATAATGGTCCTGAGTCTGATCGGCAACAGGGAGAGAGGAAGACAGAGGGAACGGGACGAAAGGTTGATGGTGATCCTTTCACTGCTTCTCCCACAGCTCGTCAGCGTCGGGGCCGAGAGTAGTGGCCTGGCCCACTCAGCTCCCCCTCAACTCTACCTGCATGGTCCCCGGTCCCCCCAGCCCAGCCCATTCCCTTCCAGCTGCTCCATGGCCTGGGCTTTCACTTCCTGGCAAACTGGACTTCTCTCAAAGGCAGAGAACACTAATTCCTGTATACACGGAAAGAGCACAAAATACTTGCGGGCAAATTTGATAGTAATACCAAGTTGTGAACTGCTATATAATTTACCTTTTAACCCACCATTGCTAGAGAGTGATGCTATTTTCACAGGAGAAAGTAGTGAAGAAGTTTTGCTTGGAGAAGGAAAATAACAATAAATTCCTCTAGCAAATTTCTCAGCATCTTCTCTGCTTGAAAAAGCTTTAAATCGGGATCCTTTGATCATCTTGACGGCTTGCAATGCTTCCTTCTTATCTTCATAAACATGAATCCTTTCTGGGAAAAGTAACAGACGGAAAACAGAGAGTAACTGGAGCCACTGTCACGTAGTCACACCCGAAGGCCCTGAGTTAACAGTAAACAGTTGTTACCCAGCTGCCTGACTTTTCTCTTATTTAATGTTTCATACTCTTAATGCTGAAGAAAAAGGGACTTAGCTAGCAGAAAGAGCACAATAAGCTTGATTATCTGTGTGTGTTGATATAAATAACATGATATTTTATACATGTATATAATTTTCTACCTAAGGATATACTCAATATTAAGAAATGAAATACACGGGTTAAACTATGAACATATCAGCAAAACAGTGTAGAATTTTAGAAATAATTTTGGTCAGGCAATGCCTTTTTAAGTATGTCTAGAATACATAAAGGAAAAGAAAGTTCTGACTATATAAAAATATTAATGCTTTGCAGGGGAACTATCACAACCTAGTTCTGTATGAGATTCTCATAAATACATATAGTACAAATTAATGCCCATTGCTCAATAAAAATGGTCAAGAAGTATGACGAGGAATTCATCAAATAAATACAAATAGACTATAACCATATAAAAAAGATAATCGACCTAGAACAAAACAAAACTTTCTCTCATGCAAGTCATTCATTAATATACAGAATGATTGACTGAACAGATACCTGTTTTCCCTTTTTAGAAAAAAGTGTGAGTTCAATATTGTACTGTAGAGACTGGAAAGCAACTCTCGCATACACTGTGAATGGTACCATCTTTGGGAGGGCAGCAGCTTTCAAAGTTTAAGAATGCATCCCTTTGACCTGACAGTTTTACTTACCCATTAAAAAATATATTTTTTTATTGATTTTAGAGAAAGAGGAAGGGAGAGAAAGAGAGAGAAATACCCATCAACTGCCTCCTGCATGCCCCCTATTGGGGATTGAGCAGAAACCTGGGCATGAGCTCTGACAGGGAATCGAACCAGCAACCTCTGGGTGCTTGGGATGATGCTCAACCAAGTGAGCCACACTGGCCAGAGCTACTTAACCATTTTTTAACTAAAATAAAACAATTTACATTTATATACACCTATATAAACAAAAGCAGTTATTAAGTGAATAGGATTTTAGTGGGGAGGAGGAAGAAATTTCACATTTTCTTTATGTACTATATATATAACATATACATTATATCCTAATCAACAAGTTCTCATTAATTCTTCCCAATACTATTTTAGTTGTTTCAAACAGCAATTTTTTGATGTTGAAAATTATTTATTAAAAAAAAAAAAGAAAATTATTTATTGCCCATTTGCATTCATTAACATAACAGATGATCAGGTTACGTTGAAAAAATTAAAAAAGGCCCTGGCTGGTTTGGCTCAGTGGATAGAGCGTCAACCTGCAGAATCAAGGGTCCCAGGTTTGATTCTGGTCAAGGGTAGATGCCTGGGTTGTGGGCTCGGTCTCCAGTGGGAGGGCGTGCAGGAGGCAGCCAATCAATGATTCCCTCTCATCATTGATATTTCTCTCTCTCTCTTCCTTTCCCTTCCTCTCTGAAATCAATAAAAAAATATTTTTTTAAAAAAGAAAAAAGGGTGATTAATTAATAGTAGCCAGCTAATAAATATTTTTCTTGGTTTTTAAAAATTCATATATAGATCAAAATAAATTTCAAGGAGAGCCCTATACAAAAATGCCAACAGTGGTTAATTTGGGGTAACGATTATGGTGACTAGATGACTCTTTCTTCTCCTCTGCTGTTGGGATTTTTAAGATCACCTTCTCCTTGCTGTCCAGGCACCCCCTCCCTAGGGAAGGAACGTCACGCTTGTCACTTTACCGTTTCTCGCTGGGGAGTCCTCGTAGGCCGGGTACACCCCGTAGTACAGAGGCGGCTCAGTAGAGGCCCTCTCCACGGTCTGGGGGCCGTCAACCCCAGCCACAGCACTGAAGGCCACGGAGCAGGTCTCAGACTTCAGGGTCTCCTCCTCCGGAGGGTTCAAGCCCACTCCATAACCAAAATCTGTGTCTTCAGAAAAGCTGACCTGCTCTGCCGGGCTTCCCACGGTGGCCTGGTAGGGAGGGTGTGAAGGCAGGGTTCTTCTGTGCTCTAATAAAGACTGAGCCAGTTTTTTCTCAAAAATGAACCTTGTGGTTGCAGTAATGGGTCCACATTTCAATCCGGCTTTGACAATTTCTTCTCTGAGCTCATCTGGATTCAGGAGTTTTAGTCGCGCTAAGACGGTATCCATTGTCATTGCACCTAGGCCCAAAACAACACAAATCAATTCAATGGTTTAAGCAAATCTTTTCTTTAAAAAGTGGTGCCCTGGCCAGGCAGAGCATCGTCCAGATATGACAAGGTTTTGGGCTCCATCCCTGGTCAGGGCACATACAAGAATCAACCATTGGCCCTAACCAGTCTGGCTCAGTGGATAGAGCGTCAGCCTACGGACTATACGGTCCTGGGTTCCATTCCAGTTGAGGGCATATGCCTGGGTTGCGGGCTCGATACCCAGTGGGGGGAATGCAGGAGGCAGCCAATCCATGATTCTTCTCATCATTGATGCTTCTATCTCTCTCTCCCTTCCTTCCTCTCTGAAATCAATAAAAATATTTTTTTTTAAAAAATCAATCATTGAATGCATAAGTAAGTGGAACAACAAATCAATCATTTCTTCTCTATGTCAAATCAATAAAAAAATAGTGGCAAAAAAAAGCTGGCTTCAGTTTCATTTCGATGCAGTTTCTCCACACTCTGGAGTCTATGAACTCCCTCTGAGAGTTTTCATTAAGTTTTTGGTTTCCAAATCTATCTCAATATAAACAAAGGTAAGATACCCAGTATCCAGTCATTTGGATAAGAGTCTTATCACCATGACAATTACACGTGACCACACTGACATCCAGTGGGTATCCGGGGGGGAAGCTGGCACTCATTGGCTGCCAGTTGGAGTGCAATTTGGAACCATAACAAGGAAGGCGAGTGGACAGTATCCATCAAAGCTCCAACTCCAGAAATTTGTCCTACAGACAGACTTGCACTTTATTCTGTAAGTGATAGGAATTATGCAAAGACTTACAACAGAGGAGACACAGATAGCTCGGGCAGTCGTCCTGCTGACACTAACAAGTAGCTCATGTTTAATTTTTTGTGAGCCTTCCCATGTGCTTGGTGCTGTTTTGAGCACTCTACATACTCAAAGTTATTTAATGGTAATAACTCCGTCTGGTGGGTATCACCACTGATCACCCCCACTTTACAGATGGAAAACCCAAAACACAGAAGCTGAGGAACTTCAAGTTACACAGCTACCAAACAAACAGATCTGAGCTGGAGCTTTAATCCATGTAGTATTTGAAGAACTAGCAGATACTCTATGGAGCACAGCTAGAATCAGGGAGAAGGTGAAAATGTCAGGGAACTGACCACTGTGACTAATGGGGCTGGAGCCAAGGGCTCAGGCTACAGCAGGTCGAATGATGGACGGATTAGATGCCCTGCGAGGGTCTTGAGGGGCTGTAGGTGGCCTGGGAAAATGCCTAGTTTCCAGTCCAAGTGCCCAGGAAGTGAGTCTACCCGCCCGAGGCAGAGAATATTGGACGCAGACCCAGTGGAGATGTAGGCACTGAGCATCGGAAACATCGTCAGTTTCCACGTCTGAGATTTAGAAGGAAAAAGAGGTTGGGAGTCATCAGCAGGACTCAGACATCAATACCCGCTGTAGCTGGAGGCTGGTAAAGGGTTCATCCTATTACCCTATCTTCTTTTGTGCACTTCTTTTCAAAAAACTTTTTAGGATGCCGCCTCCCCCCACCCAACCCCAAGATTTCGAAAATGGCTGTGACTTATTTGCAGAGGAGAATTCGTCTTATAAACAAGCACTGTATTGCACAGCCAGCCCCCCTCCCCCGCCCCCCCCCCCCCAAAGCTGCCAAAGAACTGGAAGGGGGAGGCCGGCTGAGCACGGGATTCCACCGGGGGGAGCACCCATTCGGATGCTCTGTACGTTGACTCCAAAATGGAAAGCTAAAAACTTAAAAAACTTCAATGCAAAAAGACACTGTAGCCCTGACCGGTTTGCTCAGTGGATGGAGCGCCGGCCTGCGGACTGAAGGGTCCCGGGTTCGATTCCGGCCAAGGGCATGTGCCTTGGTTTCGGGCTCATCCCCAGTGCGGAGTGTGCAGGAGGCAGCTGATCCATGTTCCTCTCTCATCGATGTTTCTAACTCTCTACCCCTCTCCTTCCGCTCTGTGAAAAATCAATAAAGTATATATTTTTTAAAAAGACACTGTAACTCCAGCCCCACACGGCCTGTCTCCGGGTGGTGTGTAGTCTGGGGCCTGTGCGGCCCCGAGTTCCCGGGCCGGGTTGACCGCGTAACTGGACGGACCTCAGCTTCGTTCACGGGAAGGAGCGCAGGTGGGACCACCAGCAACGCGGACCCGACCCGGCGCCCCGACCCGGGGTCACCCCCACGGAGCCCGGCAGCCCGAGGTTCCCAGGGGACGTCCATGTCGCTTTCCACTTAGACACTTGGCCTTCCCATCGGAGCCCGGAGACACCCAACGGGCGAGCCAAGGGGGCGGCTGGCCGGGAGCCGTGCGGATGCGCGAGCCAGGAAGGGCGCAGGCGGCGCGAAACACTGACGCGCTGCCAGCCAGTCACCCAGGCTCGGACAGACGGACGGACGGACAGACGGACAGCCCGGCCTCAGCGCCGTCTGCACGTGAAGGGCCCCGGAGTGTTACTCCCGGCTTTTCACCGGAACAGCAGCCTCAGGCGGGGGTGCGCCCAGGCCGAGGGGAGCGGAGGGGCCTTACCCGGGTCCGAGTCAGGCTCCACGGCCGCGCGGGACGGCGGGGCAGGGAGCTCGCTTCGGCCCTGGCCCCGCGGCCGCTTCTCCAGCCGCCGCACCAGCCAGCGCACCGCGAGCAGCAGCACCGAGGCGCCCAGCAGCTCCCAGGCCAGCGCTGCCCAGTCGGCGGCCACCAGCCGGGGCCACAACATCGCCACCGCCCTCCCGGCCGCTGCCGCCGTCGCTGCTGAGAAGACCCGCGCCCCTAAGGACCCCGCGTCTAGGGCCGCCCGTGACAATGCCTGACGGAGCGATTCACGGGTCTTGCCGGCGCGGTGCCGGGGCTACACGCGTGGGCCGGGGCCCTCGAACCTGCGTCCGGTAACGCAGCGAGGGAGCGTGGCCGCGGCCTCGACCTCTGACGGTGTGAGGAGGCCGAGCGTGGCGTCAGGCAGTAGCGCGGGCAGCCCGAGGCGCAGGGAACTGAAGCGGGCGGGGGCCTGGGGCGGTGTCCCGGGGCAGGGGCGTGTCCCCGGCGGGGGGCGTGTCCCGGGCGGCTCCGGTTTCCAAGGGAACGACCCGGCCTACACGCCTCTGGACGGCGGCGTTTCTGGCCGTTTTTGGCCACTTCGGCTGCTTCTGGGAGCGGAAGGAGACAGAGACCTCGCTGCTCGCGTCCTAGCGAGAGCTTTTCCTGGTACCATGCAACCGGCTCTTCGGGCCGACCCTCGTCTAGGCCCGAGTCCATGCGCCTCCTCGCGTGGGGCGCCGCGGTTCCCTCTGGAAGCGGGAGAGCTGCCTAGAGTTAAAATATTTTTTTATTGATTTTGGAGAGGAAGGGAGAGGGAGAGAGAGATAGAAACAGCAACGATGAGAGAGAATCATGGACCGGCTGCCTCCTGCACGCCCCCATCTGGGGATCGAGCCTGCAACCCAGGCCTGTGCTCTTGACCGGAATCGAACCTGGGGCCTTTCAGTCTGTGGTGCTCTATCCACTGAGGCAAACCAGCCAGGGCTAGACAGTAATTCAAATGCAGAAAGAAACCCTGAGGAAGAAATGACACTTATGATTAAATAATAATAATAATAATAATAATAATACAGAAACACCAATCAGAAAGGACATATGCACCCCTATGTTCGTAGCAGCACAATTCACCATAGCTAAGATTTGGAAACAGCCTCAGTGCCCATCAGCAGGTGAGTGGATTAAAAAACTGATGCATCGACACAATGGAACACTACGCTGCTGTAAAAAAAAGAACTTTTACCATTTGCAACAGCATGGATGGACCTGAAGAGCATTATGGGAAGTGAAATAAGCCAATCTGAGAAAGATAAATATCACATGATCGCACTCATTTGCAGAATATAATGAACAGCATAAACTGATGAACAAAAATAGATCCAGAGGCATAGAGCATGGAACAGACCTTTAAACCTCAGAAAAGGGGTGGGGGGCGGGCAGAATGAGGGATCAACCAAAGGACTTGTATCTATGCATATGAGCATGACCAATGGACACAGACAATGCGGGGGGGCAGGAGCTGGGGGGCAGGAGCAGATGGTGAGAGGCCAATGGGAGAAAAAGGAGACATATGGAAAACTTACAACAATAAAGAATCTATATATATAAAAGGCTAATATGCTAAGTTTTCGACGTTCAACCGGTCGTTATGATGCGTACTGACCATCAGGGGGCAGACACTCAATGCAGGAGCTGCTGTGGCGCACACTGGCCAATTACAGAGAAATGGCACCTCGGACCTGGCGCCCACAAAGCAACACTAGGCTTCCAGAAAGTGGGACACAGGCCCCGCCACCACCCTGAAGCGACAGCCCACACTGCCGAGACCCCGTGGAGCAAAATGCCGTCCACAGCCCAGTCCAGCCCAGCCCAAAACAGTGGCTGTGGGCGCCGGGTAATGACGTCACGTAGCAACATCCGGCTTCCTCTCCCTAGATAGGAAAAAGATAGTGCATCGTATCAACATGTTTTCATTTTTCTCCCAACCCAACTTTGTGATTCCATCAAGGTATTTTTACATCAATCCTGAATATTTTCTTCAGACCCTGAAAATGGACACAACATCAAACACAGTCAAGCTCTGGAAGCTCATTGCCAACACGTGTATGCTGAGGAATGCAAAACACATCATCGGGAATTGAGGAATCCAGATCAAGAAGCCCCGTTGCCCGACGTAATAATCCACTGACATGTGGTCGTGCCAGCCACGATAAAGAGAAGGTTTTTATAAAATGTCCCAAAGGTGGTGGAATGGTAAATGAATCAGCTGCGGTCACCGGTATTAAAAACAATACGGCATGCACTAGCCGGTTTGGCTCATTGGATAGAGCATCGGCCTATGGACTGAAGGGTCCCGGGTTTGATTCTGGTCAAGGGCACATGCCCAGGTTGCGGGCTTGATTCCCAGTGGGGGGCGTGTATGAGGCAGCTGATGGATGCATTTCTTTCGTCATTGATTTTCTTTTTCTTTTTCCTTTTTTTCTGAACAGGTTTTATTACAGACAGGGAGGGGCTGGGGCTCAGTCCTTGGCTGCTGCCTTCCTCATGGCTGCAAGGACATTGCTCAGCTCCTCTCTCTTCCTCTTGGCGAGAATGTGTGTCCCCACCCTTTTCTTGATGAATTTCAGGGCCCTCTTGTCCTTAGAGACCTTGAGCAGCTCCATGGCACGCCACTCATAGGGGGCAAAGCCACACACCTCTCGGATCATGTCCCCAGAACTCGGTGTGCTTGGTGAGGCGCCTGCGGCGGTGGCTGTGCCTTGGCCTACTCACGTTCTTGGTCACCTTGTGGCCCTTGTTGAGGCCCACGGCCATGGGGTAGCGCAGAGCCATGGCTGCTGCTCCTCAAAGGCTGCCGCGGCGGAAGAGCCATCATTGATTTTGTGTCTCTCCCTCTCCTGCCTCTCTGAAATCAATAAAAATATATTTAAAAATAACAATACGGCAAAGTCAGTTATTTACTGGCGTAAGAATGGTTGTGTGATGATAGAAAAAAATGGAGGTAAGAGAAGTAGCAAGTGAAACGCCTCAATAATAAAACAAAATCTACCAAGTAATTGAAGAAAATCCATTTGTAACTTTAAAAGGAATTCATGAGAAGATTCTCCGATATGAATACGTAGAACTAAGCACAAGTTCTATTGAGAATGTGCTGAAACAATGAAGGATCACATTAAAGTGTGCATCTTTTCAAGCTGATTCCTTGAAACTCAAACAATGGAGAGGCACAGAGTGTACGTGTTAAATTTTTCTTGAAACATCCCTGAACCAAGACAAAAAAAATCATATTCATTGATGAATCGAGTTTAAATGCCATCTTCGGGGAACAAAGGCGTCATCAAAAGTTAATACATCAGCCCATGTGACCATGCCAAGGATTAGAGGACGAAATGTTCCCTAATTGCAGCCATCAGCATTCAGGGAATGGTGTGGCACGAAGTGATTGCACATTCCTGTTACTTCAAATATTTTGTTTACAACTTTCTCTGCAGGTTACTGCAGAAACTGGATGAAGATAATTTGGAGGATGTGGTTGGTTTTGGACAATGTAAGCTTCCACAAAACCCAGGAAGTATGTGATCTTGTTGGTCAGACGAGGCATACCTTACTATTCCTGCCCCATATTTTCCATGATGAATCCCACTGAAGAAGTTTTTTCAAAAGTTAAGTTCTACCTGAGATATATTTTGACAGACCCTTCAAACCATGAACGTTTAACAGATGCTATTAATCATTCTGTAGTGACTATTACTCCTGAAGGTTGTCACAATTACTTTATGAATATGTATATGAAATTGCCAGAAGTGGTTGTGGGAGAACTACAATAAGGGAAATTATAAGTATTTCTGAAGTTAAAAAAATATTTTATGTTTCTCTCACATCAATGTTTCTGTCTTTCCTTCTCCCTTCCACTCTCCTTAAAAATCAATGGAAAAATATCCTTGTGTGAGGATTAACACAAAAAAGAAAAGAAAAAAACAGTCAGACTTACGGTCCTGCTATCATCAGAAGCGTCAGCAGGGCAGAGGGCTGGCCAACACCTCAGAAGAGGGTATATGTGTGGACCCTCTGCAGCTCAAACGGCCAACACCCTTTGTTCGCCCTCCCTCAACACCCCCCCCCCCCCCCGTTCCTGTCAACTCCCCTCTTGAGACTAACTTGTATGTGGCAGCAGGTGATGTGGAGACTGAGAGGCAACGATACAGGCAACTCGAGCCACCACGCGACGCTGGATTTCACAGCCTGTCTGAAACTTTGGCAAAACAGTAAAATTCTTTGGAGACAAATATTTCAACAGAGTAACAATGTAAGTGTTACTCCTAAAATGTGGAACCCCACCCACCAATGAGATATGAAAATATGTAACAAAAAATAGTTTATTGCACAAAATTTAAGGAATTCCCAAGCACGCTTAAATTTATAAAAAATCAACATGCTTTTAAAGTTGCAATTTGTGGTGCACGATGACATCTTTCCCCTGAACAGCCCCAACTTGAGGACTCCCTTTTATGAGGAAATTTTTAATAGAAATGAATAACTTAAAACTGAGTGTCACAGACCCTCTAAAACATCCCCCCGAAGACTCTTATAACCTGAGACCACCACCATGGGACGCGCCCGGGACGTGGTCATTGCGTGAATAAGGCTGAGTGTCTCACACGCCACAGGCCTGTCCACGTCGTGTGGGTCCCTGAAGGGGGGGGGTCACGCTGGTCCCTCACCCCAGAATCTTCACACACCACATTGAACTTTTGTTAAGAAAGATACGCATGAAGTAGAAATGTTGTCACGGTGACCTGCAGTAACCCCAAGGGAGGCCTAAGCTGCAAGGGGCTCGAGGAGACTTCCTCACGCCCTGGCCGCAGGCCGACTGCCCAGTGGATGCTGCGCCCTGGACCCCGGACAAGAGCCTGTTTCACACCCGAACCAAACGCCTCTGATCCCTCCAAACAGAGTGGGGCAAAAGTAGGTTTACAGCTGTGAGTGCACAGAA
The DNA here is from genome assembly GCF_028538775.1 of Myotis yumanensis. NCBI lineage: Eukaryota > Metazoa > Chordata > Mammalia > Chiroptera > Vespertilionidae > Myotis > Myotis yumanensis. Next base: position 28,528,750 of record NW_027223770.1, read on the forward strand.
GTTCATTCCTGTATTATTATCGTATTATTTTTCCATATGAAATGTCTTCCATGCTTTTACCCACCCTGTAGAACAAAGCCTCTCAGATCTGTGGCATCCACCTGGTGTGCATTGTGGAGAAATCAATGATAATGACATTGCAATAGATTTTTGAAATGTAAGAAAAGCAAGTAAGGACATCAGGTGCCCGAGCCAACTTCCCGAGTGAGGACAGGACGGCGTTCGTCACACAGGATGAAGAGACACACACCTGCGATGGCGAATCTGGGTTATACGGACTCCGGACTTGACTGCTGTTTCTCATGAGTAAATTCCCAATTCCACTTCTGCCCAGAACAGAGGAACACATCCCATCTTGGGAGGAAGCAGTCAATCCGGTGGAGATAAGCAAGCAAGAGCCACGCCCGAAGCCAGGACCAAAGCCGGCCAGGTGCTGGCTGAGCTGAAGAATGGGCACCGAGGATGGTGGTGGCACAGGAGAAGGAAGGCGGCAAGGACAGAGACAGCCTCCCCTCGACGGGTGCGTTCAGGGCGAGCTTTTCCCGAGAGAAGGACACGGAGGCAGTGGCAGGTCTTCCCTGGGGAGTCTGAGAGCCACTGAGGCACAGGGCTGGGTGCCATGTCTTGGTTTTAAAATTAAAACCAGAATAATGCAGCCAAAGTAACTAAGAACATAAATTACCACGTTTCTCTTCCAATGGCACAAAAACAATTTTGTCAAAAATGCTTTCCAACTTATTATGAAAAGTAGGATACATTTATAATGAGTTTTCAAGTATTGTTTCAAGATTGACCCTGTACAAATGAGAGATGTATTTAGAAGTCCCAATACTTACTAGGGACCCTTCTTTAAACTCTAAACGTCTTTGTGGTTAACGCTACTTTATCAACGAACCTTATGACAGCACATTCTAAGAGAACACAGACAGCTTAAAAATACCACTGTTTTCTCTAGGCCGGTGTGACTCAGTGTTTGAGTGTCAACCTACGAACCAGGAGGTCAAGGTTTGATTCCCAGTTAGGGCACATGCCTGGATTTTGGCTTGATCCCCAATAGGGGGTGCGTGGGAGGCAGCCGATCAATGATTCTCTCTCATTACTGATGTTTCTCTCTCTCCCTCTTCCTTCCTCTCTCAAACCAATAAAAATATATATTGTTTTCTCCACAAACAAGACACAAGACACAGCACACAGGCTGGCATGATGTCGGATCTGGACATGTCACCCCACCCTCAGAGCAGCAGATCCGCACAGGGTGCACATGCAGCCACCTCGCTCTGACTTATTACAATAATTATTATTTTAGATTTTCTTAGCAAACTTGGGGACAAACTTATAACCCTCAAGTCCCACAGTCCGTCCGTTTCTGCTGGGTGTAAGGACTTCAGGTGGGACATGTACAGGTGAACCTCACACACTCTGGGTGCCTGGTCATTACAGCACCTCAGACCTGACAGCCATCACCACTGAGCCCAGCGTGTCTCCGACCATCGCAGGTCCTGGTGGACACTGCCACTTGGGCACAGAAGGTGCGGCCTGGACAAGCCATGTTGCTTGGGGGTGGTGAGGACAAGCAGGGCGGTTGGACAGCTGGGCATCGTGCACTTAGACAAGGAAAAGACACTAAAAAATAAAGTGAAACAAAAACAAGAAAGAATGCTCTAAGAATATTTGGTTTTAGGAGGTAAATAAAATAATTATATTTCTTAAAATATAATTTTCTTACTGACATCCCTTAATCCTACATGTACATTATTTCCTGACAGCAGATTTTCAAAAGGCAATCGAAAAGCAGATAATTCAGGTCATTTTTAAATAATACGGGACATACTTTTTAAAGATTAGGTTACGATTCTCAGTATTTACATACACATCCTATGGTGGGATGGCTGTGAAAATAAAATAAAAACCAAAGGTGCAAAATTTCACTTCCGCGGGGAGGTGAAGTGAGGAAGTGGGCCCACGACCAGGTTCCCCAGGACCGGTGGCCACAGAGCAGCGTCTATATCATGGTGAGGGTTCGCCTCCTGCAAATGGCCCCAGACACCTTCTAACACTGTCACTGAGAGCTCACTAGGGTTTGAAGGTTTGGTCACTTCTGGGGAAGCTGGTTGTGACCTGCAGGTGGCTCCCCTGTTATTTCACTCCTTGCAAAGCAAACGCAGAACTTAAGGTCCCTTGTGAGGGACAATCACACACACTCAGCATGGGCGTGCTCGGCAGAGGCTGTTCCCAGCTGCTCTCTGGAGGTGCTGCTGGGACCGGGTGGCTCGGTGTCTCCTCCAGGGGGGGCCTGGTCACCCAGGGAAGCAGGGTCCCCCTGAGTCCATGAGGACAGTGACTCGTGCACGGTGACGGCGTGTGCCTCCATCTGGCGCTGCAGGCTGTCCATCTCCTGCCTGGGGACACAAGAGGCAAAGGTAGGAAGGCTAGTCGGATGCCATCGCTTCCCCAAGATGGACATGAGCCTGACAAGCTTCAACTGGATGGCCATTCGCTCACACATGTGGTGCCTTCAGGGACCAAAAGAACCTCCCTGTTTGCACCAGCTACACAGACGGGTCACCGAACTGCAGGGACCCTGGACGCTGTTCTCAGCGCCACACAGAGGCCAATAGGCCGCAAGGCTCTGCACACACGGCTTCTGCTCAGGGACAACGAGGAAGACAGAGTTGAGGGGCTCACGTAGCTTCCCTCACAGGGTCAGAAAAGATGCCCCCACATGGTCATGCCTTCCAAAAAGCAAGAGGGATTTAAAGGCTCAGGTCCTGGTGACTTAGGGTTTCTCAGAGCCATTTAGCTGCAGGCAAGTCTCACCTTACAATGTGACCCCACTTAACACAGACCTGCTCAGCCCTGGGTGGGCATTCAGTGTTGCAACACTCTGCCAAGTGAAACATGTGACTCAAAGACTAAACGACATGAGACAGAGCCCGCCATACTTCAGTTGCTGGAGACAGCTGTTGAGGTTCCTCAGGGGCTCCTTGCTCACGGCGGGCGGGGGCCTCAGCAGCTCCTCCAGCAGTGAGGCCGGGACGGGGCAGTCGGGGACCTTCACCGGCGTTACGGGGCTGGAAGGGCTGGCCTCGCCTCTCCGTTCCTTTCTCTGTTCATAAAAGTGCACGGTGAGCTCTCTGCTGTCACAGGTGCTTCCTGACCTGCCTCCCAGCCCCACGTGACCCTGAGAAGGCACATCGGCTTGTCTGTGCCCACAGAGCAGGCAGCCTCAGGGATTCGGGAAATGCTGGCCTAGCAGACAGCCTCCTACTGCAGGTGAGAGCCAACCCCAGTCCCGACACAGGACAGAGCTGAGCCCTAACCGCGAGCTCCCACGTGGGCTTTTCCAGGAGACACCACAACCTGACTCTGAGAGTCCCTAAAAAATTAAGTCAATTTTCCAACCCAGACGACTTCCGTTTGTAAGACGTCAAACTTCTGCACAGATAGACAAACGTTGGTAATAAAGCTCTGAATCTAAGCTACTTTCCTGACCAGGGAAACAGGCAGACACACTGAGGAGAGACACACTGCATGCAGACAAGCGGAGCAGGGCCGGTGACCGCAGCCTTGGGGTTCTTGGATCCGCAGGCCCAAGCTGTGTCCCAGCCGGACTCGCCGAGGGCCAGGGATCTTGCTAACACAGCACACCAGGGCCTCACTGGGGTTTACAAAGCCCAGTCAACAAAATGGCACCTGAACTCATGAAAAGAAGCAAACAATCGAGTAGAAAATAAAATACAATGACGTGGCCTGCTGTCCAAGCAGAGCTCTCTGCCACTTCCTTCCACACGGTGGTCGCTGAACGCGGTCCCACATAACTGTGTCAGAGAACCCGCCCGCCCCGCCGCAGGCCCGTTCCTCTGAGGCACACTGCTCACCGTCTTGGCCGCGCCGCGTCGCAGGTCCAGCTTGAGCTGCTGGTTCTGCTGTAGCAGAGTTTTCATGTTGTTCTTCAGTTCCGACACTTTCACCTGAAGCATGAACTTGTCCTTCTGGGTCACGGACAGGTCTTCCCGCATCACCTCCAGCTCAGACTTGATGTTCTAAGGGAAGGCAGGTCAGAGTTTTCAAAGCTACAAGATCTCAGTGCACAGCAGAGAGCTCTGTGTGCCGCCGTCTAGGGGACAGGTAAGCACGGGCTGCTGTCGGAGGCCCCTTCCTGGCTCTAGCTCCTCCCAGCAGTTGAGACTGTGATGCTCACAGTTACTCTCACATCCCCCGTTCTCTTTTTTAAAAATATTTGTATTGATTTTAGAAAGGAAGGGAGAGAGGGGGAGAGAGAGAAATGTCGATGAGAATCACTGACTGGCTGCCTCCTGCACTGGGGATCGAGCCCGCAACCCGGGCACGTGCCCTTGCCCGGAATTGAACCTGTGACCCTTCAGTTCACAGGCTGACACTCTATCCACTGAGCCGAACCGGCCAGGGCACATCCCCCTGTTCTTACCCCAGTGACAGGGCTTCTGTCAGGAGCCAGTGACGCTGCCCTGATCACACCTACAATGAACCCCAGGGATCCCCTGTGAATCCCGGGCTCAGCTACTGAAAAAGAAGCAAAGTCGACTCTGGTTGTCAGTCAAGCCACGATACACAAGCCACGCTCCTCATCCCCCCTGAGCAGTCAGGACTGTCCCAGACGCCACGTGGAGCCGTGCGTCCCGACTGGTGGCCTCTCACGTGCTGTGACAATCACGCTACATTTCAGATCAGCCCAGTGGGGCACCAGGCTCTAGTGTCCTCGGCCTTGTTGGCTGCGTGACCAAGATGTCCTTGTGAAACGGGGTAACATGGCCCCACGGTTCCCAGTTACCACAGATGCGGCGGGCACAGTGACGGCGCAAGTCACGACCATCTAAGGGAAATCGGCCCGTCGTGCGCCCGGTACCTGCAGAGCCCGCTCGGCCCCGTCCAGCTCCCGCCTGCTCTGCTGCTCGCTCAGGTCCAGCTGCTGCCTCAGGGACTGGATTTCTCTCTCCTTCTGATCCACCTCCCACTTGAGGTTTTCCATCTGTAGGAGGGAAGTCACATGAGCAAAAGAATTTCACAGTGGCCTTCCTGCACAAAAAGTGCTCTCTGTGTCTGGTATAATGTCACACTTAGAACAAATCACTGTCCCTTCAAGGGGACAGGGAACCAAGGGGCTCAGTGTGCCCAGCACAGAGCCCAGCCCTGCAGTCCTGTGAGCTGGGATGCAAAGCTGTCCCCAACATCACCTCTTGGTTGCCCACGGGTTGTTTGCTCAGCTGCTCATCCAACTGCTGCTGCAGGAGCTGTAGCTGGGTCCGTGCCTCTGAAAGCTCTGCCTGGAACTGGGCGACTTCCTGGGCATGTCTCCCCTCCTGAAGCCTGGGGCAGGAAACAAGGCAGACACGATGCGTGTGCCACCTGACACTGCCAGCCCCAATGGTGTCGCTCACTGCGACCCGCCCTGGGTGAGCTCACTACTGCTCCCTCTGGGCAGGACCGTCTAGGAGCATTGCATGCACGGTCTCACCTGAGCCTCACAAACCCCCAGGATCACCGTGGGAGGACAGTATCACAGGGACCATGTGCGATAGAGCTGCCCTCCTCGGAGCCGACAGTGAGCCCCGGAGGTGGGCACATCCCTCACACTGGGGACTGTTCTCAATGCGGGACCGAAGGGGCAGAGGGGACGGCAGCGTCAGGACTGAAACATGCGGGTGAAGCGTGAGCTTCTTGAGACGGGGTCAGATGTTTCTCCTTCCCAGACCTGCTCAAGGGTGACCTGAGTGCGCTAACTGGACCTGCGGGGAGAGCCCTGGTGGGGACCCTTTGCCAGCCAGCCTCTCCTCGGCCCGTGGACACTCACTGGAGACGCTCAGCCGCCGCCTGCAGCGTCTGCACCAGGAGCTCCTTGGCCTGCAGCTCCTTTTTCACCTCGCTCAGCTCCAAGGTGGCGGCCTTGAAGTGGCGCTGGTTGTGCCTTGCTTCTACTTTGGCTGCAGCCACCTGGAAGGAGGACACTGGCTTCAGCAGGGCAAAGGCAGGAGCAGCACCCCTTTGCCCTCGCTTGTCCTGATGGGCACCAGGGCTCTCCAGCCCCCACATCGCCCATGCCCTTATGACCTCTGTGCTCGGGACTTGTACAGCAAGTTCCTGGAGGCAGAGGCCTGCACCCAGTTTCAGACACTGAAAACGTGCCCTGCAAAGGCTGCAGGTGGCAATGCGGTGGACCTGGTCAGATGCGGCCACACACCTGTTCCCTGAGGCTGTGCACTTCCAGCTTCTCTCTCTCCAGTGCAGCTTGCAAGGCCTGCACGAGCTGCCTCATCTGGCGGTCCTCCTCCTGCTTGCGCTGCATGATGGCCTGAACCTGCAGCACAGAGAGGGGAGTCAGGAAGGACACCAGTGCCATGGCCTGCAGAGCCCAGGACAGAGCACAGGCACTGTGATTGGCGTCACAGGCCTCACAACATGTTACCACCAAGCGTGGGAAACAGGAAGCGTGGAGATTCCATTTCTGGAGACACAAACACACACCTGAGGTGGCAGAAGCATGACCACATGACCATACTCAAGCCTATGGCCAACAGGAGGCACGTGAATCAGGGCTGTAAGCCAACACCTCCCTGGTGAGGGGGGTGATGCAGGTGGTGGGCAGCAGTGCCCCACAGAAGTCTGTAAGAGCCCTGGATGCAGTTGCTCAGTGGTTAGAGTGCCAGCCTATGCATCAAAGGGTCACGGGTTTGATTCCCAGTCAAAGAAGGGCATGTACCTGGGTTGCAGGTTCAATCCCTGGTCAGGCCGGGACATGTGCAGGAGGCCACCAATCGATGTCTTTTTCACATCAATGTTTCTCTCTCTGTCTCTCTCTGTAAACCGCCCCCCCAACCCCCCGCCTTTCCTTCCCTTTCATTCTAAAAATCAATGGAAAAATATCCTTGAGTGAGGATTAACAAAAATAAAATAAAATAAAATAAAATAAGAAGAAGTCTATAAACTCTCTGATGGTCGAAAAATCCAAGGCCACTGATGGCCAGGGAGGACATCGCTGAAACGCCCAGCTTCCCCAGTCACCAGAGGCTGTGGAGCCTGAGGCAAGGACAAGGTCTGGAGTGAGACCCCATTGGGGTTAGTCCCTTCCTTACAGGGCAACTGCCCTGGCTGGGGAAGGCCCACCTGGCCCAGCAGGAGTCGCCACCCCAAGCTCTCCCGGGACTCGTTTATGGGCGGACTCTGGGCTGTGTGCACGTTCCCTGCAGGAGCTGTGACAGCGGCACACAGACAACAAGGTAAGCCCGGGAGGCTGCCTGCCTCTCCCCTGTGGTGCGAGTCAGTACCTGAAGGTTCAGCTCCACGAGGTCGGCCTCCCTCTTGGCCAGCGCCGTCTCCAACACGCTGTTGTGCTCCCGCAAAGCCGCATTGGACTGTCCAAGGCCGGTGAGCTTCCCCCGTTCGTGCTCCAACTCCAAAGCCAACTTCCTATTTGACTCTTCAAGGCGCTTTATCTTCCTCCTAAAGCCTCTGGATTCCTGAAGCTGAAACAAATGCCAGTGAAGTTATACAGTCACCAGAAATGGGAACAGCCAGCATGAAACGCAGCAACAGGACACGGCGCACCACACCGGGTGGGGGCAGTGCCGTCTTGGGGCCTGACGGTCATGTGGGATCTTTAAAGTCCAGCCTGTCTGAGCCAGGCTCCTTGGTATTTGCAACAAGAGCATACGAGTGCCCTGGCCGGTGAGCTCAGTGTCCCCCTCTCCCTCCCTTCCGCTCTCTGAAAAGCAATGGAAAAAATATCCTCAGTTGAGGATTAACAAACAATAAAATAAAAGAGCGTATTGGTCGGGAGCACAGATGCCACAAGCCCTCCGATGCCCACCGCACAGAGGCAGTGGTCACTCCTCCTTGCTGGGGCAGGTGTTACGTGCGTGGGGGAGTCCTTCTGGGGCAGGTGTTACGTGCGTGGGGGAGTCCTTCTGGGGCAGGTGTTACGTGCGTGGGGGAGTCCTTCTGGGGCAGGTGTTACGTGCGTGGTGGAGTCCAGCACCTGGGTGGTCACAGATCCAAAGAAGCACTGAATAGTGTGCAAGGGCAGAGCTGACAGGGCAGGCACACGGGCCGGGCTCTGATGCTCCAGGGCCCCTTTCCCTGCTCCAGAGCTGCCCCAGGAGTGGGGTGGCCTGTCCACTTTTCATGTGATCGCGAGCTCACCTACCTCGTCCTCCAGCTCCAGCACCTTCTCCCGGTACTCCTCCAGCTCCTGGGTAGTCAGCGCGATGACCTCCTGCAGCTCCTTCTCCAGCATCACCTTGCTGTGGCCCACGGTCTGCAACTCCACCTCCAGGGCCTGGATTCTCTCCTAACGGCAGGACAGAAAGGTGAACCGGGTCATGGACTTCAATATGGCTGTGGCAGGGCTAACCTCCCTCCGCGTAGCCCTGCATCGCCCGACCCTGAGAGGCTGCCGGCCACACAGACAGGCGAGCGCTTCTCACAGCACTTCCCGTCCCTTAAGAGGACTTAACTAACCTGCATGCACACAGCGACTCACAAACAAAACGCCCTCAGTTAAGTCCTCTGAAAACACAGGAACGTTCGACTTGCAGGTAAGAGTTATCAATTACTACCTGTGGCAAGTGATCGGTTGCTGATATAACCAGCAGCACACGCGCACCTAGGCACACGAACACACACACACTCTTGCTGTTCTGAGCACTCCCCAGCTGTCTCTACGGAGCCTCCTCACGAAGGTCTAACTCAGTGATGGCGAACCTTCTGAGCTCGGCGTGTCAGCATTTTGAAAAACCCTAACTTAACTCTGGTGCCGTGTCACGTATAGAAACTTTTTGATATTTGCAACCACAGTAAAACAAAGACTTATATTGTTGATATTTATTTTATATATTTAAATGCCTTTTAACAAAGAAAAATCAACCAAAAAAATGAGTTCACGTGTCACCTCTGACATGCGTGTCATAGGTTCGCCATCACTGATCTAACTATTTGCCTCACTCTGGCCTATTACTGAGGACCAGGAAGGGGAGCAACTGCCCAGGTCCACCTCACACCTGCTGAGAGCAGACTGAACAGCAGGTGGCTGAGCTCCTGCAGCAGCAGAAGGCAGAGTCTACAGGCTTTACCCTCGCACCTGCCATCTAAACACAAGAATTAACAGAACAGACAGAAATGTTTTACAGTAGAAGGGAAATTGTAATTGAATAAATTCCCCCCTCCCAACATTTTATAAAGTAAGCAGGTGAGGAGGAGTATTTAACAATTCGGCAAAAAGATAGCATGCTATGGTAAGTCGAGGAGACGAAAATACACTTCACGAGAGAAGACACAATTGCTAAACAAAGTGAAACAGCTTGTGCTGGAGAGCAATAGGTGAAATGCACAGTAGTTTACTCATGTAGAATTTTACTCCAAGCAGCAAACGTGAAAGGAAACAATCAGACCCAAAGCTGGCAGGGCCCTAAGCCAGTCTGAAAACCTTCATGTCATGAACTCAACCCCATGCCCCAGCCAGGAGCTCCCTCTTGCTTCGCGTCCTCCACGCTGCTTGGGGACAGCCTCCCATTATCTTAAACATAATCTATAAGCAAAAGGCTTTGGGCCTGGCCTGTGTGGCTCAGTGGTTGAGCATCCACCCATGAACCAGGAGGTTGTGGTTCAATTCCCAGTAGGAGGCGTGCAGGAGGCAGCCGATTGATGTTTCTCTCTCATCATTGGTGTTTCTATCTCTCTCCCCCTCTCCCTTCCTCTCTCTCTCAAATCAATAAAAACATACATATCGTTTTTAAAAAAGGCTTTGGGCTCTTGACACTGACCTTCTTCCCCGATTCCTCCAGGATGAGGCCACCTGCCAGCACATGAACCCGGACGCCGGGCCGTGCTGAGCACACTGGCTCGAACCCGAGCAATCCCGTTTTCATGCTGCCACCGCATGTGTTCTTTCTATCGCAGCCTCTCCTGGCCTCACTGTCCTTCAGCAGGAGAGCCAAAGGTCTCACCCAGCCTGAGCTGTCAGTCCGCAACACACGCCGTGACCCCGGCTCACCTTCCCAGGACCCTCTGCTGCAACACCGACCTGTCCACCCCAAAGCCTCATTTATTCAAGGCCAGTCAAATGCCACCTCCCCCGAAACGCTTTTCTGGATTGTTTCACACTCACCAGAGCTGACCCGCACACCTCGCAGGTTCACAGGGACATGGCGAGCACTGTGTGCAGATCACATCCCTGGTCACGTTCATACCACGATGAATTCTAGAGAAGTACTGCCCACACACTCATTCTGCCCCTTTCCTAGGATTCTAGGAGGGTCTCAGGGGAAATGCTCATAGCCCCACGTCCCACCCTGAGAAGCCTCGACGGGCCTGAGCAAATGCGGTACGTACGTGCAGCACGAGGTCGCTGGCGCCATCGGCCGCCTGGGCTCTCAGCTGGCTCAGCTCAGCCTCAGCTGCCTCCTTGGCGGTGAGGGCCTCCTGCAGGCGGCGGCTCAGGATGCTCACGGCGCTCTCGTAGGCCTTGTGCTTGCTCTTCATCTCCTTCTGAGCGCTGCTCAGGTCCGAGCCCAGCCGTGTCACCCTCTGCTTCTGTTCGCTGATGGCCCTGGGGCGTGCCAGACAGGATAGGCCGTCTCAAGTCTCCCTTACTGCCTCCAGTTCCACCTCCCCCACTCCTGCACCCCCAGATTCAAGAACCCTCCCAACATTTTATAAAGTAAGCAGACGAGGCTGGTGTTGCAGTCCTGCAGCACTGCGCTCAAGCCCTGCCAGCAGAGCCACCTGCCAGCACCCGAACCTGGACGCTGGGCCCGTGCTCGAGCACACCAGCTCACACCCGAGACACCCCATTTCTATGCTTCCACCTGCACGTGTTCCCATTCTGTCGCCCAGCTCTTCCGAACGCTGTTCACATGCTCCTAACCCAACAGGACAGAGCAATGAGCCCAACCACGGGCTCACATGTAAGTCGCAGGCTGACACGAGCACAGTGCAGGACACAAACCTCAAATGAAAATACACGCAGAAGGGGAGGCCCAGTGCTCACCTGGCGGCTTCCTGCCGCAGCTCTTCCACTTGGGCCTGGAGCCCCTTGTTGGCCTCTGTCAGTGCAGCCACCTGCTGTCTGTCGAACTGCAGAGCCTGCACAGGAGGGAGAAGGCTGTGAGCACAAGCCCCGCCGCCGAGGCAGCCGTGCGGACACAATCCAGGTCCCCAGCCATTTCGGGGCTGCCTCGAGCACGTGGGCTTTGAAGGCCCTGACAGAGCTGTGCCCTTTACAAATGGCAGCTTCAGAGAGGTCCAGTGTCCCGAGCTGCTTGTGTCAGAGCGAGGACGGGAAGGACTCCCTCCTCGTGGGCGCCCCAGCACCCGGAGGAGTGACCGTGAACTGGTTCAGCGGCCTTGGCCTCCTCCTGGCCCCGCTCGCTGCCCTAAGCACACCCATGAGGACACGTGTTCTCGCGGCTGCAGGTGTCCCATACCCAGCCCCTGGCTCCTGCAGCTCAACCTGCACCCACCTGGCTCCAACACCGTCTGTTCTCAAATCTCTCAGCTTGCCAGCCTCCAGCCAATCTGCCCACCTGCATCCCACCTGGCCCTCTCCTGGACTTTAAAAAATCTCACATGTCAAACAGCCTTGATCTGACATGTCCCCCACTTCTCATCTCAGGAATTGCCCCTCAGACCCAGCAGGCCTCTGCACTGAGGTCTCGCTCTCCCTGCCCTCAGGCACCTTCGGCCTCACTGTCACCGCCAGCTCCACCAGGCTCCCACCTGCACGCTGGCCTCTCCTCAACCATGGGACCTGTGCACATGAACCCCAGTCCCGGCACCGCTCCACACCCTTTGCCAGCTCCCACGGCCCAGAGCTTGAAACAGCTGCTGCGGCCTGGAACACGGGAGCCCCGCACAGCGGAGCCTTCACCATCGGCGCATCCCCAGACCTGCAGGTGGGTCTCCATCTCATCGCGCTCCCTCTGCACCGACTCCAGATGCCCTTCGAGAGCCGCCATCTGCTGCTGCACTCGGGACACCTCCTTCTGCAAGCGCGCCTGCTCCGCCTCCATGGACTTCTTGTCCCCTTGGACCTGCATCAGCTCTTGCCTCAGCTCCTTCACCTCCGAGTCCAGCCTCTTCTTCGTGGCCTTGAGCTCGCTGATGAGCTGGTCTTTGGAGGCGGTGTCCCGCCGGTAGGCCTCCACCATCACCTGCCAGGACAGGAGCTGCAGCCAGTGTGGGCGGGCCACCCAGGGGACACTTGGCTTACACCAACATGCTCACCACTTACCTGGGGCTAAAGATAACATATTTCGCCAAACCAAAGACACGATCAACTGAGACACCCTATTATTTCGCTCCTGAACAAGTCTGGGCAAAGTGTGGAGGTGTCACGCCAGCTGCTGGTGCCTTAACCGCCTGTCTTCCCTGGGATTCTGGCAATTCCTTCTCTGAGCTGCACTCCTGGCTGACAGGCTGTCCCTGATGATAAAGCCTACGCCCTTCAGCACGCTCCCTCAGGGGCCATCCCTCCTCAGACCCTGGGCTGGCAACGCTCCCACATCCCTCCCACATGGATGGGCTTCACGAACACACACATACACCACGTGTGCACCACGACCTATGTCAAGGCTGGGCCATGTGGCACTGTTTCAAGCACGTTAAACAGAACTCAGCCTGTGTGTGGTGACACACACTCAGGGCATGATCCCCATGGTCAGATACCAACCCCACTGTGGATGCATCTGACTCTGGAGACATTAAAATGGGAGGGTGAGGGGCATGCCTCAGAGTCAAGCAAGGGCCTTTCGAAGCTGAAGGAGTCTAGCCCTGGCCGGGTGGTTCGGTTGGTCGAGTGTCGTCCCACACACCGAAAGGTTGTGGGTTTGATTCCTGGTCAGGGCACATACCTAGGTTGTGGCTTCAACCCCTGGCTGGGGTGTATAAAGGAGGCAGCTGATCAATCTATCTTTCTTTCTTTTTTTCTTTCTTTCTTTCTTTCTTTCTTTCTTTCTTTCTTTCTTTCTCTCTCTCTCTCTCTCTCTCTCTCTCTCTCTCTCTTCCCCATCCCCTCTCTCTAAAATCAATAAGTATATCCACTGATGAGGATAAAAAAAAAATTGAAGGCATCTAGACATTACCTTGCTCTTGATCAACTTTTTCTAGTGAAGTGATTGAACCACTTACAAGATTGTGTTCACACACTTATTTCACATAAAGAACACCAACAACTCAACTTTACCTTCTGTTGAAGAAACTGTTCCTTTATTTTCTGCATCTGCTTTTTCAGAGAGCTGGCGTCTTCCTGCAGGTGCTCCACCTACGAGGGACAGGCGTGCACAGTGTTACTGAGGGCTCCAGGAGGGCCCTGTGCATACGGACACGTGTGCCCAGCTGTTACTGAGGGCTCCAGGAGCGCCCTTTGCATTTGAGGGACAGGCGTGCACGCTAGTCCCCAAGTCAGGGTGGGAAAGACAGCTTCCAGTGAGTCAGGAAAGCCACCACCACTTCCTATGCACTATTTTTAGACTAATTATCTTATCTTAATCCAAGGTGTAGCTACCAGCGACTTGGTTAATAACAATACAGGTGAAACTCGGACATGATCAATAATGCCTAGAACCAACAAATATCTCCTCCAGAGCTTTCCAAGTGTCAGCTGATGTCCCTCTTAGTAACAGTCAGTAAACTCAAACTCAAATTTATCAAAAGAATCCGCACAATTCCTGTAACTACGCCCCTGCTGGTTTGATGCACTGCCTCCGCACCTGTCCTAGAAAGTAACTTAGCTTGGTCACTGTCTGCAGAGAAAACAGTCTCCCTCGATTTTACTTCCCAAAAGGAATGTGTCATTAATTGTTTTCTCATCCTGTTGCCTATGGGGTAGAATCAGAAGACAAAATTATGCCCTGACACCAAGCCTACTTCCTGCACACCCTGCAGCTTCCTTGCTCTGTCTGTATTTTTAATGTTCGCCTGCTTCCAGTCATGCCAGCTGTTGGCATAAGGCTCCCAGGTGAGGGTGCTAGGTCAGGTTCACACACCCAGACACTCAGGCCGTGTGCCCACTTCGCCCACTGACACAAGTGTCCTGCCACTGTGTCCTGTGGGTCCCACCACTCAGGCACACAGGACGGAAAAGACTGAAGTTCCACACAGCTTTCCCGTCTGAGCTGCCTGTCATCCGGGGGCAGAAACTGTGTTCCTGGCAGGTTACTTCCAATCCAAACAGACCGTTTCCTGGCTCTGAGCACCCAGTGTCTGACGCAGGCCCGCAGCTCACCGCCAGCGGGAGTGGGTCCTTCCTCAGCTAAGCCCTGGGCCCAGCCCTGGACACACTTTCATTTTACAAAACAAGGGGTTCAAGAAAGAACCAAACCATCAGCACTGACACTCGCAGGCGTGGGTGCCATGCGCACAAAATGAGGGCAATGGCGTTCGCTACCTGGCTGGACTTGACGGCTAGTTCCTGTCTCAACTGCTCCAGAATTTCTGACGTTTCCTCAGCACCTTCTTCCAAGCTCCTGACTCCTCTGTCGAGTTCCTCCCCGCTGCTCCTGGCCGTCTGCAGAGCCACCTCCAAGACAATCTTCTCGTTCTGCAGGAAGCGGATGGTGTCGTCCTTGGAGGTGGCCTCGCCCTGCAGCTCCTCCAGTCGGGCCTGCAGCTCATCGTAGCGCACCTGCAGGTCACCGAGGGCCTGCTCTCGGCCCTGCAGCGTCTCCTGTGTTGAGGTGAACTGCTTCAGCAGGTCCAGGTGCTCCTGCTGCAAGGCTGCAAGCTGCTGGTCTCGCTGGTGCAGGGTTAGCTTCACCTGGAAAAGGGACTAGACTCAGTATGACCTCCCGCTCTAGAATTTATACTGCTTCCCTGTTCAGGTTTTAGAATATCTGCATGGACACTGTGCAGGCAGGCTTCTGTACGTACAGGCCTGGCATACAAGAACACTCACAGAAGCACCAGCTCTGATGATGCGACATTCAAATGAATTCGATAGACAGACCGGCACTAACGCTCATGGTGAGGACAGACACAGGAGGCCAGTGTGTGTGGCCCAGGCCCTTGGGCGAGACTGTGGCAGGTGCTTGCCTGCTCTAGCTGCTGCTCCAGGGCTGCTGCTGAGGCTGCCATCTTCTGCAGCTGCTCCTTCTCCTCCTCGAACTCCTCTAGCCTCCTCTGCAGGTCCTCCTCCACCATCGTCTTTGCCTCTTGAATCTGCACAAAGGCAGCTTCTTGGTCCAACATGTCAGCCTGGGCCCGGAAGAGAGTGTATTTTAGAAAGCAGGATAACCTGATGGCCACAGCAGGCCGAGCACGAAAACCCACCACGTGGTGAGAGGCCCAGGGCCACATCCCCGTCTGTCCACGACCTGCACACGGAGGAGCCACGGGCCACGGGGGTGGAAGGCAGCCGCCATCTCCGACTGCTGCGCATGCTGGAGGGCTGAACAGTAGCTCAGGCTGCGTGCTCCGAGACAAGAGAGCACTGACCACCGCTAGGCTCTCCAATGCTCTCAGACACCCACTGTACTAAGCTCCTTCTTCTCTGCCCACGCTCTGCCCAGCACCACCCTCCATGGGGCTGAGCACTAGGACCCAGGCTACTGAGGGTCAGAGGAGAGGAGATACCACTGACCATTCAACGAGAACATGAGGAACTGAATCCGCACATCTCACCACAGCAGGTTGTTCAATATTTTAAAGACATATAAATGTATATATAATATTAATGTTTACGTGTACATGTGTATTTATATATTTTCTTATTCTTGACCAGTGGCCGGAAAAACAAGTCCAATCCAAAAAAACACACCCCCCAACACAGAACCCCAGGCCCTGGCTGCGGGAGGTGCAGCCCTCACCTCAATGCCCTGGAGCTGCAGGGCGATGCGCTCCTTCTCCTTGATGGACCTGTGCTGGGTTTCCGTCAGCTGCTGGGACAAGGACACATTCTCAAGTTTCAGGTGCTCCAGGAGGCCCGTCTGGGTCATCTGTCCAACCTGCAAAGAAAAAGAAAGATGGGAAGTTGCTGGATTTCAAGGACAAGTGCCCGAGGCCACCAGTGTGAGGGCTCTGCCCAGCGGTGGCCCCCGAGGGGCGGCTCCCTGGAGCCCACCACACAGGCCTCCCTGCCCACCCTCCTGCCAGCCACCTTGACGCCAGGGCCAGGGGTTTCTGTGCACCTCAGAGGGGCCGGCTGGCAGCCCAGAAGCCAGTGGTCATTCCCCCGAGAATGTGGAGTTTGTGGTGAGACCTACACAGAAGTTCCCCCTGAAGGGTCATCTGTGACCCCCTAAAGTGAGGGGCCTTCAGCTGGACGGCAGGTGCAGCTGGCGCTGAAGGTCTGCCCTCAGGTGAACTGACCAGCTGTGACCAGGTACATTTCAGTGTCTGACTGTCCTGACATACCAGGCTGACCCAGCCATTCCCGGGAAATAACGCTGGCAATCCAGCCTAGGGTCTGACCCAGGCCATCAGTCAGGCCTCCTCTGACCACTGTCTCCTCGAGAAAAAGGAGCCCAGCTTTAAACACACTGGTGCCCAGAGGAGGGGTCGGGAAAGAGCAGTCCAGAGGACACATGGTCTGCACCTGGACCTTGGAGCACGTCACTTCCAGATCCAATAGGAACACCCCTTGGACAGGGTCTCCGTGGGAGACGCCATGTGCTGCAAGACGCCATGTGCTGGGACCATGTCTCGAGGCAACAACAGAATACAGACCACCCCGACTCTCCTCCCTGCTGGACAGTCCCGAGAACACGTCTATGTTCCCTGGACAAGGGGGCAATGCAGTGAACACCCTAATTAAGGAATGCTGAGCCTGGGTCCCAGGGGGATTTGAAAAAAGCAGTTACATTTCTCAAACTGCCACTCCCTGGACTGTTCCAGTTTTTATCTTCCAAACTCCATTTCTGACTTTTGTCATTTACATAAATCTGGCTTCTTTATTAACTTGTAAAATGATTTATTTCTAAATATATTGTAAGCAGAACCAATGCTTGTCTGTGTGGTCCTTTGGCTTAACCGTGTAATATAAATTTAAGAAAACTTCTATTTTGTGCATGTGTAGACTTCAGTGTTTTTAAAAAGGAGAACTGGGTAGAATGAGAATTTCTCCTCCTCTATTTGAGAAATACAGCGAAATTAAAAAGAAAAAAGAAGCCTGAGGCTGAAGGAGGGCCCGGCATCCTCATGAGCAACCCAATTAGTCCAAAGCACTAAGGTTCGCAGCCAAGTGCGTTTCCGCCACTTCCTGGCTGTTCCGAGGCCTCCAGAGCAGAATTCGGCCCAGAGGGAGCGGCCAGTGAGTGTGCACCTGTGCTGGTTCCTTCCCAAAGCAAAAGGGAGGAGCACCTGGTCCTTCTCCAGCTGCGCAGGGAAGCCATGCACGCTCGGTGGGTGTCAGAAAGGATGTCACAGGAGGGCAGAGACCAGGTGGATGTGGATTTGAGACGGTTCACAGGACGGAAGGTGCCCCACAGGGCCATGAGTCAGTCAGAACTAGGAACACAGGATGTTCCAGAGAGGGACATATTGTAAAACCCCTGGTCACAAAGATGCTTACTGTGTAGGGTGGGTGTGGGATATGTGAGTTGTTAGCAGATTTTTAAAATATGTATCTGTGACCTCTAAAAGCAGACGTCTTTTTAATTTAGTGAAAAGCAGTGGCTCCACACGGGACATGAAGGTGAGCTGCCCAGTGCTGGGGGGCCATACCTGGATGTGGGCCATCTCGCCCTGCAGTCTGACCCGGGCCTCCTGGGCCAGGGCGAGCTGCTGCTGGTACCACTGCCTGACACTTTGCAGAGACGCGATTTCCGCCTGGGATGTCTTCAGCTTGCTGGTGAGTGTCGTGCGCTCCAGCTGCACTTGCCGCAACTGGCTCTGCAAGGCTGTCATCTGCTGCCGTAGGTCGTGCACTGGAAGCAAGAAAGCACAGCGCTCAGAGCAGCCCACAGCAGGAGCCCGCAGCTCCGCGTGGATGTTCAGGTCCGTGTGGCTTCTCTGAAGAGCAGAGACCCAGCCCATCCGAGCCTGGGTGCTGAGCTACGGCTCCTAGGGGTACAGGGTTAGGTTCTGGCCATGACATTTTGTCAACTGGTCCTTGTCGTGCGTGTCTGTCACCTACATGATTCATGAGCACCACGACTCACGTGGAAGGAAGCTCACCTAACACACATTTTCTCCACTAAACACATCGCAGCCCCCTCACACTTAGGAACATCTGTGTTTCAGGTTCTTTTAAAATAGCAAGTCACATAAAAAAGTAAAAAATGCAAAAAACATGTCATTGTGCCTCATGTGAGTGTAGGTCTGTTCGCTGCCCAGTGAGCTCTAGACAGGTTTCCTTAAGTGCCTTGCAACCCAGAATTATAAGATTATTTTTGTTTTCAGAACTTTCTGGATTTTGTAAGTTTCTTGAGGGACTGCGTATCATAGATTGCCCGAAACTAGGAAAGTGTACTGTTTCTCAGCTGGTGCGTTCTAGCATCAGGATAAAGCCCTTGTGACAGCAGCCTGTCCCTTTTCCTTTGATGCCATCAGCCCTAACACCTAGTGTCACACGCTGAGAGACATGGACCTTCCCAGCAGCCCCACCAGCCGCTCCCAGCTCCCAGGCGGCTGCTCTGCCAGCAGAGGCTCATCTACGCAGTCTGCACGGGAAGGTCTGACATTCAGCCGACACCGAGACGCCCTGAACGGGTGTCTGGGAACTGGGTGTCCTGTGAAGTGCCCCCAG
Source organism: Myotis yumanensis (assembly GCF_028538775.1). Classification (NCBI taxonomy): domain Eukaryota; kingdom Metazoa; phylum Chordata; class Mammalia; order Chiroptera; family Vespertilionidae; genus Myotis; species Myotis yumanensis. The sequence continues at coordinate 28,547,462 of NW_027223770.1, forward strand.
GTGCTCTGGGTATGGCCTACCGCCCAGGTTCCCTGGACTCCACTATTCCTCATGTCATTCCACGGTAATCAATCCCCACAGGGATCCGGGTAGAACCACCACTGAACGCAAGGTAGGTTTGTACGTATTTTAAATCAGACCTGAAATTCTGTGGAACAAGCAGGCGGCTCCAGCCCCACCACGATGGACTCTACAGGCAGAGTGAGTGGAAAGGCCAACCTCTAAGACCTAGGCACCCCCATGTGCATGAAGAAAAGTGGGCACCTTGTGTGCAAATCAGAAGGGAATACAACCCACAGCACATTCACATGACAACTGGTCGGTCCTCAGAGCAGGGTTCTGAGGTGCACCCCGCGGCCAGATCAGACCCGCAGACGCCGGGCGCACACGCACCTGTGCTGTCCTTGCTGAGCATGCTGCTCCGCATCTCCTCCACTTTGGCCAGGAGTCGCTGGTACTGCTCCTCTGCCACCTGCAGGTCATGGTGGGAGGACGAAAGGCTGGCGTTCTTGGCCTCCAGCGTGTTCTGCAGGTCGCTCATTGCCTGCTCCAGGTCCCAGCAGGACTGCTTCAAGGTGTCCACCTCCGAACTGAGCGCGTCCTGCTTCCGCTGGCTGCTGTGGCTGTGCTCCTCCTGCGCCTGCAGCCGTGTGTTCAGGGCGGCCAGCTGCGCCTGCAGCTCCGCCTTTTCCTTAAGTGCCTGGAAAGATCGTCAAACAACCACACTAACTGTCAGGAAATTAAGTCCCTTCCACCCTGTGCATTAAGAAGGCTGCCACACCAGCCAGTGAGGCAAAGAAAGGTGTCGACAGGTGAGCTCTCCAGGAAAGTACCATGTTTTCCAAACTATCCAGGGGTCTGACATGACAGTTACCCCAGAAGGCGGAACTGCAACTTATTCATAAAGACGAGTGAAACTCCACCCAACGACCAGGAAGCACACGGCACACAACATGTTCACCAAACCCCCCTTACCTGACTAGCCTCTTGGGTTAAGGCTTCTAGCTGTCCTTCAAGTCTCATTTTTTCTTTAAGAACCTGCAACATCTCATCTTGAGTTTCAGCCACAGAACCTTCTATGGACACGCTGGAGGAAAAGGCACAAAGGATCAGGTGGTGGGCACATGAGTGATCATTACCTTTACATTTGTCCATACTCTCCAAACCTCACACACCCTTGGCTATTCTCCCCCAAAGGTTTAAAATAAACAAATACAAAGATTCCAGTGGAGAGCTGCCAGGAAACACTCCCACCACAGTCGGGCATGTTCAGCCCCACATGGCTGGAACTCCCGTATGGAGAGGTGAGCCAAGCACCTGAGCCCTTTTAGAGGCAGGTTTAAAGAAATGCTGGAAGACAGGATGTCCTAGTAGTGCAGACGATGGCAGAGCAGCTCTAAATCCATTTTTACAAAGACAGATTTAAAATGTTAAGGACTAAGGATGAGTTAAGTGTTTTGGCCACTGCACTGGTGAGCGGGCCCAGTGTGCACAGCGCCCACCTGCTGCAGATGCTGTCCGTCCGGCTCCGTGTCTCCCCATTGACCTCTGGGCCCCGGTCTCGGTGCTCGGCTGCAGCAGCCTGGAGGACATCCGTGATGGACGGGAACTGGCCCAGAGAACTGGAGGCAATCTCCTGGCCGTTAATCACATAGGAGGCTTCACGCGTGCCCGCGCTGTTCACCAGAAGGCCGTGCACTCCCCGGGTGGAGACGCCGCTATAGGAAGAGCTGTCACTCTCATTCCCATCGGCCTCAGACATGTTGTCTCCAGGAAGGGATGAGTTCTCCAGGTCATCGGCTTCAGGACACAGGCTGACCTCAGACACCACTGACGTCATGCTGCTTCGGTTCTGCTTCAGGGAGCCCCTGGCGGAGTCTGTGGCCAGAACACTTCCACCCGAATTCCCAGCATCTGAGTCTTCAGTTCTGTAATCAGCCAGGGACCGAATTTTGCTTGATTTGGAACTTTTTTTCTCCTTAGAATGTGCTAGGTGCCGTAAGCTGCCCACCTTCGGGCCCCGAGGCACACTGGTGCGCAAGAAGGAGTACTCCTTTGTCATCGCCACAGTGCTGGCCCTTGGTAAGGCTTCTGGGTTCAACATAAGCTCAGGATCCAGTGTGCTGAAAGGTCTCATTTTAGTTGCAGGTTGGCTGGACTGAGAAGGAAAGAAAGGCACAATGATTATATTTGAAATTGACAACAGCATTCAAGATGTGCTACCCAGAAAGGATGCACGGACGACGTTCCCTCCCCGTGTGTGCCCCCTCCACCCCAGCCCGCTGTGCTCTGCAGCCTCACTGTCCTGTCACCAGCGACCATCCAAGCACAGCCGCCAATGACTGTGACTTCTTTACCATTAAAAACACCATCAGCAAGTCCTTCCTCCTCACCCTCCTTTACAGCGCTTTCCTGGCTACATTCCCATGTTTGTGCTTTTAGATAAACTTTACATTTTCTTAAGTTATAAAATGCAGTCCTGCTGAGTTAGAACTACCTTACAAGTATAATTACTTCAAGGATAATGAGCTATTTCCCTCCATTTATTCGTAACTGCTTTCAAAGAAAGTTACATAGTGTTCATCTAGATTCTAAACCACTTTTCTGCCATTTTAATCTAATGCTTAGATACTTTATCTTCTCCATTATATTATCTTTTCCCACTAATATTGTAATTGGTTTTATAAGGCAATTATTGTTTTAAAAAAATAATATATTTTTATTGATTTCAGAGAGGATGGGAGAGGGAGAGATAGAAACATCAATGATGAGAAAGAGTCACTGATTGGCTGCCTCCTGCACAACCCCCACTGGAGATCAAGCCACAACCTGGGCATGTGCCCTTGACTGAAATCAAACCTGGGACCCTCCAGTCTACAGGCCAATGCTCTATCCACTAGGGCTTGATTTTTAATACTTGTACTTTTAAACCAAATTCCTGAACCCTAATTACTTTAATAATTATATATTTTTATAAATTTATCATTTTTAGCTCATTCTCTAGAGCACGGGTGGGGAACGTCTGCCATGAAATCATTTGTTCTGGCCCTGCCAAGGCATTAGAGGTGAGTTAATTAAAGAGTTGATCAAATATAGCGGGCTCATGTTTAAGCTGGTAATTTTGTATGGCCCATGAATGTTGTTGTAAATACCCAAAGGGCCCTGGGCAGAAACCTGCTCCAGAGCTTCCCGAGGCACCCCCAGCACGTGGAGGCCCAGGACTGGCTGCTCAAGCACAGACAGCAATGCTGCCCACCCAAGCGCTGGCTGTCTCTTCTTTCCAAACAGCAGATTGAAGGCTGAAATGTGCTCGTTTCAAGGGAAGAAGAACCACTGGGGCGGGAACCGGGACGCTGCTGGAAACTCCCCAAAGGGTGGGAACCAATGAGAGAAAGACCCTTCCAGAGAAGCACAAAGAAGGAAAGGCAAGTTCCGGAACGACGTCTGACTAATCCTGGCCTGTCACACACAAGTTCCCCATTAGTTTGCTCGAGAGCAGGACTCACACGCTCCTGCTGGCGCTTCACCCTGTACTGCGTGAGCTGCTCCTCCAGCCGCCGCCGAGCCTGAAGTCGGACCTGCTCCTCCTTCTCCAGCGGCAGCGAGGCCTCTGCTGAGCCTGGGTGGGGAAACAGCCACTTAGAAACTCAGAAAGCACAGGGCACAAAGGACAGAACAGCAGCTTTGCTGTCATTTTAATTAACAATATGATTTAGCTTCTAAACAATGCATGCCGTCTAGTTTGAAAGCCTACTTCCAGATAAAAAAAACACACAAACGTGAGCTCTGGACTGGGCACTGGTGGCCCACAGGACCTGTCTCATAAAAGATGCTGTGGGCATGCCCAGGGCTGGGGTACCTACAGCATCCAGAGGGTACAAGAGGACACGGGGGCCTTAGTAACAGAAGAACTGAACTCAAAAGTCAGTGCCCATGGTGGCCCTCCTGGAGCTCTAACTCTGATCTCTGAGGTTAGAGGAACCAGTAAGAGCAGCCGTGATGGATGACACCCAGTCACGTGAGTGTATTACACCAAACGTGCTTTCTTTATGCAGTTACATCTGGAGACAGAATTTTATCCACAGCTTACCTAAATTCCTGCAATAACAAATCATGTTGTATTTTTGGCCAATAACAAAATTTAAACTATCTAAACCCAAACGTTTTACTTTGGGTAATAAAGGGTGAAGAATGAGTGCAATGGTACAAGTCACAGGTTTCTGTAACGTAAGCAGACAGGGATGTTGGACACTGAGGGAAATACGCTGATGAGAGCAGATAAATGTCCTATCTTAACCACTTCATAGACAACACCACCTTCAGACGCAGAAGATAAGCAGCTCTTGTTTTAAATAACCCCTAAGACCTGAGCAATGGAATTCCAGTTATTCCACTGCAAATTCACCAACGCCATTACTAATTGGTGCACTTATCAGACGTCTGGTACTTTTCTCAAGGCTAAGTGGTCCGGATGGCAGAAACCCAAAGGCTGTGGCTGCAGGCAGGGAACCCAAACCTGCAAACTCCACACCAGGGACACAGCCTGAAAGTCAGGGTCATGAGCGAACACTCCCCAGGAAGGGAAGCAGGTGGCCGCAGGTCGCTGCCACATGGGCCCCTGAGCTCACATCCCTCAGAGCAGGAATCAGGCTTTTACATGTCTCTTGGCTTAAATGTTGCCAATGAGTTTCCAGAAATTTTAAAAATATACTATGGGCCCTAACCGGTTTGGTTCAGTGGATAGAGCGTCAGCCTGCGGACTGAAGGGCCCCAGGTTTGATTCCGGTCAAGGGCATGTACCTTGGTTGTGGGCACATCCCCAGTAGGGGGTGTGCAGGAGGCAGCTGATTGATGTTTCTCTCTCATCAATGTTTCTAACTCTCTATCTCTCTCCCTTCCTGTCTGTAAAAAAATCAATAAAATATATATTTTTTTTAAATTAAAAAAATATATACTATGGCCTTAATAAAATAATGCCTGTGAAGAAAAAGGCAAACAATCCAAAAGAAAAATGGGCTGAACATATCCACTGACAATTCACAGAAAGGACTGACCAAATGGCCAACAGACCTTCCAGTCATCAGGCAAGTGCAAGGCTCACAATAGTCACCAGGAAGCACCAGGGCGCACCCACCAGACCAGCGGAAACGGAGAGGAAGGTGTCTGGGTGCCAGAGGGGTGGGCGGCAGTGAGCTCTCTCGGGTCATCGTGGCGCGGCTACAGGACCCCTCGTGATGGGAATAAGTAAACACGCCCGCTGCTTTGGACCAAGAACCTGCTCTTGGGAGACAGCCCTGGACGACCCGGGCGGGTCACATGGCAGTGCTGAGGGAGCAAACACGCCACAATGGGAGCAACACAGTCGCGTTTAAAAAGCAATGACCCCAACCCTGGCTGCTGACAGAGGCCTATGTAGGGTCATGTGAGAACAGGGGTACATGGCCCCACTGTGTGAAACTATGTCTGGGTATGAGAAACAAGTGTCAGACAACGGCCTGGAGGTTTCTTGGCCTCACAGGCTGCCAGTTTGTGACTTGTTCACTCCAAACCCCCCAGGGATCAGCTCAAAATCAACGTTGATTAAAATAATTCATCAAAGAAAGCTTTCAAAGTGTAACTGTTGAGACTAATTCCCCACAGGCTGCCTGCTCAGCACCCAGGATGACAAAAGGCACACACAGGCCCTTTAAATCTGGGCCTGGAGTCCCACCATGAATATCGGACCATGAAGATGTGTACTCTCTCTCTGAAATGGAGCCTCCTAATAAACGCAGTCCATTGTGACCAAACCGAATGCCTCTGGAGGTGGTGACTGAGGGGCGCTGGGGAGGGTGGAGAGGGGGAGAAGGCGGGGAGGATGCTTACACAGTTGCGTTTCTTGCAAAGGAAGACTGAGTCTGAGAGACTGCAAAGCTTCTTTTCTAACACTGCCCTCAGCACTAGTCCCCTGAGACTTCCTTAGGTTGTCATGGAAACCAGCCACACCTGGAGGCGCATCAGGACCCACTGGGCTCTTGGTGGGACCGAGAGCCGACGGCGGGCCTGGGAGCTGTGGCATCGGCCCATTCTGACAGGCGTCCCCCTCGCTGGGCTGGTCTGGGCTTTCTCCTTCATCCATAGCTCTGTCCACCTCGGCGCTGGCACCTGGAAGAGAGGGCATGCTGGGCCATCCGATGACAACAACCCAACCAGGTCATTTTGCAGATACGCAGCTAACAGGACGAAGGAGAACCCAGCGACGTAAGCATGAGCAAGCTCAACACCCTACATCAGTTCACTCTGGGAGGAAAGCCGGCCCTGGTTGCCTGCATGGGCAGGGATGTGGGACAGGTTGCCCCACCATCCAGAGCCCACCACCCTCATCTGTGGAATGCCCTCACCTCACACTTGGAAGAATTTAAGTATCATTTCCTTTCCATTCAAACAAGACCAATGAGAAATCTTGTGAGTTTGTGTTAACAACAGCAAAGGAAAACAAATGCTTAAAACATAGCTGACCGTGTTTCTGCTAGGGGTCGGGAACCGCAGGGCTAATCAGAGCCACAGCCTCACAGTCATTTCAAAGGATACGTTCATCCACCAAAATGAGAATCTAAAGCAAGCGGTGGATTCGCTGCTCAGAATGGTTTCGGCAAAGTTGAGCCCCAAATCTGTGCTTCTGCTCAAGGAACACCTGTGAAGGCAGGAGCCCAGGTTCATCCAAAGATGACAGTACACCCACGTGTTAAGCTCAGTTCCTCCCATAGACACTTGCTTATACATGAACTTAAACCTATTTCCTTACTCAAAGGAAAAGAGGAAGGGACTTCCTACAATTAAGTGACAGTAATCTTTCCCCTCCCCTTATACTGGTGGGCCAGCCAGAGGGAGTTCAAGAACCAATGTGGCCTGTGGAGGAAGGGAGGGGCCTATGACATAGCCTTTGGCCCAAGGAAATTTAAAATGGGTTTCTGTCACTTAAAATGTGAGTCCCAACTAATACAGCTACTTACAGCCATGCCTCCCTACAAGTAAAACCAAATACAAACAGGTGCCTCAGACACAAAGCAGAGCGAGGGGACCCATCCACGGCAAGGCCCTAACACCCACAGATCGGTGTCTGCGTACTCAGAAGACCCCGTCAGCTTCACTGTGTGTGGGGGGTGGGGGTCCTACATTTCAGATACAAGTCAAGCAGGTCAATACCACTTTCTGATGAGTCCACAGATCTGGGGAGTCTCAAAAACTGTACTGTTTATATGACAAAGTAATCACTGAGCATCATATTGTACTTCTGAAAACATCTAGAAGTGAGAAGGCCCAATAAATAAGACTTTGTTTCCCAACACAGGCCTCATTATGGACAAACAGCAATGACGACGACGCTTTCCCACCTGCTTATGCTTGTTTTACGTGGGCCACTTCCTCCAGCCCCCACGACGACCCAGAGAGGCAGGTTCCACTCATCGTCCCTTCACACAAGAGGACAGTGAGGCCGAGATAAATCACGGACCCTCCGGAGGGCTTGCTGCACTTCGTGGTGGATCCAAGGGCCGGCTCCCCCTCTGCTCCCCCGGTGCCCCCCTGCGGGATCCTCGGTCTTGGGCCCACGCTGTCACCAGCCTCACTCAGCACTTAGAAGCAGTAACCAGCAAAGCCATTTTAGGGCTCGAACATGGTTTTCAAGAAGCATAATGCAATTTCTGCTACTAAAGCAGTACTCTATAATTTTCAAGCACACACTGCACTGAGCATCCTGAGAATGGGGTACAAAGACTCAGTGAATAATTCACCCCTGTACTTCTGATGAACAAATAACCCACCAGCTAACATGCAAATGTGGCCCCATAATCCTTAGATCACTACTGGACTGTTCTGGATCTGTTAGTAAAATTCTGGCAGCCAACCAAACAAAAAGGTAGAACACTAGGTCGGGAATAATGATGTGTGAGAAAGACCCACAGAAACTGTAAGAGAAGTCACTGCAGCCCCTCCTTGCTGGGGCAGAAAGCGGGGCAGTTTCTGTTCGGTTTAACAAGCATGGTACTTGGTTTAAAGATGGCATCAACTAAGAAAGACACTCATCTGATACTAAAAACACGTTTTAAAGGAAAAGTTCATTATCGTCTTAAACACCTCTAAAACGCAAGCTGATCCACATCTTCTGTCTAAAGGCAGTGTCAGCAGCACACAGGTGACTTACGCTGGGCTTCATCCCACTGGTCAGGTGGCGCCGGAGGACCCAGGGGCTGCGGGAGGGGGTCAGGACGGGCTGAAGTGCCCCTGCGGGATCCATCTTCCAAGACGCCACCCTGCACGGCCGACACTCCATCCATGGTCAGGACGCCTCAGACTGGGCTGACACTCGGGAGCTGCACGGGCGCTGGTTCTGCCATCACCAACAGTCAGGATCCCCGGGGAAGGGCGGCACTAGGTTTTCCATTTTCAAGAGATGTAACGTCTTATAAACGACTTGAAATCAAACCAAGTAATATGATACCTAAGAGGAGGGAAAATAGGAATAAAATATTATGCAACTTCATTGTCAGATTTGAAGTAGCAATTCCAAGATTAACATTTGCTTCCTAATTTGCATCTGTGTAAGAAACATACAAATTTATTCATTCAACAAAAATCCTGAGTGCCTACAATAGCCTAGGTTTTGAGAATAACATGCGGAAGCAGCCACACCCGGGCCAGGCCTGAAGGCGCTTACTGTCATTATTGGTGCTGGCCAAAGACCGTCTGCCAGGACAGAGAAGAGCCATCAATGGCTCTGTAATTATCACAGGTGGCCACTGAGCTGGGGGGTGGGGTTTGAGGAACTGAGTTTTCACTTATTAATTTTATTTACTACTTATTGCCTATAAATTTAACTAATTTGGTGTAAGTAGCCACATGTGGCCAAGTACTTCTGTGTAGGACACAAGCCTAAGCGCTCAGAGGACTCCCCTTGCAGACCTGGCGTGAAGGTGCCAAGGCCACTGCTGAGAGCCAGCTGTGGGAACGGGGTCACTGTCCTGTGTGGGGAAGCACGGGGTCAAGGACGTGGAAAGGCAGCCACGGTGGAATGGGCACAGAGAGAGCAGCTCACAGGAGACCAGCATCGTGTAGCCCATCCTGTGAGGCTAAACTTAAGAGAGCAAACTTTGGCCAGTCTGGCAACTGGTTATCGCTTGTAAAGTGGCTGAGGATACTCTTTTGTTTCCTGGTTAATCCTCACCCGAGGATGTGTTTCCCCATTTATTTTTAGAGAGAATGAAAGGAAGGGAGGAAGGAGGACTGAGAGAGAAAAACATTGACTGGCCCCCTCCCACAGATGCCCCTACAGGGGCCGGGAATCGAACCCGAAACCCCTCGGTATGAGGGCTGATGCTCCAGCCACTGAACTATGCCAGCTAGGACATGGCTGACGATATCATTGCCGAGTTTCCTTGTCAACAGATAAGGTGTTAGTTGTTACTCATTCTGTGAGAATGTTGACATTTACTTCCTTTAAAATATGTTTTAGCCCTGGCTGGTTTGGCTCAGTGGATAGAGTGTCGGCCTGTGGACTGAAGGGTCCCGGGTCCAATTCTGGTCAAGGGCACATGCCTGGGTTGCGGGCTCGATCCCCAGTAGGGAGCATGCAGGAGGCAGCTGATCAATGATTCTCTCAGATCACTGATGTTTCTCTCTCCCTCTCCCTTCCTCTCTGAAATAATAAATTAAATATGTTTCATATTATCCTGTGCACTGTTCTGTGTTTCACATGTTTCAGGGCAAAAGAGATTTCTCTCCAGCTTACAAATCCCACAGACACTGGGATGCGTCAGGCAGTGGTCCTCACAGGGAAGCTGACACAGGTTGCCAGCTTCTCCAGGGCATTGACTCTGAAAATCTTCTTCCCTGTCCTGTGAACAGGCACCCCTAGGGGTTGGCACCACCTGCTCTACCCACGCAGAGTGACTAGTGATGGGAGTGCAGAGACCAACACACAGAGTGAGTCCTAGGAAGCCTCCTGCACAGGCTCCGGCACGGCCCCGCCCCCTCGGCTGTGAGAGCATGGGCACACTGCTCACCACTCTCACCAGTAAGAGGGAGAGGAAAATAACACAACATTTTGCCAGGATGAAATGCAATAAGGCACAGGGTCTGTCCCATGCCCTCAAAAATGGCTATTATCATTACTGTTATTTCCTTTCAATTGTTGCTTGTCCAGATTGATAGGTACAAACCAACTGAATATATTCTCACTTAAAGTATATTGCTACTTACAGCAACCAGCCAAAAGCGGGGGGCCACTTTGAATCTAAGTGATGTCATGGTTTTTATTTCCTTTTCTCACTATTCAAGATAGAGCTCTCATTCCTGTAAAGGGTTATGTTTGTAATATTAAAGGAATAGTTTTTAAAAACTTTTTTATGGAGAGAGAGAGAGAGAGAGAGAGAATCATTGATCAGCTGCCTCCTGCACACACCAGGACGGGGGATCCAGCCCAGCTGGTGTGGCTCAGTGAGTGCGGGTCAGTCCCCAGTGTGGGGTGTACAGGAGGCAGCCCATTGATGATTCTGTCATCATTGATGTTTCTGTCTCTCTCTTTCTCTCCCTTCCTCTCTGAAATCAATAAAAATATTTTTTTAGAAAACAATATGCAATCCAGGGATGTACCCTGTCCTGGAATCGAACCCGAAACTTCCAGAGTACGAGAGGACACTCCGACCAACTTAGCCACCTGGACAAGGCGACAACTCAGAATTTTTAAAAAATCCATGAGTCACCTGCATATGGCTTACAATGTCCCCGTGGCTTCAATCACACGGACCATAAAACCCGAGCCTCCGGTCATAAACCGCGGAGCTGCACCCTACCTGGCCCTCCTCCCGCTGCCTTTTCCTCCTTTCTCACGATGCCTCCGCACCTTCTCCACCCGAGGACGCCAAACGGCCTCCTCCCTCGGTCCGCACTTGCTGCTCTCTCTGCCCGGAGCGCTCTCACTCCACAGCTTTGCAAGGTTTCCCGTCTAGAGACGCTGGCTCACAAGTCACCTCCCCGCGCCGGCCTCCCAGACGCCCCCCCACCCCCGGCCCCCAAACACCGGCCGATACTCTCCGCGGGCACCTCACCGACCGTCCCTGTCCCTCCAAGACAGCGTGGGCTCGGCGAGGGCAGGAACAGGGCCGGCAGCGACTGACACTCACCAAACACCTGTGGGCGGAGGCTGGGCTGTCCACCTGCTCCACTAGGGACAACGCCCGGCCCACCTCGCTCTGGACAGTCTCCCCGTCCCGGGAAACGAGATGGAATCCAGGTGGAGGGCGGGGCCGAGAGACACACGGACTCTTTCCACCCGGCCTCCCGCTAACCACGCGACACCATGTGACGCCTGTCATCCTGGCGGCCCGTCGGCACCAGGGCCCAAGCGCTGCCCGAGGTCCCTGCGCGGCGCCCACAGCAACTGCGGACACCTTTGCCCCAAATCACGCCCCGTCACGCGCAGACAGCGCTCGAGGGCCTGAACGAAGGGCCGTTCACGAAGCCAGCCGCCCCGGCACCTGCACAAGCGCTCCCGTGCCCCCGGGCTACCAACGGTGCGGAGCGGGGCTGGCACGGGGCGTCGCCACCTCGAGAGGCGATGCGGCCCGCCCTCGGGGTCCGCCCAGGCCCCGCCGCCCCTCGCCCGTCCTCCGCCCCGACCACGCCGTGACGCACGGAAGCCCCGCGCCCTCCCCGGCGGAGTCCCGGCCTGGAAGCCTTCCGCGACCCTCACCCCGGCGCTGAGGAACCGCGGCGGCAGCCCGGCCCGGCTGCTCTAGCGGAGACGTGGCCGCGCCAGAGGCGGGGTCGGGCGCGGCGACAGCTTCGGCCCCCCCGGAAACAGCCTGTGCGCGCTGCCTTCGTTCCGGAAGAGAGAACAACCTCTTCTCGTCAGCAGCCGCTTCTCCGGCTGCAGGGCCGGCATCGAGCCCACTCACAAGCGGCCCGAAGCGGATTTCAGAATATGAGTTTGCGGCTCTTCCCCGCATAGAGACGCAGTGTCCCGACTTGCAGGACCAACTCCGACCGGAAGCAGGGTGACTGAGCTTCCGGTGGAAGTGGCGTGTCCAAAGCTTTGGCCCCGCCCAATCTGTCAGACTGTGGGCGTGGTCACCCGCCCCGGCGGGGCCCGCTGGGGGCGTGGCTAGCAAAGGCGGAGGCGCGACCGCGGGCTCCTAGGTTCCCCAAACCTCCCAGCGCGCCAACAAAATGAATCCTGCTTCAGAGCCTAGCAACGTTTTACTTTAAACAACACACCTTGTTGGCAAATGGCAGGTTAGGTTTTTTATTTGCGTATGGATATCAAATCGTTCACGCACTCTTTATTAAAGAGACAGTCCTTCCTCCACTCACTTGCTTTGACACATTTGTCAAAAACAGGTTGGCTGCTTGTGTGGGTGTTTCCGGGGTCTCTGCTCTGTTCTGGGATCTCCGAGCCTATCACAGGCGCTTTGCAGAGAGCTGTAATAACCGGAAGTGTATTCTGTCCTTTTTCCTCATTGTTCTAGCTATTCTGGGACTCACGCCCATCATATAAATTTTAGAATAACTTGTCTGTGTATACAAGTCCTTCCTGGAATTTTGATAGGAATTAGAACTATAGATCAACTTGGGAAGAACTGGTATCTTTACTATGTTGTCTTCCAGTCCATGAACATGGTATGCCTCTCCATATTAGGTCTCCTTTGTTTTAGGCATGATATACCAAAAGCACTTAACCTCTGCTGCAAAGTGCACACACTTGCAACAAAGACATAACATAGCCTGTGGCTTCAATGTGAATCACTAGGCTATGACTCCTTCAGGTAGAGGGATCCAAGAAACCCTGTGCCTTTGGGGTGCTCAGACCTGGGCCTGAGGGCCAGCTTGGGGGAATCTCCTCACTAGTGACTAGTGAAGTCTAAGGCTGCCTGTCCCTGTGATGGTAAGGGGCACATCCTAACTAACAGTAGAACAAATAGGAGAGAGAAACAGACGCGGCTTGTTTATTAGATGTGGGAAGGAGGCCTTCTCTCACACACACTGCTGCTTCTCAGTCTGTATCAAGAGCAAGACAACCGTTGTATTCCTGAGAAGCAAAAAGTTTACAAATTTGCAAACAAACATAACAGGTGGTTTTAACAAAAGATAAAAAACTTTTTCTTTTACAAATAACAAAACTTCAAGTATTATTCCAGAGACAGCAAACCCAACTGGAGGACAGGGCAAGGACCAGTGGAAAGAAAGGCCCCTCGTGCTCTTGGCAGGAAGAGACTGCTCCAGGGAGGCCGTGGTGCCACCAAGGCTGACCTGCAACTGGCACTTTGGCCACCCATGGCCACGGCCCCACAGGAAGGAATAAGGAACATGGGGACACTGGGTGGGGCCCACAGCTATGCCGAGGGAGGAGCAGCAGGGCCAGCACTTTGCTTCCTCGTGGGCTCCGGGTGGTGGCAGCCCAACTGGCCCACGCCTGGGAGGGGGCCGTGCACTGTCAGTGTCCAGGGTTAGCAGTTCTGGACACCTGGTGACGTTTTTATTAACAAAGAGAAACACGTTTATGCTTTCAAATACCATACTATCCCCAATTTTAGTCAATTTGTAAATTATAAATTATATTATTTGTGCTATAGTTTGTGGCATAAATCTTACTAGAAGCATCGACCCTATTAAAACAAAAGCATGTAAGAGCTATGGGTTTCCCACAGGGCACTGCACAGCCTGTAAACCTTTTCCTTAAACAACAGAACGTTTCTGACAAACTGTCCTCTCTCCCATGAAACTTTTCTTGAAGAGAGATGTGCGTTTTAACCATCGTGTGGGGCAGGTGCAGAGCAAACCTGCTCATCACCATCTCAGGAGGGGGGACGGCTGGTGGTTATTCTGGCTGAGGCATCTCGGGAGGCCCCAAGCTCAGCGGACAGTTGTGCGCCCCAGGCCTCCCAGGCCATTGCTGGGCCTCACTGAGAGGGTCTCCTCCACAGAAAAAGTCACACCAGATGCTGGATGCACAGACCCCCAGCATGCCCTGAGGGAAGTGTAAAATGCCCTTAAAATGTTCATATTTAGTATTCCTGAAACACGCTGTCATGGACCCCTGTACTTCCAAGCCATCTTGGTGCATCCTCAAACGCTTAGTTCTTGAACCTCGTCTGTTCACAGATATGATTGAATTTCCTGCAGGGGGAAAGCAGTCAGATTACACACAAAGGCACCAGAGAATTATTCAAAGAAGCCAATTCTGAAATTGCCCGCTGGACAATCAGATGAGAAATTGTGTACATGGGGGGCTCACAGCAGCATACGTTTAATACGATCACAGAAACTAACCAAAGGAAGCTTTCTTTTCTCCTTTTTAAACTGTAAAATAGAAATTGAAATTTTAGGTAATTTTTTGGAGAAGAGACTCAAAGCTGCGTGTCCTCAGCATCCCCATGACACTGATGGACACACCTACAGTTTAAAGTGGAGGTGAGCTTAGGCCTAGCCCGTATGGCTCAGTGGAAAGAGCATCGGCCTGCGGACTGAAGGGTCCCAGGTTTGATTCCGGTCAAGGGCACATGCCTGGGATGCAGGCTCAATCCCCAGTGTGGGGCATGTGGGAGGCAGCTGATCAATGAGTCTCTCTCATCGTTGATGTTTCTATCTTTCTCTCCTTCTCCCTTCCTCTCTGAAACTAAAAAACATATATATTAAAAAAGAAAAAAGTGGAGGTGAGCTTATTCCTTTAAGAGCCTCGTAGGAAACATCTGATGAGTGACCAATTTAGAGCGAACATAGTCACCTGCTCACAACACCAGCGACAGAACCCAGTGTGCAATGGCACGCACACGAGCTCGTGGCTTGGGAAGGATGGTCTCAGTGACCATGGCCACTGATCTGGAAATGAGTCGGCTGGGAATGACGGCTGTGCTTACAGGGCTGGAATGTGGAGAACATTTCGATGCAAAGTGTTTCACTAAATGAGATAACAGGAGAGCACAATTCCCAAATGACAACCCTACTTTGTATACTACGTGACTAAAGTAGTATATTTATAAGGAGACTAGAGGCCTGGTGCACCAATTTGTGCATGGGTGGGGTCGGCCTGCCCCGATCCGGGCTGATTGGGGCCGATTAGACCAGGCAAGCCGGGGGGAGGGGCCGCGGGTGTCTGGCTGGCCCCGCCCCCTGGTTGAATTCCTGGTCGAAGGGATAATTTGCATATTAGATTTTTATTATATAGAATTATATAGGATACTAGCTGGCTAGTTCACAAACATCCCTAAAAGCTGAGATAGCAACTTGTCCAAACACTTGAACACTTCAGTTGGGAGAACAAGGTCTGCCTCCCTTAGGACTGTCAGCCCCCTCCAGCCGTGAGGACCCGAGCGGACACTGCCCCGCCCAGCCGCACAGCAGCACTCACATGGCGTGGTGGGCCTTCACCTGAGTGCGGCAGTTGCGACCCCAATAGCAGTCGGGACGGGAAGTCACAGCCACTAGGAGAGAAAACCACAGTGTGTAACGTGCCCCACACACACTCAGCCTGGGGGTTCACCTGGAGCTCAGGGGCAGCACTCTGCTGCGCATTCCACTGGTTTCCTCTCCCTGTTCCAGGAAAGGGCAAAATGCTCCCTGAAAACCCACGCAGGAAACGAGGGCACTCCAGCTGTCTCCAGGGTGTTTTGTGCATCTTGTTTTAGAAACCCACACCACAGCCAACACCCAGGGCCTGAGCTAACACCAGACGGGCGATGGCCCTGACACAGCACGGCACTCAGGCAGCCTCTGCCAAGAATACCAACAAAGCCAGACAGAGTTTCTATCTATTATGCCAGAGGGTAGAAGCCACAGAAAACAGAAGTGAGATGGGTGGGGAGGGGGTTCCTTACCTGGCAACTCAGAGGCCGGAATGTTCTGCCGATACTGGTACGCCAGCTCCCGGAAGCTTCGCAGGCCGCAGCAGTAGCACAGCACGGTGCTGCCCGTGACTCTGTAATCTGGAAGAACACAGCCTCATGCGGGCACGGCCAGACACCAGGAGCATCAGTGTCCACAACAGCAGGACATACATGGCCATGCAAACTAGTGGGGAACTAGCGTGCTGATCCATAAAAGGGGAGACAGTGAGCTAGACGTTTGGGAAATAAGAACAAAACCCATCCAGATCCCAATGTATTTCCTTACTGCAAAACAAGTCCACTGGGATTAAAAATTTAAATATTTTTTTAAATCCAAAAAAGTACTGAGAAGAATAAATATAACTTTTCTCTTGAGCTACTTCCAAGTATGCGACCAAAACCACACGCACATAAGAAAGGGCCTGTAACTTGAGTGCCCACAGCAAACATCACAAAGGAAACCGTGCAAGGAAGGTGAGAGCCAGGGACCATGGACAGCGCCAATGTTCTCGAGAGGAGCTTACCAGACAGTAGGAAGACACCCCTCTGCAGAGCCACCAGGCTCTCAGTCAGCACATTCTTCCACGTCAAACCCCTGGCTGCCAGGTAGTTCTGTGATGGCAAAAGAAGGGGAACAGGAAAAACAGGAGCTTGGACAAGAGAGTAAATGGTTGTAAAGGCCCTCAAAGGTGGGCAACTAAAGCCAAAGGAACTGTGGCAGGTCTTTGTAGAGGGCAGCCGCTGTCTTTCTGGGGCCTGCTTCCAATATGGCATCATGCCCACAAACCAGTGCACAGGATGCGTGTCCAGATGTTCCTTCAAAGCCTCAGCAGGCAGCCGGCTCCCAAACTGCCAGTGCAGTCACACACACTCTATCCTCTGCAGGGCGTGCCGAGCACAGGAGTGTGAGCCGCCAACCTTGGCCAGAGCCACTGCAGGGTAGCGACCGGCCCGTGAGCAGGGGACCAGGAAGCTGAGGGTCTGGGTCTGCACTCTGCCCTTCACACGCGGAGCTGCTCAGCTCCTGCCATGCAAACCCACAGGAAGGCCACGTGCACATCCACCCAGGACAGAGGTGCTCAGGGGCGTGTGTGTAGGTGAGAAGGTCGCAGTACTACAGGGGATGCTGCAGGGAAATGGGGTGAAGCTAAGTCCGTGGCGAGGGGCTGATGTGCACAATGCAATTCTAAGAGCCGGGCTGGACTCCTGTGAGCAGGAGTGGAGCCATGGAAGCAGTTGCTGTGGAGTCATGGCATGATGGGCAGGAAGGACCCGCCTGGTTTTTGGAATATGGGGGCACAGACATATACCAACAGGGTGCTGAGAGTTAGAAAACGCAGTTATTGCAATAACTGAGAAAGTTCTGGGGAGGCCTCCTCGGCCCTGGCCTGACCCACGTACCTTCAGGATGTCGGACTCGTAGTTGTTGTTGTTCAGTACCCCGTCCAGACACCTGTCGCCCAGGTGGAGTTCTGTCGGGTGGAGGGAAGCAATGTTACCCATTTTATAGACGTTTCACCCGACAGCTAAGATAACCACGTTTCCTTCACCACAGAGTCTACAGAGAACAAAAAGCTCCACAACAAAATATAACTTTACACCGAGAACACGTGCAATGACTTCCGTTCCCTCCCTCCGGACATGCCAGCTCTCCAAGTCCCTCAGCACCTGGGCTGCCGTCACAGGGCTGAAGGCTGTATGTAGCCAGGCTGTGCCTCTTCAGGGGTGGGGATCCTTGTGCATACACAAGCTTCCTGGCTTTGAACTCAGGATCCCCCGAATTCTCCTGTTATTGCTTGATGCTAAGCTAATATTTTTTAATGGCAAACCCAGGCAGTGTTCAGGAAAAGGTAATTAATTTGTGGTGACCTACAGTGACTTTCTCCTCCTCTGGCAGACAACAGGCCATGCCACCCTGTCCCGCCCTCATGTGCACCAAGAGAACATGGGGGCTGAAGCGACCAGCTGAGAGCAGCGTTACCACAGAAGGGGGCCAGGCAGCCGAGGCAGCCGGTCCGGGCGCAGCCCCAATACAGGTGACAGAAAGGCTGCAGGCAGACGGCACCTGTGGGAACAGGACAGTCACCAGGCAGGACACCTCAGTGAGGAACCAAGGCAAAGGGCCATCAAGTAAACAACAAACTCGATGTCACAGCATCCCCCAAACTCTACAACAAAGTGTCGTATTTATCTACCAGATATAAGTGACACTGACAGAATGACTGTGGCCCTGATGGGGGGACAGAAGTATGAGGCAGACTCCAGAAAAAACCGATCACGGAAACGCGGTGTGTGTTGGGAACGGCCTCACCAGTGTGGAAAAGACCGCACAGGGACAGGACTTTGCAATGGAACACAGAACTGCGTGCTCACTTCCCACCACACACAAGCGTCAATCATGCTTGGAATCCTGAGCCTGAAGGACACACAGGCAAGGCTTGTCGGGGGGAGGTCACTCAGACAAACACGCACACACCCCGTCCGTACTCACACTGCTGGGGGGCGACGCGGGGGTCCTGCTCACGCTCTGCCCTCCGGTCGGGCATGGGCTGGAAGCAGCAGGTGCATATAGCGTGGCTTCCTTGCAGGGTGCACACGTAATCCTGGGCTGCAGAACAGACAGGATGTTCAAGCCGGGGTGTCGGGACACAGGCAGGGGGAGCTGATCAGAAAACATCTACAGGGGTGGCTACAAAGTGCACACGAGGACAGACAGACCTACACGAACACCCAGGGAGAAGTCAGACCTATTCTCAACAGCAACTGACAGTCTACCACTGAAACGAAGGAGTCTAAATAGACTGAAAACAGCCAAAGTTATCGTTTGGTTCAGTGGCTATTCCAAGATTTCAAAGATCATGAAGGTTTCCTGCCATTTCCTCTAAAGAAAGGTCAACCTACAGAGCACACACCATAAAACAATAAAGTGGGTTTTATATTTAATCTCAGCATCCTCCAAATAAACGAACAACAGGCCTGGCAGCAAAATGGCTGACCCGCACAGATACTGTGTGCACGTGCCCAGCCGGCCATGCAGCGCCACGGGCTCTGAGCACGCACACTTGCTCCAGGCCTTGTCCCGATGGGGACTTCCGTCTTCATTTTGTCACCTGGTGAGTGGCAGTCAGGAGGTAACCGAGCACTGCACTGTCCATCCCTGTGCACGTGGCCTACCCTACGGGAAGTCACCGAGAGCCACAGCATGGCATTGTGGCAGCTGGTTAAGAATGCAGCTCTGGCCCTAACCCGTTTGGCTCAGTGGATAGAGCGCTGGTCTGCAGACTGAAGGGTCCCAGGTTTGAATCCGGTCAAGGGCATGTACCTTGGTTGTGGATGCATCCCCAGTAGGAGGTGTGCAGGAGGCAGCTGATCAATGTTTTACGTCGATGTTTCTAACTATCCCTCTCCCTTTCTCTTTGTAAAAAAATCAATAAAATATATTTTTCCAAAAAAAGAGAGAATGTGGCTCTGGCCCTGGCCAGTGTTGTTCAGTTGTTGGAGTGTTTACACTCCAAAGGGCTGCGGGTTCAATCCCTGATCAGGGGCATGTACCTGGGTTGCATCCCTGGCCCTGTTTGGGATCACAACCCACAGATTCCTTGTGTCCACGCTCCCTTTCTGGATGCCCTGGGCCCCTCTACTGGAACCAGGCAGTGGGCAGACAGGGCTCAGGGTGGCTCTGGGAACACCACGGCCCATTGCTGGGAAGAGGCCAGTCTCTCACTGGAAGAGCCCATGTGTGATGTCCATTTGGCTTTGGCAAGCAACACTGGGAACACCAGCTGTCGAGCAGTGGCTGTGGGGGGCGAGTGTGAGAATTAGGGCTGAATCCCCAGGAGTGTCCAGGAGCAGAGGCCCAAAACAGGTATGAGAAGCAGCAAGCTACTGGTATGAGAGGGGTGGGACCGCCCGAGGCAGAGGACAGGAGAGCAGAGAGGAATCAGCAGAAATGCCAGCCGCATGCCAAGTGGTCGTAGCAGAACCACAGCACAGAGGGCATGGCTGTCTCACCTGTTGTGACGCTGGCAGAGGTCGATGGTGTGTCGCCAGAGGCCTGCGGTGGCCCCTGCTCGCTGCCTGGCCCTGAGCAGAGCATGGGCGGCCCCATCTGCCTTCGGTACTCAGGGCACTGTCTGCACACGATGCACGGCTGGCTGCAAGGGGAGCACACAGACCTGAACTTGGGCTAGGGAACAGGGCTGGGGGAGGTGGTGATGGAAAAGGCCAGATCCCAGGGCCTGGCAGTGCCCTCTCTGTTCGTGGGCCTCATTACCACCTCAGGCTCAGCCCTGTAGCAGCTGCTATGGCCCAGTGAGTGCTCCGTGGTGAGCACCCCACTGTCCTTGCTCACCCCAGAGCAGCAGCAATCAGAAGGCTCTGCTCTCTGCCACCTCCCAGCTCCCTTTCCTGTATGGTTTCCAGAGCCCCTGCCCCTCAGCTACTCCTGGGTCCTGAGGCATCATTGGCCCACCCCTCGTTTTGCAAGATGTCCCAGGGGCACGGCCACTCGGTCCTCACAGGGAACAGGATGCACTCTCCAAGGTTCGATGCTGGGTGAGCTGGGTACCGCATTCAGAGGCGCTCTCAGGCCCCCCAGGGTACGCAGGACTGTCACCCTGGCCACCCAGGAAATGTCTGCACATTGTGAAAATCAGAGCAAAGGCACCATGGGTGAGCACTGTGTCCTCAGGAGCCTTCCCCGTGGCCAGCAGGAGCCCTGCACCACCTGACCTCCTGCAGTGCAGCTGAGCTTCCACACGGCGGGCAGTGAGAACCACCCACGAATGATGCACAGGGACCCCTGATCTCAGCCTGAAAACGCCTCCCTGGGCTGCACCAATGGCGGGAACCAGCGAGGGAAGAATGGGTCAGACCCGACTAGAAAAAACACACAAGCCTTGAGCAGAGGCTCAACCTCGTCCACCGGGAGCACCCCCTCAGGACCTCTCTGCGGGGCATTTGAGGACACCCCTGTCAGAGCCCAGCGAGGCCCCTCCCGCTCAGACTCGAGCCTAACTGGCCCCCTTCCACCTGCTCCTCGCCGGGAAATGACTGGACACGAGCACAAAACTACTAGGGCAGGAACCACTGCAGCACTGCTCCTGCGTCAGAACATCACAAGACCAGTCGGGGGCACGGTCGGGGGCACGGTCAAGTCATTTGTAAGTGCAGCCCATCCTACTTTGCTAAAAAAGCGTTCGTGACACACATATGAATGGCCAGATGGATAAACAAGGTGTTTGCACTAAAGTAATTTTTGGTTTTCTTTTTGCTTGATTGTTATTTGTGAAAAGAAATAATGAAAAAAAATTTGGGTGGTATTGCTGTCTTTTTAACAACCATGACCTGATGTAAAAATTCAGACCCTGGCCTTCTGAGCCAGGAGCCGCAGCATCCTACAGCAGATAAAACACAGTCTCCCAGAATGGCATCCTCCTGCCTGGCCAGGTGGCTCAGTGGCTGGGTGTCATCTGATGCACCAACAGGCCTCCGGTTCAATTCCTAGTCGGGGCCAGGCTTGGGCTGTGGGCTCGATCCCCAGTGGGGGGCTTGCACGAAGCAGCTAATCCATGATTCTCCCTCTCCCCTCTTCTCTCTCTAAAAGCAATACACTTTTCTTTAAAAGAACAAAAACCAAATTGCAACCTCTTGGCCAGAGACCGTGGCGAACCTGCATTAACATCCTGACAAACGATAAACCTTGGAATGTACGCTGTAGACTTCATGGCCCTGGACAAGCTACAGAGACGTGTGCTTCCGTGGGACAGGAAACATGTTCAACCCGACTGTCACGGCCGGTGAGCCAATGTGTGAGGAGAAGCCAGCGAGTGGAAGGGTAGAGCCACTATGGCCATCATCTCACAGAGCTCAACCATGCCGTACACTTTAAACGTACAGAGTGCTGCACGTCAATCACATCTCAAAAAGCTGGAAACAGGTACAGCCAAGCCACAACCAAACAGAATGTTCCATGTATACTTGGGAAAAAGGAAGGTGCTGAAGGGGGCGGGGCAGCCGATGCCCCTTCCAGTCACGGAGCCGGAGCTGCTCTCAGTGCCCGCCACTCCCTGCCACATTCAAGCCGGAAGTCACTATCCAAAGTCCCAGGCAGGAAGCGAGCCCAGAACAGCAGGGAGATGACCGCTCAGGGCAGAGCCCGCCCCACTCCCTGCCAGGTGCAGGCTCACCTAACATCCGAGGATTCGCTGTCCACATCTGACAGGTCCAGCAGGTCCTCTGAACTGCCCTCCTCATCCGAGAAAGACCTCCTGACTTTGGGCTGCAGCATGTCCTGAGTGATCTTGTTCCTGGTGGCCATGCTCCGCACATCTTCCTCGCTGCGACTCTTGTCTGGAATTCAAAGGACACAGCTCTGCTGGCAGGCGGGCTCTGGGGACACACCCTGGTCTCCGGGAGCTGGCGGCTGCCCCACTTGCCTGGGTGCTGGAGAAGGTAGGCCTCCACCAGGTTGTTGAGGATGTGGTTTTTACAGATCCGCTCGACCGGGCAGCGGCACGTGGGGCACAGCGTGGAGCGCTCCATCCAGCCCGAGTAGCAGGCCGCACAGAAGGTGTGCATGCAGGGCTGCAGGCTGAGCAGAGGACAGGTCTTCAGACGCCTGAAGAGCACTTGCAGGTGGAGCGTCTGTCCACCCGCCACAGCAGCCCCGTCCCCAGGGCATGGCCTGCCTGGAGCATCAGAAGCTGGGATGCCCGGTCACGCACGCTGCCTCTTTCCCCAGAGGAGGAGGTGGCCTTGCTCAGGCTGAGGGTCAGTACAGAACAGAAAAGCGAGCACACCCACGCCCCCGGGCTCTCGCCTCAGCAGGGCCTGGAGCCTGTGCTGCGTGCTGCCCACAGCTGCCAGATCTGCATCCTGTTAGTGACTGGGATTGCGCCTGACTCCCACATACCACCTGAGAAATGGTCCCCCCGTGAAAACACAGTGTTCAACCTAAGCTACTCTCACTCGGTCTCTGTTAATGAAAAGAAACGAAGAGGGCCCTGACCGGTCTGGCTCAGTGGATAGAGCGTCGGCCTGTGGACTGAAGGGTCCCAGGTTCGATTCCAGTCAAGGGGATGTACCTTGGTTGCGGGCACATCCCCAGTACAGGGTGTGCAGGAGGCAGCTGGTCGATGTTTCTAACTCTCTATCCCTCTCCCTTCCTCTCTGTAAAAAATCAATAAAATATATTTAAAAAAAAGAAAGAAACGAGAGGCCGTGCCGCTGTTCTGATCCTGGGGGTTCCGAGAGCACACAGTGACTTCAGGAACTGGAGGCTCGGAGACACCAGGTACAAAGGTCTGTGTTTAAGCGGAAACTCGGACAAGTTAACTCTTCCCTGAAGCAAAGCAAGGAGCGAGGGTTCTCCGGAAGCCACGCCTGGGACCTTCCTTCTGTTAGCTATACGTTTCCTTAGCCAGGTACAGCTCACCTGGTCCACATCTGAGGTGGACAACCACTTAGGCAGACATGACCGTGTCAGCCAAGGCCACCGCCACATCAGTCTGTAGCCTTGGCCACTGGGGCCAGGTTTTCAGCTTGCTGCCGTGGACCCGACCCCAAATGCGACCCAGGGCTGGCTTCCTCCTCGGCCCAGCCCCACGTGCGCACACCTCACGCAGTCATGCAGCAGGTCCTGGCAGATGATGCACGTGAGCGTCTCCTCCATCTTGTCAGGCTTCTCGGCCGCAGCTCTGACCTCCTCGAGGGTGCTGTGGGTGTCCCTACCCTGGTCAGCGACCAGCAAATGCAGTTTCAGGTTGGGCTCCCCATCTGCAAAAGAAAGGGACACACTGTGACCATCACAGCAAGGAGGAAACAGGCGTGTGCTCTTGTTTTACGAGTGTTAACCTGCAGGCACAACAGTCCTTGCCAGCGTTTGAAGGGCATTTTTAACCAGGCCCTTACGTCTCACATTGCAGTACGCTCAAGTTTTGCTTTAGAAGAACAGTTCATGACGTAAAGAAGATGTTCAGGAGACATGGCTAAGAGTGAAGGCCCAACTGTCCAGCAGCAGCTGTGTCCAATCTCATTTCTATGTAAACAAACCGTGAGACTCTGACCTCCTCTCATTCTCTTCGTCATGGGCTCCAGGCCCTCGGGATCCTGCGGTTCCGATGGAGGAAGGGGTGCTCCTTCTCTGGGGACAACTGACAGGATGCTGGAGGGCTCCTCACTTGTCACAGGTGCACCACACCCTTTCGGGGAGACACTGGCACCTCTGGCAGCTGTGGAGAGACAAGTAGGAAACATTCTGATCCACCCCCTTGGAATGTCACTGTGCTCGTGGAGCTGGGCACACAGCACATCCGCAGGGAGAAACGCAGACATCTGTGACGGCGATCAGTCTTGGACATTTCATCTCACCGGGCCAATCCTCACGCTAGTCACCACGTAACCCACACTGCTGACACAGGCTCACGTAGAGACCTTGCAGAAGAGGGTATAAGAGGAAGACCAGGCTAGTAGGCACGGAGTGAGAACTGTTCCCCAAGGTGACAAAGAAAACAGGGAGAAAGCCGACTCCTGGGGAAAGTACTGT
This sequence comes from Myotis yumanensis, assembly GCF_028538775.1. Taxonomy (NCBI): domain Eukaryota; kingdom Metazoa; phylum Chordata; class Mammalia; order Chiroptera; family Vespertilionidae; genus Myotis; species Myotis yumanensis. The sequence goes on from NW_027223770.1 coordinate 28,571,864, forward strand.
TTTCAAAAGAAAGAAGCAGAGTCATAACTTGAAATGAATTTGACAAAAAGGTAAAAAATCTTTCCAATAACCTTTATCTAGTAAAGACCTTGTTTATGGTATTATATTACAATACATATCTAGTCTGTAATATTCAAATGGTTAAGTGTTGTCATTTTGGGGAAAAATGGGCCTATTGCAGCTGAAAGAAAAAAGTTAGAATTGTTTTGGGAACCAATCATCTCGTGCACCAAGGGAAGGGAAGGGGCAGCTCCCGGGCCCGTCCTGGCTCCGATTCTCACTCGTGCCTCCATGCTCAGTCGGGCTTCTCACTCAAAAAGGAAGACTATGATGATGCTCATGGTGAGAATTAACAGAAGTGCTTGGCACCTACCCCACATTTAGCAGGAGCCTTGGAAGTATTTACTGCAGTTACTTTGCTAGTATACGCTCAGGTACACAAATAGGAAAATTTCCCCAAGTTTACACAATTCCATCTGAACAATTTGCTTACAGAAAAGCTAATTCTAAAGATCATGTAGAAGAAAAACACGGAAGAATAGCTACAAATGTTAATATGCACAGTGTGGTGCAATGTAGGAAATCAATGTGTAATAACACATCACACTGCAGCTAGATAGTCTGCATTTCCTCTAGAAACCAGGGAGGTAAGGAATTCATGTGTCAGGACCAAAATAAGTAAAACTGGTTTGAAATAATATGCTGCTCGAGAAGCGTCTTGGAAACACGATGCTCATCGAAAGGAACCAGAAACAAAGGCCACATAGTGTGGGGTCCTGTTTACATGAACCATCCAGAGGCAAATCCAGAGACCCATGCAGACGAGTAGTTGCCAGGTGATTTGATGGTATGTGAACTATATCCCAATAGAACTCACAAAGCACCATGGCACCACAGTCTCCGACCTCAGCATTTCTCCTGGGGCTGGAACAAGAATATTTCTTGCCCAGAAACCTTACTGCCGAGAGCCTGGTGCCTGCTGCCCCTCAGAGTTCCTCAGTGGCCGTATCTGTCTCAGAACAACATCAGCCAAGATGAGTAAACAGAACCGACTAGAGCCACCTCCCAAGACCCCCGTCTCACCAGGGCTGGAGGCTGGCACTTGCCCTGCGGGGGGCTCCATGGAAGAGGCAAAGGCTGCAGGGAAGAGGTCCGACGTGGATGTCGATGGCTGTGGTTCCTCAAAGAACGCCTGAGTGGTGGGCGCCGGCGGCAGGCCCTGGGGCTGGTCCCCTCGCCCTGCACCTGAGGTATCTTTGGTCGCGCGGAACAGGTTTTCCTTTTTGGCTTCTGTAAGCACAAGAGCAGCAGCAGGAGTCGTCAGGGCTCACAGCACCGCTGCTGACCAGGCCAGCAGGTGGAGCGGCTCCTCACATGCCAGTCCCTGCTGTGATCGCACTCACCCGAGGATTCCTGTGCCACGCCTTGCTTTTCCTGTAACGCCTCGTAGCGGTACGCCACGTCTGGAAGGAATCAGCCGGTCAGAGCAGGGTCAGCCATGCACCAAGCCAAGCTCAGTTTTCTCTTCTCTTCCCTCCAGCCACTTTGTCCTGCTGACCATCTGACTATTCGGCCACTAACAACGTTCACCAGTTACAGGGTTTATAAAGCAAATGACCCAAAACATCTAAACCAACTTTAAGCCTCAGGAGAACATGTCTGGAGTCAGGAGGCCGAAAAAGGGAGGCATGGCACCGGCCGAGCCAAGAATCTCTGCCTTCCTGTCCCTTCTGTGTGGCCAGGGGCCGGCCCTTCTCTGTTTCGGGAGAAACCTTCGAAAGACTCCTCCCCTTCCTGGCCCAATATCATGCTTCCTCCACAGACACAGACGCTCCGAGCTGAAAAGGCCTAGTGGAGCCGTCGGAGCGCTGCTCTCTCCTGTACAGTCTCCAAAATCTCCACCCGGGGCTCCACCCCCTGCTCTTGGGTGTCATTCCCCCAACGCAGATTTCCTTTATTCTACACCTAACCCAGCCCCACTCCCTTCTCTGTGGCTGCCACGGAGGTTCACAGTCATGACCACGCTGGTCTGCTTTGAAGAAGGCCAGGGGCTCAGACGGCAAGGTCAACTCTCCCAACCTTGAACAGACACTACCCTCACCAAGAACCTCCATAAACAGTAAAGAGCTAACACGAATGCTCCTACAGGAAAAGTCTGCTTCAACAGACTCTTTCCGCAAAGCACCCCGGCTACGGCAGGACGTCCCCACCGCACAGCACGCAGGTGTCCACCCAGCGGGCTCCCTCTTACTGTGCTCCGGCTCATTCTTCCTGTGCACCACGTAGATGACATCGCCCGTCTGCAAAGGACAGGTCTGCTTCTTCACCACCTTCAGCGCGTTAATCACCGTGCCATTGGTGCTGCGGAGACAGCAAGGTGCAATTCATCCTGCCTAACATCACTGGACACTGAACATCTCCTGTTCTACCACCATAAGGAAGCAGGTCATCCTACCCGGGATACGTGCACCCCTATGCTCACTGCAGCAGCATTCACAACAGCCACGATGTGCAAGTGCCCCACGTGCCATCGACAGATGACGGGATAAAGAACTAGTGGTGTGTGTATACAATGGAATGTGCCTTGGCTGCAAAATAGAATGAAATATTGCCATTTGCAACAAGGCGGATGGCCCTGTGCTGAGATGGTACTGTGTGCTGAGTGAAGAAAGTCAGACAGAGAAAGACAAATACCATGATCTCACTTACAGGCAGAATCTAAAAAACAAAACAGAACAGAGTTACTAGAGTGGGGAGGGGCTGAAGGGCCAGTTGAAATAGGTGAAGGGGATTAAGAGGTACAAGCTTCCACCTGTAAAGGAGATGAGTCATGGGATGGGATGTACAGCACAGGGAATCCAGCTGTGTAAGGTGACAGCTGGTGGCCAGACTTATCACGGATCATTTCATCATGTACATAAACACTGAATCACTAAGATGTACACCTGAAACTAATACAATACTGTGTGTCCATTATATGTCAATAAAAAATTAGCACATTGAAAATGGTCCAACACTCGGAGGAACGATGTAAACATTTAAGGAGGCAGAGACGCAAGTGCCACCTTACAATTCCCTCGAGGAAAATGTCCCCTTACTGCAGCCCAACCAGCAGCCAGCCAGTCTGGTCAAGTGTTTAGCGTCTCTGCTGCTCAGGGCCTCTTCTCCTCCACTTGCCTCCTGGGGAGCCTGGACTTGCGCCAGCAGCTCTGGGCTTTGATTTCCAGTTTCCCACCTGCCTGTGCACTTAGCTCTGTCCACAGACCAGCCCCTCCCTCCAGCAGCCACGACCTAAGTCAGCTCATTAGTGGGCTGTCTACTGGAGAAGGCGGGGCCCTGCAGCCAGGGTCACTCCATGCAGTCAGGACACACTGCTGGTGGGAGAGGGCCAGTTGGCAGGGACGGACGGACAGGAAGCGCTTCCCCGAGGACTCCTGAGTGCAGACCTGACAGGAGAGAAGGCCGCACCACAAGCCATACAGCAGACAGTGCGGGGTGTGTGGTCACGCAGTCTCCATCCCCATTACTCAGCTCTGCCACTGCTGTGTGAAAACAGCCACAGACAGCACATCACTGGAGGGCTGTGCTACGTCCCAGGAAAACTTCCCTTAGAAAACCTGGCGGCACAGTCACAAAACCGCCAGCGCCTCCACTGCTGAGCTTCTCCTCATGCTGCACGCTCAGCTCTCCCTAAGCAAACTACCTGCTTTTACTCCGCTGCTTACCCCCCTGGTGGGACGACATCCCACCGCTCTCAGGCCACAGCATGGCCATCGGGCCTTCCTGCTCTCATCTCCGGTCCAGATCTGCACCCCCCACTCACTGGGACTGTGCAGAGCACCCCCGGTCCCTCCAGACCTCACCAAGGAACGCAGCGGCTCTGAGAGCTGGAAAAGGCAGGGAAGGGATTCTTCCCTGGAACCGGCAGGAGCCAGCCCTGCCTACACCTTGACCATAGTCCAGTGAGACCGGAGTTGAACTCGGATTCCAGAACTACAAGACCATGGATTTGTGCTGCTCTAAGCCACTAAGTTTAAAGTCATTTGTTACAGCAGCCACAGGAAGCTAATACCTCACACAGCCCATGCAGGAGAGCCAGGACCGACGCAGGCGGGTGGCTGTGGAGGCAGCATGGTCACTGTGATGAGACGCAGAACCCCACCTGCCCCTAGGACCAGAGGGACAAGAGTGCCAGGCTTCCCCATGAAAGCCAGTTCCTAGTCTTTTGTCCCTGAAACCGTCAGTTACCAAGGAAGTGCACTTCCTGAGACCCTGAGGCCTGGCCAACCACCACGGTAAAGAACACCAACCCTCGTTCCCTCTCCAGTCACTGGCTTCCAGTCAGGTTCCGGAAACTATGAGACGTAAAGGAACAGCAGCTCAGAAAGAGCTTACCTGGTATCTTCCAGCAGCACCTGACCAGATTTCTCATCCCAAATAATTTTACAGTGATCTCCAGAAACCAGCTTATTGCCAGGAAACGAAAGGTCGCAACCTAAAACACAGAAGGAGACCCCTCAATATGACTGTGGATGCCATGCGCAATACTGCGCTTTGCTGAACCACAGAGAGCAGGTTTGCACGTGGGTGGAAATCAGGGCCCACGGTGTACGCACTTCAGGAGACAACGCCCAATCAGGAAGCTGCAAAGAAAAAGTTCCCAAGGACTGAAGTGTTAATCTCCAATGCAGAGGGAGGGACGTGTCCTGAACCTCCCCCATTGTCCATTAGGGGACAGGACACCCTATCAACCTATCAACACCTCCAGTGAAACAGCAACAGCTTCTGGGTGAGAGTTTTACAACACCCACATATGTAGCTGGCCTGATATTAAAAAATACCAAGGGGTTTAGTTAGGTAATTCTTCAGTATTCTAACTTAGTCTTTAATTTCTTCTCTGCGTAACCTAAGTTTCACAAACCATACAAAAGTGAAGCAATGGCAAAGGGTCACATAAGATATGACTGAGAAAATGACCATAGGCACACATACATGTTTAAGAAAATTAAAAACAGCCCTAGCTAGTGTGGCTCAGTGGACAGAGTGTCAGCCTGTGAACTGAAGGGTTCTGAGTTTGATTCCAATAGAGGGGATATGCCCAGGTTGTGGACTCATCCCCACTAGGGGGCATGCAGGAGGCAGCCGATCAATGGATCAATGATTCTAACACTCTCCTTCTCCCTTCCTTTCTGAAATAAAAAACATATATATTTAAAGAAAAGGAAATTAAAAACAGAAGGGATGCAGCTATAGCTAAACACAACCCCTCGATCCTCATTAAATGCAAAGAGAAAAATCCTCAAATGCTTTGTTCTGTCCTTAAATCTAAAGAATAAAAGCTTCCAGTACAGCAACTTTAGGTGTTGCTGGAAAGGTTAATACATTCACTAGAAGGACTTCTATTAGGAAGCAGATTAACTCAACAACACGTTTTTGCTCCTTGTATTAACATGTAAAGTGACTCTGGGATACTGCGTTATAATAACAATGGCTCACATTCAGTGCCAGCTTTAAGGCAGGCCCCTCCAAAGCGCCCCACACCGGCGATCTCATCTAACCTCTGCGGGGGCTGTGAAGTGGGCAGGAAGGCACAGCAAATCCCGGGGGGGGGGGGGGGGGGGGGGGGGGGGGGTGTGTGCCAGGCGGAACCTCGGCAGTTCTTCTCCAGGGCTCTGGTTTTCACCAAACTTCCAATAACATCAATTAAGACAATTAGTTTGTTTTTCAAAAGTTTCTAATGACATGTAGGCACTTCCAAAGTTGTAAAAAAATTAACTTGATCCTGGGATTTAAGACGGCCAAAAAGAACCCCACAAAACAACCCAAAACAAAAACAGCTGCACGTCCATCATAAGGGATAAAATGAAACCAAAACACATGCTTTTAAACAGTAGTCTTTCTCATCCCCTCTATACAGTCAGAGTGGTCATTTATTTTCGGGCAAACTAAGTGTTTGTGTTTTGTTTTGCTTTCTGCCTGATCAGTGCATTTCTCGAGTCAATGACGCGATGGATGGTGGTCAGGCCCGCAGGGCAGGAAGCGGCGGGCCGGGCACCTTCTCTCTCGGCAGCTGCGGGACTGGGGCTTCCCGGGTCCCTGGGCCAACACGTGCTTCAGGGGCCTGGGCACCCGGGAAGCCCCAGTCCGGCGCGGGGGCCTGAGCTCTTTCTGAGGAGGAGGCCCGCAGCGACCCCCTCCCTGCAGCGCTGCCTCAGCCGCGTCTCACCCGCGCGGTCCATTTCCACGTTATTCCGGCTGTTCTCTGGCTCCGGGGACTCCGGGACCCTCGGGTAGAGCGCGCTGTTTAAACCCGAGCTCTGCCTTTCCGGCCGCCGCCCCCACGGGTGCCTCAGCACCGAGGTCGGACGGGGTGCTCCGGGCAGTAATGGGAACGGGGCTGGGCAACTGCACGCGGGGACGAGTCGATCGCCTCCCCCACGAAGGCGTCCCCGGTTAAGCAATCGGCGGAGCACTCGGCAGTGGCGGGCGCACCCCAGTGAGTAAATAAATGGCCGCTCTCACGGGAAAAGCTGGTCCGCACGGCGCCCCGCCCAGGGCCTCCCGGCTCCCACCCCCGCGCACCGTCCCCACGCCGGACCCGGGTCCCTGTTCTCCGACCCCACCCCGGCCCCTCGCCCCAACCCCGGCTCCCATCCCCGCCCCCCGACCCACCCCGGTCCCCACCCCGGCCCCCGGCCCCACCCCGGTCTCCGGTCCCCAGCTCCCGTCCCCACCCCGGTGCCCGGCCCCGGCCAGCACCTCTCTTCCGCCCGAAGGTCCACTCCCGTTTCCGCAGGAGAACGTGCGGCTCGCCCTCCTCGGCGCCCAGGCGGAGGAGCCGCCCCCACGGCTGCTGCGGAGGCGGCTGCTCGCCTTCCCCCGGCTGCTCCATCCGATTCACATCTGTCGAGACTCCCACCCGGAAACGTCGGGACGGGCGGCTGCCCGCGGCTCCGCCCCGTGGCCTCAGGGCCGGGCCTCAGCGCCTCCGCCGCGCCGCCTCCCGCGAGCCGCCCGCCCGGCTTAGCCCCCGCCCCGCGCCGAACCCGGAACCGGCCGCGCCGCCGCCGCTGTCAACAGACATCGCGGATTCCTCAGCTGATCCGCGGGGCGGGGCCCGCGGCTGCGATTGGCTGGGCGAAGCGCCCACCGAGCGCGGCGGCTAGAGTGGACGCGGGGGGCGCATGCGCACACTGGAGGCTGAGGGCCGGGACGCCATCTTTGGTGCTGGCCGGGAGGTCTGCGTCTTCGCGGACCTCGGCTGTCGCCGCCGTCCGTGCCGTGTTAAGTCAGGGCAAAAGGCGGAGTCACTTGCCAATGGAGCACCGACAGGAATGCTCAAGCCGTGCGGGAAGCGCAGAGACGCACGCAGACCCAGCAGTTCAGACTCCCGGGGAGAGTCTGTTAAGACGTGAGGTGCATTGCTACCCCATCAGTGTTATTTCAGGCCGATATGATCTACTCTTACAGGGTAATGGGGGAAAACGTTTACTTCCGCAGGGAATGAGCCCTTCGTTTTGTTGTATCTCACAAGGAAACTATTTTAGATGACTAAGTACTTAAATGTGACACATACACACCCCACTCGTGTCCGGATACCGAGATTCCCCCTTTACATGAGTAAATCTTGAGAAGTGCTTTCTGTTGGGTTATTGGACAGTAGGAGATGGTTGTTGATTTCCTTGGATGGAGTTATTACAAAAGCTTGGTTATGTTGGAAAATGCCATTTTTAGATATAGTACTAAAGTATTTAGGGATGAAATGTCATCGTTATAATTTTCTTTAAAATGCTTTAGCAAAAGAATAAAATGAGAAGATAAGGCCTCAACGCCTCCGCCGCACCGACTATTTACATGAGTCTCATCTTGCCTCATGCCGGCTGGGCTAAGGGAACATAATGTTGTTAAATGTAAGCAAAAATAAAATCCCATTGCTGAGAGGCACATGGCTCAAAAGACTATTGAAACTGCTGCCACAAAGGAAGGAAGATGCAGGGGGAGCAGGAATATGGCCTCACAGCAGTGCAGCAACTGTGCTACATGCTTTTCCTTGGTGATATTCAGACTGTATTTCACATGCAACCAGATTTGTTTTAAACATAATCTATTGGTTTAATGGACAGGAAGTCTTGTTCTGCATCTGGTATCTTATGAAAACCACAAAACAGCTGCTAGAATAAATACAGTCTGTAGTCAGTGGACAATCCTGACAAATGGACAAATGGATCATATCTCAAATGACATCCCCAGGGCCTGGGGATCATGGCCCCCACCCCTCCTCATCAGACACGGTAGGACCACTACAGTCCCATTTCAGTTTTGTTGGGAAATGGGAGCCCCAAAGCTTAATGTGTCAAAAACGACACGGTAGCAGGATAGCTAGTAATGCCAATGAGGTGTACCTCTTGTGCTCCTGACTTTTTCAAATCCTCAGTCATTGACTTTAGTCAGTGAAGTAACGTAAACGTAAGGATTTTGAGCTACCGGAGCTGTTTTAAACACGATGAACACAGAATAATTAATAGTAGCATCCTAAGCATCTATCTTCATTTCTAGGGAGACAGAGGGGTTCCAAGCCAACTCTGCCACCTGGGAGCTGAGTGACCTTGGTATATCGAAATACCTTGTAGTTAGCGATGAGCTAAACACACAGAAAAGCACGAAGCACCCCCGCTCCCGGAGGTGCCAGTGCATAACGAATGGCAGAGTTAGTGATTCCTCATTCCTTCCATGGGAAACCCTCAATAATGCCAAAGCGTGCAATTGAACACCCTCACTCAGGCACTAGTCCAAGCAGGGGCCTAACTGGTGGTGGTGGGAGGCAGTAAGACAGGAAAGGAAGCCAAGGGTACCGGTGTGTCCCTTGGGCAGAGCCATGGACGGGAGGATGTGGAACCAGGCCTGGCACGGCCACTATGGGATCTTTGGCAAGACATTGCCAATCTGTGTAACAAGGATTTGGTTTGGTGACATTGTTGGCGTTTCCAACTTTCAGCTGCCTACAGTCCTACCAGACCCTCCTCTTCAGAAGCACAGGGCAGATGTGGGTAAACCTTAACACACTGTGTCTCCTCTCTACTTTTCTTGGAAACTATGTTCTTGGAATGGCTAAGCTATGAGTTTTCTACTCTGTTAAGCCTCAGAGGATTAGGGGTCCCCTCCACCCATGTTTAGTTTGCAAAAAAGCAGCCCTTTTCCATCTGTGCAGACACCAGACCCCAACCAGGTGAGCGAAGGACTAGGTGGCTCATTAACTCAACACAGCCAACAACTGAATTGAGATGTGCTTTTCACTTGATGTTTTAGGTGTAGCTGATCATAATGTTTTGGGAACTGGTGTGAGTTCAGATTAGGTTTGGGAAACAGAGCTGGAATGGAAGCCAGAGTTTATTGTTCCTATTGATCACACTCACTTGTATCGATTTATCAAACTGTACTCAGTAAACATAGGCACAGAGGTTTTCTTGTCAAATACAGCACCGAGACAAGTGTCAGCAACAGGTCTGAGGCGGTGTAGCCCCGACCCCCAGATGTGCTGTCAGTGGGAGCAAGCATCAGCAGCTAACAGAGATTGTGCCTCAGCAGGAACAGCAGCCTGACCTTTGTTTTAGCTATTTACCACATTCTCATACGGAGAGCACAGCTGGTCCCAGATCTCCGACACCGCTTGGCACAGTCTGCTTCATACAAACACTATTCACAATAGGATAAATGTATGGAACTCACTCATGACCCAAAATGGCCTTTCCCGCCACTATATGGCAAGTAAGGGGGCAGAGAGAATCCTGATGGTGGAAACCACTTTATTATCATACATAGATCACACAGCACTGCTACAGAGAAACCATCACTGAAACGCCACCATGCATATTCTGTGCAGCTGCTACAAACACAAGCCATCCTGCGCCCAGAGGAATCGGGTTTCTGACTCCGATGATACAGTCTATTCAACTATTTTTAAAGGTTCATACTTACGCACTATTGTGGTCATACACTTTACTTCTAAGTAGATCATAACGCAAAACACATTGTCATTGCTTTGCTGTAAGCAGGACTATTACTGTTTTTAAATGAGGAAAATAGCTTTTATATTTACCCATATATTCGCCATTTCTAGAACACTTCCTTTCATCCTGGAGATCCAAATTTCCACTTAATGTTATTTCCCTGCTGCCCCAAAACAACTTTAATGTTTCCTGAAGGCAGGTGTACAGTGATGAATTCTCCTTTTGTTTTCCTGAAACATCTTTTTGCTTTCATTTTTGAAAGATGCTTTTGATGGGTAAACTCTAGGTTGCAGGTTTTTTATCCTCTTTCAGTAATTTACAAATGGTTCCCCACTGTCTTTAGTCAGAAGTGTGCTGTCATTCTTTGTCTTTTTTTCTTCAGTTGCTTTACTGAGGTTCTTACTGGTTTTCATCAAGTTGACATGAATGTCCATTGGCATGATTTTGTTTCTTCTGTTTTGTGTTCTTTGAGCTTCTTAAATATGTGGAGTTATACTTTTCAGCATGTGTGGAAATTTTTCAGCCACTACTTATTCAAATACTTTCTTTTGCCTCTTCTCTCTTCCTTTCTGAAACTCCAATTATATGTATTTCATACCACTGTAGTGGACCCCCATTCCCTTCCCTCTTTTTTCTCTATGTACCTCATTTGGATAGTTTTTATTCTTACTATTCAGGTTCATTATTTTCTTCTTCGATGTCTAATCTGTTCTTAATTCCACCCACATTTTTTTTTAATTTTAAGAAATTCTCACCCTATGAAGCCCCATCTGGCTTTTAAAAATATATCTTCCACTTCAAGTTTCATCAAATTCATGTTTTCCTCTGCTTTATAATAGCTATATCAACATCCATGTCTACTAATTCTAACCACTTCTAACCACAGTCTTTTCTATGTCTCTACTGATTATTTTTCTACCGGTTACAAGTCACAGTTTCCTGCCTTTTTGCATGCCAGACATTGTGAGTCCAAAGTAGCTTTTAATCTAGGGTTAATTACCACACTACTAAGGCAACGTCTTCCGGGAATTCTACCTGAAGCCCATGTGTTAAAAGTTGTTTCCACTGTGGCCGGTGGGAACTGTTGTCAGCCCTGCACTGAGTTCTAGGAACTGCTCAGCCTCCTGCTTTCCAGCCCACTTGACGACGTGTCCATTTCTCCAGTCCTCTCCCTGGGAGGCTCCTTCCCCTCCAGTGCTTTCCTTGCAAATGCTATTGCCATGGCCTCCCCAAACGCCAATCCTGCAACTCTATTCAACGTGGCAGGACTATGCTTGTTCCCTTCCCTGAACTGCAGCCTGGAAACTGCCACCACTTTGTCCACTTTCTGCCAGCGATGACAAACCTCTGCTTGTCACATGTCTAACACCAGTTTTTAGCTGTTTAAGGCCAGAGAGTTAATTTGGTCCTTGATCTGCCACCACTGCAGAAAGCAGATGTCCTCACACTTAAAACATATCTATCATTTAAAAATGACCGTCTCTTATAATTTGTATACAACAAACTACTTTGTTGCTGAATTATTTTAATAGTATGATGCTTATAAAGTTCTTCCAACTATTAGGACTACTTCTGCCTATGAAATCTCTAATACTCAGTATTTCCTGTATGTACACATTCTCTAGTAAGTATGTTACCCTGAGTGAAAACTTCCTCTCACTTGTTATGACCTATTTAGGTCTTCTAAATATTTAACAAGCTTTCACTTTTGTCCAAAAGTTTCTGTTATTGATAGATGAGCCACTGATGTGTAATAATTTGTGTCTTCTGGGAACAGGCTTTCTTATATTGTCTACTTTTAAAAAAATCTCTCTGAATTCTTTTTAGTGACTCATGCCTTTCCAATAAAATTTTTTTCCCAATAGTCACTGCAATGACAGGGTTTCTGTCCTGTGTGTGTATCCTCAGAAGCAGTAAGAGACATGACATCTGCTAGCAGCCTTTCCATACTCACTGCTCTCATGTGGTTTCTATATTACATGATTCTTCTGATGGATCATGAGCTGTGACTTCCTCTTGAAGGTAGTCCCGCATTCGTTGCACCCATAGTATTTATCACCTGTGTGAATTCTCTGATGCCTCATAAGGTGTGACTTTCTAGTGAAAGATTTTCCACATTCTCCACATTTATAGGGCCTCTCTCCTGTATGAATTCTCTGATGTATAATTAGCTGTGCCTTCTCAAAGAAAGCTTTTGCACAATCACTGCATCCATAAGATTTCTCTCCTGTATGATTTCTCTGATGTTTAATGAGTTGTACTTTCTGAACAAAGGCTTTCCCACATTCATTGCATGCATAGGGTTTCTCCCCTGTATGGATTCTTTGATGCCGAAGAAGCTGTGGCTTCCAGGCAAAAGCTTTCCTACATTCACTACATTCAAAGGGCTTTTCCCCAGTATGGGTTCTCTGATGATGAATGAGACTTGACTTCTCACTGAAGGTTTTCCCACACTCACTGCATTCATAGGGTTTCTCGCCTGTATGAGTTCTCTGATGGGATATCAGGCTTGACTTTTGGGTGAAGGCTTTCCCACATTCATTGCATTCGAAAGGTTTCTCTCCAGTGTGAGTTCTCTGATGTGTAAGAAGCTGTGACTTCCCGAAGAAGGTTTTACCACATTCAACACATCCATAGGGTCTGTCTCCTAAGTGAAGTTTTTGATGTCTTATTAACTCCGACTTCTTAAAGAAGGCTTCTCCACAGTCGCTACACTGACAGTTCTTCTCTCCTGTGTGAGTGATTTGATGTCTGATAAGCTGTGGTTTTCTGATGAAGGCTTCACCACATTCACTGCATTCATAGGGCTTCTCTCCTGTGTGAATCCTCTGGTGCCTGATAAGGAGTGAGTTCCTGCTGAAGGCTTTTTTACATTCACTACATGCATAAGGTTTCTTTCCTGTGTGAGTCCTTTGATGAGTAATGAGCTGTGACTTCCAAAAGAAGGCTTTGCCACAGTCACTACATTTATAGGGTTTCTCTCCTGTATGCGTTCTCTGATGTGTAATGAGCTTTAATTTCTGGGAGAAAGACTTCCCGCAGTCACTACAGCCATAGGGTTTCTCTATTGTATGGGTTATTTGATGTCTTTTAAGCTGTGACTTCCTGCTGAAGGCTTTTCCACACTCGCTGCATCCATAGGGCTTCTCTCCTGTATGAGTTCTTTGATGTAAAATGAGCAGTGACTTCCTACTGAAAGCTTTTGGACATTCACCACATCCATATGGTTTCTCTCCTGAATGAGTCCTTTGATGAATAGTGAGCAGTGACTTTTGTGAGAAGGCTTTCCCACATTCACTGCATCCATAGGGCTTCTCTCCCGTATGAGTTCTGTGATGTATAATAAGCTGTGACCTCTTGTTAAAAACTTTACCACATTCCATGCATAAATAGACTCCTCTGTGTGTTTTATGGTTTGTAATGAGCCATGACTCTTGGTTGCAGGCCTTTCTACATTTATTGCAATCACAGTATTTTATTCCACCAAAGGTTCTGTCAGTTTTGATATAGAATAACAATTTCTTATTGAGATCAAGTTTCTTTCTTCCACGGTTATTTTTTTGAATAAGAAAATCAAAAGGATGATTCAAACTTTTTTCACTTGTGCCACATTTATGGAGTCTCATTCCTAAATGAACAAAGTTAATGCTTGAATGAAATATTTTCCCCAAAACATATTGATGGCCTTTCTCCATATTTTTAAGCTTGTCTTGATTATTGTGGTGCCACATTTTGAGATTATTATCTAGCCAGAGTTCTTCTAAAAATGAAAAAATGAACCATACTTTGTAAATCCCCCAATGATTGTGTTTATTAATTAAAACTTCTGAAATGGAGCCTAGGATCCCAGTCCAAAAACAAACAAACAAAATCTCCCAAATACATTGTCTACTTACTAGGCATTAAAATTTTTAACAAAAATGAAAACAGACTTTAAAAATTACAAATGTTTATATAAACACAAACTGTTAAATAAGAAAATATGACATATACTCAAGGAACAGTGATCATGAGATAAAAAGGACAAGCAACTTCTAATCAAATACTGGAGTAGTTAAAAACATTTTTTTTTTGTTTTGTTAATCCTTACCTGACAATATTTTTCCCCATTTTATTTTTAGAGAAAGTGAAAGGGAGGGAATGAGGGGGGTGGGCGTGGGGAGGGAGGGAGGGAGGGAGGGAGAAAGGCAGAGAGAGAGAGAGAGAGAGAGAGAGAGAGAAATATTGATGTGGTTGCCTCCCACACACCCTGCGACTAGGGTCAGGGATCAAACCTGCAACCCAAGTACATGCCCTTTATCAGGAATTGGAACCCACAACCCTCCCGTGTGAGAAAAGAAAAATTATAAAGGAAACTCAAATGTAATCAATGTCACCTAAAATGAGGAAAAACTACAAATTCCTAAAAAGGAAGAGAGAAACCTGCCTCTGGTGCAGGAGAGAAAGAAATGGAGAATGAGGAGGCTGGAAGAGCCTTATCCATGGAAGCAAGAGACGAAATGACTGGCTCTGAATGTGGGTAAGATAGGTGCATTTCATCATCAACTCCACCCACAGAGGACACATCCTGACGTGGAGACCAGGATCTAGGGGCACGTTAAAAGTCATGCAGAACTATGTCAACAGTTCTGAGTCAACTCTAAAGACCTAAGGACTTTAAACAGGTTTATACATAACATTTCAAGAGTAGCAAACTTTCCTCAAAAACCTGAGATGTGCCGAAACCGGTTTGGCTCAGTGGATAGAGCGTGGCCTGCGGACTGAAAGGTCCCAGGTTCGATTCCAGTCAAGGGCATGTACCTGGGTTGCGGGCACATCCCCAGTAGGAGATGTGCAGGAGGCAACTGATCAATGTTTCTCTCTCATCGATGTTTCTAACTCTCTCTCTCCCTTCCTGTCTGTAAAAAATCAATAAAATATATTTTAAAAAAAACAAAAAACCTGAGATGTAACCTTCACCATATGCCATACACTGGATTATCTCTCACCTGAGAAGTTGTGATTTAGAATTTCTTCATTTATTTTCCAGGACTCTTCTTGCTCCAGCTTCCAAACTGCATCAGGTTTGATAATTTCATGACCTATTAGTTGGACACAGTTGCTTGAGCTAAGGGACTCTTAAATGGGAAGAATATTTTACTACAAAGGCTACAAAATAAAGCAAGTGAATAAAAATCTTTCAGTTGGGTATAGAAATCAAAGAATCATTGACATCTGTAACTTAATCCCAAAATCAATAAAATCTTAGAGGCCCCGCCATTATTGGGCACACACTGTATTACATAAGAATGTTCTTACCCAAGAACACTAGATTGCTATAGTTCTCCAACATCACGTCTCTGTACAAGTTCTTTTGGATGGGATTCAGTAGCTGCCACTCCTCCAATGTGAAATCCACAGCCACATCCTCAAATGATATCTAGAAAAGCAGAATCCCTGTTAAAGCGGAAGTGATTCTCATCTAGAATGCAGGCTTTCTTCTCCATAGAGGTAGGCAGTCCCTCAGTGGGCCCCACTGACCTCTAACTCCTGGTATTCATGCATCTGGGTAACACTGCCCTCCTGAATACGGGCTGGGCGTACTGACACACTGCCGCTGAATAGAACAGGCCCGAAGTGACAGAACGTCACCTCCCAGACCGGCTTACAGAAGAATGCACTTCCGTCTGGGAAACCCTCTCTGGCTCTCTGGGGGAGTCCAGCTGCCATGCTGAGAGGCACTCCGTGCTGAAGCCCATGAGGCTGAGGCCTGCTCACACCCACGCGAGTGAGCTTGAAAGGGGACCATCCCCCATTGCACCTGCAGAGGACCACAGCCCTTCTCAACATCTTGACTGCAGAACCCAACGGGTAAGCAGCTGGCAGATTCCTAACCCACAGAAACTGTGAGATAAAATCCTGTGTTTTCAGCCAATAAGGTTTGGAGGTAATTTGTTACACAGCAATGGTCAACTAATATAATATCCTAATCTTGCATTACACCCTGAGAGAGAGACAAAAATATTATTAAAATATCTATCATTATGAACTCATTCATCTACCCACTAAATAAGAAACTGAAATAGGTTGTCTTTAAATAAGTGCTATGTTTCTCAAAGAAGGTGCCACTGGTACTTGGGAACAATTCTTAGCTGAGTGCAACTGCCCCACACAGTGGGAGCCCTTCAGCAAGCCCGGCCGCTACCTGCTAAATGACAGTACCCTGTCTCAGTCACTGAAACACTCTCCTTCCCGGGGTTGCCTCTGCTCCCAGGTAGGAACAGCTGGCTAGCTCTGTAGATGTCGTCTAGAACACAGATACTGAGCACGTACGGTTCCCAGAACTGTAACAGGTGCCAGAAATAGAAAGATGAGTAAGAAAAAAAAATCGTCTTCTCAGATATCTTGTCTTTTGGGGTCACAGGTAGTAAGGTGTTAGAGAGGCCATGAAACATGGATATACAGGGCATTGGGACAAAAGGCAAAGGAACTAGTGCAGCAAAAAGGACTTGGAAAAAGAAAATGGTGCAGGACGCACATGGCCTGATTTCAAGACTTCCTATGAAGCCACAGTAGTTAGGACAAGGTAGTATTGTGAACGAGTACATGCACGGACGAATGGAACAGAATAGAGAGCCTAGAGATGGACACCTACAAATATGCTCAATTCATTTTTTTGTTGGATATTTAGTTTATTTCTAGGTGGGGTTTTTTGTTGTTTTGCTATTATTAATAATGCTGGGATGATCATCCTTTTAATTAAACTGTGGAGCATACACCTAATTATTTTCAATAGATTTTTGGCAAAGGTACCAAAGCATTTCCACAGAGAAAGTGTTTTCAATAAACGGTGCTAAAACCACTGTATCCCCATAAACAAAAGAATAAACCTCAACACATACCTCATGCTGTATTTAAAAATTAACTCTAAATGGATCACAGACCTAAAGGTAAAACCTAAAACAAGACAGCTTCTAGGGATAAAACAGGAGAAAACCTGTGTGACTTGGGTTTGACAATGAGTGTTTAACCCAGCTGGTGTGGCTCAATGGTTTGAATGTCGACCTATGAACTAGGAGGTCACAGTTCAAGGGAGAAGGGAAACTTCTCTCCATTCTGACTCAGTGCCCAGTACTTTCCTACTCCCAGCCCTTTCAGCTCACTCTCCTCCTGACCCCAGACCACAAAACTGCTGGAGCTTGTTCCAGGCTCCGGGAGGAAAGGGGCAACCCCAGGTCTGCGCTGACCCACCTGAGCCTCCACCTGTGTGCTGCAGGGAACGGATGGGGGGCAGGTGCCTTCTCAGTTAGGTTCTGGCTGCACCATCGCAGTATACGATTAGAAGCTCAGTTACTTTCACTTTGGCTGTTACTTTATTTTTATTTGCTTGTTTGTTTATCCTCTTTGAGGATATTTCTTTTATTGATTTTTAGAGAGAGTGAAAGGGAGGGGGAGAGACGAGAGAGAGAAACATCGATGTGAGACACATTGACTGGTTACCTTCCGCACACGTCCCAACCAGGTCTGGACATCAAGCCTGCAACCAAGGTACATGCCCTTGACCAGAATCTAATCCGAGGGCTGATGCTCTAACCACTGAGTGATACAGGCTAAGGTTTGGCCGTTGCTTTAACTGGCTACTCTGATACTGGTAGCTGGGCTCCCTCAGCTCAGCTGAGCTCCTGACACAACTACATCAAGAAAGAGGAGTCTGACTGGTGTGGCTGATGTTGAGAGCCGACCTATGAACCAGGAGGTTACAGTTCGATTCCCAGTCGGGGCACATGCCTGGGTTGTGGGCTTGATCCCTGGGCGGGGGGGGGGGGGGGGGGGGGGGGCGCATGCAGGAGGCAGACAATCAATGATTATCTCTCATGATGTTTCTATCTCTCTCTCCCTCTCCCTTCCTCTCTGAAATCAATAAAAATGTATTTAAAAAAAAGAAGAAAGGAGAAAAGCCAGTGTAACTGCATACTAGTTTAAACAGAATTTTTAAAAGAAAGGAATGAAGGGAGGGAAAGAGAAAGAGGGAAGTTAGCTCAGTGGGTAGGAGTGGCTTTGAAAAGCTAAGGGACATGACAGTCTGTTTCTTGAGTCAAGAAATTGAGGGAACAGGGCTGAAGGCAGACACCCTTGTGCCCAGCTTTTGCCAACAGAAGCAAAAACGTTTCCAACCGAGCGATTATGATGGGGCCACCTGAAGGTTTTCTAATGACCACTTCTGCCCGTGATTCAGGTTCTTTCCTAAGCGTAGGAGACGAGCAGCGTGTCCTACAGGCCCACTGCTGCCGTCCTCTAAATGCCTGTGTTCTGCACCCTCCCGATTCACACCCTTCGCTCGCAACTAGGGGCCTCCTAAGAATCCCTCCTAATAAATGCGCTCATGTCAGCGACATGAACGGCTGTCGACGAGTTTCCTCCACGTGGAATCCTCAGGAAACGCTTGCTCCTACCCGGGAAGGGCTTTGCCTTTTGTAGCTGTTCCTGCTGCCTTGTCTGCCCGGCTTCTGGGAAGTGCTGAAGAAAGCCTGCAGCTCATCTCTAACCGTGAAGGACCCATTTCTTGTACATCTGTGTTCCAACTGGAAGACTTCGGTTTGATTCCACACCCACTTGTGCTTCCTTGACATCCGTGTGGTATGTGGGCCCTCCCCCCGGGGAAATGCAATGAGGGCCGTTGGTAAGTGCATTGCAGGACCCTGGGAGAGCCTGCCAGCTCCCCAGTCAAGGAACAACCAGAAAGAAACCTCTCGGATGTGAGCCTGGATTTTAACAGCTGGCGTTTTGATCTCACACAGCTTGCACGCAAGCAGGTCCATCCTGCCTGCAGGACTTATTATCCTGTTTGCTTTGTTTTCTGTACTGTGCATAACCCTGTACTGAAAAAGCCTGTGTTGCAGAGACTTCACCGGTATGCTCATAAGTCCTAATAAACTCATGTCTTTCACAGCCAGACCTCTGGGTTATTTCTTTGGAACCAGCAAGCAATATACTGAGGCCTTCTTGAACATCAGCTCTTTGCATAACAGCATCCTTTCCAAGTTTATACTGTTTTCTATGGTTAGGATCTAAATATATGTTATACCTGTCCTGTTGCTTGTAAAGATTCCTCTAAGCCCATCACACCCACAGGAAAAACTTCTGGAGAATAAACACGTAACTCACCTGCGGCATGATCATTTTCTGCTGCTTTGGGGAATTCTGCTGGTCTGGGCCTTCTCTCTGTCTTGACGCTCTGGAAACTGCCTCTCCTTCCTTACCTCACCTGAGGCATCTTGTTCCTGAGGGCCATGGCCTGGAGATGCAGTGGGAATTTTATTTTAAATGGTGCAATTAATTTGGGAACCTAAATCCCAGTTCTCTCTCACTGGGATCTCAGACAAGTGTTTGCTGCACTCAAATCAGAAGCAGGACGGAATGTGAGCCACCGGCAGGTCTCAGCTGAGCCTGGCCCTGCCCTTTGCAGCCCTGGCTCCCACCTGGAAATGCCAGATGGAAGCCACTCGCCTGGTTCAACCAAACAAACCTGGACCACTCCCATCCCTCACCCCCTTCCCCATCTCACACACACACACACACACACACACACACACACACACACCCCAGAACTCTCTGCAGAGACCTCAGCAAAGCCTGAACATACAATCTTGGCTCTCTCCTTCTGCAGCAACATTTCCTGGGGGCACTTAAATCAAATTTACTTGCATAGGTGCCACAGTGTAAAATGCAGTTCAATGCTTGCAATGCTCATTGCATTCTGGTTTAACTGTTATTCAATAATAGAACTTTTCTTTCTCTTCTACTTTTTTGGAGACGTTTTCTGGGTTGGCAGGTGATAATTTTAATTATTTCCCTAACATGCCAACCAGATTAACTGGATGCAACCAGTATTTTTAACACTTTTGAAAGATCACAAACTGCATAACACATATCACCTTTCAGCGGTTCTCAACCTGTGGGTTGCGACCCGTTTGGGGGTCGAACGACCCTTTCACAGGGGTCGCCTAAATACATCCTGCATATCAGATATTTACATTACGATTCATAACAGTAGCAACATTACAGTTATGAAGTAGCAACGAAAATAATTTTATGGTTGGGGGTCACCACAACATGAGAACTGTATTAAAGGGTATTAGGAAGGTTGAGAACCACTGCCTTAGATGGAATTATTAAGACAAACCAAGATTTAAAAGAAGCATGATAAACAAAAATATCATTTTGATGCATAAAAACACTTACACTTTCTTCACTGTCTTCACTGACATCCAGCCAGACCCGGGACAGAGAAGGACCTCCTGGCACGGGGATATTTCCTTCCTAAGAACACACCGGAAGGGAATGTCCAGTAAGCTCGGGACCTGGTAGACTCGGATGCAGGGGACAGATTCCGCCTTTCCTAGCAAACCTGCCACAGGCAGACCCAACAGTGGGCCTCCTTCCAGCAAATGAGCGGAGCAAGGAGAGGCTGTCACACCGCGGAGGCCCCGTTTGACTAAAGGAAGCGGGAAGGTGCGTCCCATGTCCCCGTGGATGTGAATGGGCACAGAGGGGGGTGGACGGCAGTGTCCGCTCATCGGCCGCAAAGAGGGGAGAAGGTGACACCGGGTGTGAGCCGACGCCAGGCTCTGCCCGGGAAGCGGGACTCTTCAGCCCAGTGCGAAGGGCGTGGGGCTTGCGCGGGTCTCTCCTGGCGACGCCCTGGGAGAGCCGACAGCAACCAGCGAACGGAAAGCGCCTCTTCCCAAGCTGCTCGGTCCAGGCAGGGCCTCTCCCGCACCCGCTGCTGCCTCGGAGCCGCCACCACTGCCACCCCGTCTACGGACGCCCCCGAGCCGCTCCCGGAGATCCACCCGCGGCACCGCCAGCCGGTTCCTTCCCTGCGGTGGCCCCCCACCTCGCCCCCCGCCGATCTCAGGTGACTGCATTCACCGCTTTATCCTCAAACGCCCCCGAGTCACCGCTCCCTGCCTCCTCCCAGCCCCTCACCCGCCGCCGCAGGCGGGCCCCAGTTGGGCCCAACGTCTCCGCCTGGCCACACACTCTCGCCGCCCCGCACCCACTCCTACAGACCCGGCCCCTAACGCGCCGCACCCCGCTCCCTCCCTTCCCGCAGCCCCGCGGTCCCCACCCACCCGGACGGGAACCGCCGCGCCGCAGGGCCGTTCTCCGGGCCTGCCCAGCACCGGCTCCGGGGCCGTTCGTGCGCGCGCCACGGTGGCCGAGGGACTGGGCGGTCACGGGGGCCGCCCCAGGCCCAACCTCCCGGTCCCGTCTCCGCGCCACAAAGCCTCCCCCTGGAGGCTGCAGCACCCGCCTGACACCTCCCGAAGGCGGAAGTGTCTGCGCAGAACTACATTTCCCGGAATTCCGCTCGCTTCAGAACTACACTTCCCAGAGGGCTCTGCGACCGGCTTGCAGGATTGACAGGTTGGGGGTTTGAAGCCCCTTGGTAGCTGCCAGAGTGCGTGGTTTCATTGCATTGTTATGAGAGTGGGTCGCTTGCTCTGTGTCGGACCGAGAGAAGTATGTTAACATCTCCTATTATGGGTGAACCTCTATTTCTCTCTTCGCCTACTGTACTTTCCCCTTTATGAAGTTGGTAACTGTATTGCTTGGTGCGCTGATCATCAGAACTGTTTTATAACCCTGGGAACTGCAGCCTGCAGCCTCACAGTGCTCCTCTCTGCTATGCCTTGTGGTCTAACTCTATCTTGCTTTGACATCCAGACCTGAGCACGCCTGCCGCTCCAGCGATGCCAGCCTTCTGCCGGGGCTGCGTGGCTGTGCGGAAACAGGGGCCTAGGGCTGCCCTGGACTGACGGCCCGGACTCTCGCGGAGGCCCGCCCGCTGCCTGCCTTACCCGTTAGGTTGTTAGGTTCCAAACCTCTGTACCTTCCGGCCTTCGGGAAGCCGGTCCAGTTAGTCGGACGCTCCGCAGAGGATTCTGGGAGATGTAGTTTTCATCCCGGCCTTCCCGCCCGGCTCTTGGACGCATGACGTACTTCCGCGTGCGCCGCCCCGCGGCCGTAGTCGGTAGGGGCGCCGGCGGTGCTGCCTCAGGCTTGTTGTCAGTGTTCACCAGCGGGCCGGGGGCGTTCTGAGTGTCTGTGGCGGTGGATCCGGCCATTGCTGACCAGGCTCTGGTCCAGCGGAGCCCTCCACGGTCGGTCCCGTCGTGGACGGATCCAGCCCGGCCTCTCCTCCCGCATGAGGGCCGCGGAACGGTACGGACTCACCTCTCCGGTTCCTCTGTCCAGGCTCGGAGGTCGCCTGCCCGCGGGGTACTCAGCCCCGGAACCTCACTCTGTGGGGGCGCGAGGTCCCTCCTGGCGGGGGGCGCGGGTGGAAGCAGCAGCGAGGCCCTCACGGTTCGGTGCCTCCCCCGCAGCCTGCACGGAACCGCGCGGGATGGCCAAGACCCGGGCAGCTGCGTGTGGGGTGAGTCGGGACTTTCTCCTTTTCAGAGCTGACGGCGCTGGGCGCGGACACGGTCACCCCTGCACGGCCCCCTCCAGGGCCTGGGCTCACGGGCTGCCCCAGACCCACCCCCCCCCCCCCCCCCCCCCCCCCGGCTCTGGACCTCCGGAACCGTTGTCTTCTGGCATTTGAGTCCGGGCCTCGCCTTCCGCAGTTACACTTACTGCCGGTTGCGGAGCCTGACCTCCGAGGGCAGTGAGGGTCCCGGGGCTGGGGCTGGCGGTGCAGAGCTCGGTTATGCAGGGTTCCTGTTTCCGAGGAGCTGTGGTCTGGGGGGGCGGGAGGTCATCGAGTGAACACCGGGCACAGAGGCAGGCTAATGGGTGGGGGGAGGATTTGGGGTGCAAAGCAGAACGAAGCAGGTTTGGAGGGAGGGAGGGTGCGTGGGCCGCCTGGACCCACGTGGCTGAACTGAGTGGAGCCGGAAGATGATGCTCTCAAACTTGCCCAACCCCACCGACCAGACCGGGCCAGGGCAGCGCCGAGGGTGTTCCCGCCGGGGAGCCCTGTTGGGAGCCGCGTCCAGGCACCGTGTGGTTTGTGGGTGTTGAATAGGCGCTGCCTGGGTCGGGCTGTAGCCGGTGGGAATTCTCAACTGGAAATAAACAGATGGAAGGCGCCTGCCACCGCGTTAGCCCCGATGTGACTGAGCAGAGCCCCGGGAGGGGTCTGGGGGAGGACTCAGCGCAGGGACAGGGAAGGAGGGCCGTGGAGGACAAGAGAGTTTGGAGAAGGTGTTTGTTTTCCTCCCTGTAATTTGAGAAAAGAGTATTTAATACAGTGGACTGTCTAATTTTTTTGGATAAACTTCCTTGTCTCAGTTTACTATGTGTGTATGTATAGGATTCCGTTTACTGTCCTAGTATTTTTCTCTGGGAATATTGACCGGAGTTAATAATAAATGAGATTAGATAACAGTTTGTGCTGTTCTTGCCTGGCGTTGTCTGTGGGATTATGCAAATTTGTACGATGCTGCGCTGTACCCATCATTCCCTGGCTCTGCATCATGTCAGATGTGAGGGGAATTTGCTGTTCCTTGGGTCAGTGATAGGACTGACTTGTAAATATAGTCTGAGACCATTACCTTTTGGAGTTGCTATACCTTTGGTACTATTTCAGTTGCTTTATTTTTTATTTAATTTTTTTTAATTGGAGAGAGAGATATATATAGATATACATACATGGATCGGCTGCCTCCTGCACGGAAACCCTGACTAGGAACCAAACTGGTCACTTTTTCGTCACAGGATGACGCTCAGTCAACTCAGCAACACTGGCTAGGGCTCATGTTTGATTTAAAATGTGAATTTGCTTCAACATCGTGGATATCTTAGCGAACAGTGGGAGCTTTCTGATTTTAGACAACTTCTTTCCACCACTTTTTAAAAAATATTTTTTTAAATTGATTTCCAAGAGGAAGGGAGGGGGAGAGAGAGAGAGAAATATCAATGATGAGAGAGAATCATTGACCGGCTGCCTCCTGCACGCCCCCAACTGGGGATTGAGCCCGCAACCCGGGCATGTGTCCTTGACCAGAATCGAACCTGGGACCCTTCAGTCCGCAGTCCGACGCTCTATCCACTGAGCCACACCAGCTAGGGCTCCACCACTTTTCAATAAGCTGCAGCCCCTCTGACACCCGGACATCAGGTCTTTTTCAAGGTAAAGTGCCATATTTATTGTAACATTTATGTATTTAACTATGAAATGTGTGTAAAACTGTTACTCCTGTGTCACCTAGGATGACTGCATCTGATTGAATGGGGTATGTGTTATTACAGGAATCGTTGTCATTCAAGGATATAGCTATGGACTTCACCTGGGAAGAATGGCAGTTACTGGATTCTGCGCAGAAGTACCTGTACAGGGATGTGATACTGGAAAACTATCGCAACCTGGTGTGTATAGGTAAGTACAGCTTCTCTGTTAATAGACTCTGAGTCATAAGTTGCCATCCCTCTTCCTTTGTTGATTTACCCTGGGGCCTCTGAAGTACTTGATAACCATGGGCATGAACTTTAGGGTCATGTGTTCATCCCTGTTTGGCTAACACCTCCCAATTGTAAACTTTTCCCAAGTACAAATGAGCAGTGTCATGTGGTAGCTCCTGACGTCTCAATCCCTAGCCCACGTCCGTTGTGATTTTCCATTAACAGGGTATCATGGTACCAAACCTGATTTAATCTTCAAGTTGGAGCAAGGAGAAGAGCCATGGATAGGAAATGCCAAAATTTCTCATCAGAGCTGTCCAGGTGGGTGCATGGGAGCCAGGAAGACAGGAGGTGTGGGGGCGCACTGGGTGTAGACACTTTTGTCTAAAGTCCCTGAACCATGGGGCGGTGGGGCCGGGGGTCCTGCTAGTCCTCAGGTAAGGAAATGGTTGTCATTCTGCCCATGTTTGGGCTTCAGACCTCTGGCTCTGCGAGGTAGACGTGCTCTCCTTTTGTACACTCAAGTATTGTTTTCTGGGTTCGTTTTCTTCCTTCTGGCACCTTCTTTCTCTGCCTTCCTTCCCATGGTCATGGACCGTCTCAGGCTTCCAGGCCTCTCACTTGGTGTCACTCATGCCTCCACTTCCCTAACGTGTTTTTTCTCCTTTGCGGTCACAGTTGAATCCCTTAGACTTTCCCCACAGTCTTTTACTTCCTTCTCTTGCCTTCACTGTCTTCGGAGATTTTATTGCCTTCTTCTCTCTTCTCACTGATCACTTTGAAGTTATAACTGTTTCTTTCTTGTCACTTTTTTTCTTTTCTTTTTAAATTCTCACTTGAGGACATACTTAGAGTAAGGGAGAGAAAGAGAGAGAGAGAGAAACATCAATGTGAGAGAAAAACATTGATCAACTGCCTTCCATACATGCCCTGAGAATTGAACCAGCAACCTTTCTGTGCACATGACGACACTCAACCAACTGAGCCACTCTGGCCTGGCAGGCACTTCTCTTAGAATTCTGAAGCCTAACCTGGTCTCCACTGTATTTTTCACTGATTTGATCACCTTAATAATAATTCCATGGCCCCTTTTTCCTTTTGAGTTATCCAAAGGGGTTTATTTCCCAAATTTGGCTGTTTACTCCTATAACTATTGAAAGGCTCTTCCATTCTGAAATGTTAAGCTTTTTTCTCTCTCAGTGTTATAACATCAAAATTGATCTTTTCATCTTCTTTTTCTTCTGTAGTCTGTTCCCAGGTCTGATGTGCTTGCAAGAGTGCTCCCCTGTACTTTCCACTCTTCATTCTCAGTGTCGGAAGTGGGGAGTAATTTCTTCTGAAATCACTGTTCTCCCTCAGTTTTCCTGTTGTTATGATTATTGTTCTTGCACTTTTAGTCTTATATCCTTGCTCTGGGGCTCCCCTTGGGCACCCTGGTCTCCTTTGCTAATCTAGGTACTGCTTTTGTTTCTGTTGGCATTTAACCCTTTGGAACATCTTTACTGTCTCCTGTCTTCTCAATTGTCACCCAGATTAGAGGATGGAGAGGGAGAGAGAGATGGAAACATTAATGATGAGAAAGAATCATTGATCAGCTGCCTTCTGCCTGATCGGGGATCGAGCTTGCAACCCGGGCATATACCCTGACTGGGAATCCATCTGTGACCAACTGGTTCATATGTCAACGCTCAACCTCTGAGTCTCCTTGGCTGCCTAGATCTGTATTCTCTCATACTTGGATAACTCAGCATCTTAGCTGTATTTGAGAACTCAAATATTCCCCTTAGCTGTTGCTGCTAGGTTTATGTGCATAAGCATCCTATCACTAGTCTGAGAATATAAACAAGTATCTTAAACCTCTGCTTCAACCAAAGTAAACAATAAGGATTTATAGTCTCAAATGACCAGTTGTCTGCCATAGGGCAATAACTCCACAGTAGCTTAATTCAGAAGCTTGATGATGTCAGGGACCAGTGTTCCAATTATCTCCCCTTTCTCATCCCCTTTGTCACTGCTAATTTGCTACCCATTTCCACCATGGGACTTGGTTTGGTTTGATTCGGTTCCCTTCACCCCCATGCTTAGATCTCTGGCGCAGGTGCACTTGGCCAATATTTCTTTGAACCAGTGTCAGAGGCCAGAACCAGAGGAAAAGACTCACTACATGGCAGTTCTAAAACTTTCATTCTATATTAAGTTCATGTTATGATTGAAAAATATTTTTCTTTCTAGAAGATTGGAAAGAATGTTACCAGAAGAATCAAGATGAGCTTGAAAGTGTTGAGAGAAACTATGCTTGTAACACATTTGGAAAACTTCATCTGAGCAAAACCCAGGCTTCTTCAAGACAAAGACTCCATAAGTATAACACACTTGGGAAAAAAAGTTTGACACAAAGGTCAGGTTTAACCAGAAACTATCTGAGAAAGAATCCTGATAAGTTTCATGGATATGAACAATCATATTTTCTTAAGCATCCAAGAGCTCACAGTACAGAAAAAAACTGTGTATGCGGTGAATGTGGGAAAGCTTTTCGTTGTAAATCCCAGCTCATTGTTCACCTCAGAATTCATACAGGGGAGAGACCTTATGAATGCACCAAGTGTGAAAGAGCCTTCAGTGCCAAGTCAAACCTTAACGCTCACCAGAGAGTTCATACAGGAGAAAAGCCCTACTCGTGTAGTGAATGTGGCAAAGTCTTCTCTTTCAGGTCACAGCTCATTGTCCATCAGGAAATCCACACAGGAGGGAAACCTTATGGCTGCAGTGACTGTGGGAAAGCCTATAGCTGGAAGTCACAGCTTCTTTTACACCAGAGAACTCACACCGGAGTGAAGCCCTATGAATGCAGGGAATGCGGGAAAGCCTTTAGTTTGAAGTCACCATTTGTTGTACACCAGAGAACTCACACCGGAGTGAAACCCCATAAATGCAACGAATGTGGGAAAGCCTTTAGGAGTAAGTCATACCTCCTCGTTCACATCAGAACACATACAGGAGAGAAACCCTATCAATGCAGTGACTGTGGGAAAGCCTTCAATACGAAGACACAGCTCACTGTACATCAGGGAATTCACACAGGAAATAATCCTTATCAATGCAGCGAGTGTGGGAAGGCCTTCGGGAGGAAGGAACAACTCACTGCACATCTGAGAGCTCATGCAGGAGAGAAACCCTATGGATGCAGTGACTGTGGGAAGGCTTTCAGCAGCAAATCATACCTCGTTATACACAGGAGAACACACACAGGAGAGAGGCCCTATGAATGTAGTTTCTGTGAGAGAGCCTTTTGTGGGAAGTCACAGCTCATTATACACCAAAGAACTCACTCAACAGAGAAGCCCTATGAATGCAGTGAATGTGAGAAAGCCTATCCTAGGAAGGCATCACTCCAGATACACCAGAAAACTCACTCAGGAGAGAAGCCTTTCAAATGCAGTGAGTGTGGGAAAGCCTTCACTCAGAAGTCATCTCTCAGTGAGCATCAAAGAGTTCATACAGGAGAGAAACCATGGAAATGCTCTGAGTGCGGGAAATCCTTCTGTTGGAATTCAGGGCTCCGTATACATAGAAAAACTCACAAGTGAAATTAGAATGAAGCAGATGTTAGAAACATTCTAATAAAACTTGGTCCTTAGGAGACTTCAGATGATAATATAGACAATATATAAGCAGGCAGTCCTAAAAATTCACTCTTATCAAATAAGTCATATAGGAGAGAAACCTATCATATTTGTAATGACTGTTTAAAAGATTTTAGAAATAAGTCATATACAAACTTGATAGAAGAGAATAACTGAAGAAATTGAGCAGGAACTATATCAAATGTGCTGGCATCATTATGAAGATGTAATTTTAAGAATTCATATTGAGAACACTTTATAAATTTATTAAATTGGGAAAGCATTTTCTCATAGAAAATGTGTTAAATGGAGAGTCACATTCCAAATTTGAAGCTATGTTTTAGAGTGAAGAAAATAATTATAAATGGTAGACTTTTACATGGTGGAGTATAAAGGTTTTTATTTTAATATGTAAATAAAATGTAAAGATAAGGGACATATTCTGTAGGTTAAGGAATATTTAGGGTGACTTTCATGAACAGCACTGAATAGCATTTTTAAAACTATTTTTATTGACTTTAGAAAGATGAAGGGAGAGAGAAAGACATTGATCAGCGCCTCCTACATGTTCCTTAGCAGGGATTGAGCCCACAACGCGGGCATGTGCCAGCAACCTTTCAGTGCACAAGACAACGCCCAACCAGCAGCCATGCTGGCCAGGGCCTCAACAGCATTTTTTAAAATTTTGTTCTTTTATTTTCAATGTAACTTGTTATACTTAATAGTTTGTGGAATAACATCCCCCAGTATTCTTCATGTTAAATAACTATCAGTATTGTCTCTATTTCTTAGCAATATAGCTAATATAATGTTGCTTTTAATAAATGAAAAGGTACGGTTCTCACTCCAAATGAGTTCGCTTATTCAGGAGTCTGCGTAAGTGGGTCTGGCAATAATCATGGGGCTGCTGAAGAGAACGCATTGTAATGAACGTCGAGTATATTTTAGCAGCTCGGTGTCCATTCCCCTGTAGTTTTCTCTGCAGAAGTACCTCTGTGTGTGCATCCTTGTGGTGTCTTTTCCTCTAGTGACAGGGAGGCATTATTCCCATTATTGGATAATAGTAGCCTCTTTTCCAGGATTTTTAATTTAATTCAATCTCACATGAACCATAAAGGAAATGTGGGAACTCCTATGTTCTTCTCCCAGAATTCTATTCAGATCATCGGTTCCTGCGGTATTGATATCCTAGACTAACTGAATACTGTCCCTTTTTTAACCTGGTTTTCTGGCTTTATGGGTGCTTCCTCATATCTTTTTAATAAAAAAATATTTTTTCAGTTAAAGTTAAGGAGAATGAGTTTATCTTTCTTATAACTGTAGGGCTTTAGTTGATAAATTGTTGCTCCAGAGTAGTGTATAGATAACAAAATGTTAGAGAAAAGTGGGGTATGTGGTTTAGATTTTTTCCTAAAATGAGAAAATCTTTCCTATTCTTGTTTACAATCCAAGATGGAAACTTTTTATCCCATAATATGAAATGGTGTTATTGTTTGCGTACACCAAAAAGTTTGTGGCCCTTGATAAGATTCTGGGAACTCTGAGGAGCTATTTCCATAGAAGAACTTTAAATTTATGAGGAAATATGGGACAGGAGATGAGATGGATACTTCTGGTCATATCAGCTCTTAAACAGTGACAGACCTGAAGCCCTGAACTCTCACCTCAAAGCAACTCTTGTGACATTAATGAAATAATTGCTTACTCATAGCTGTAGGGTTCAGATAGTGGAGGCTAATATATACAATTGCTGAATTAAAAAAGTCATCCATTTCAAATGTTCATTAATCCCTTATGTCAACATGCATTGGTCTAGAAAAGGTCTGATACTTTGAGTAGAGATATTTGAGGAATCAGAACAGCCTAGCAAGCTCTGATAAATTGCACTGTATACTCTTCATTCAGGGACATAGACTACATGTTGGCAAACTACAGCCCACTGGCTACCTGCAGTTTGCTGCTAATAGAGTACAGAGATAAATTGGAGAATGGATTGGTAAGCAGAAAGGAATTATATCATAAATATTTGGAAGATTCCATTTATCCATATTGCTAAAAATGAGAAAGCATACTGTGGAGAGAACACCCAGGATGTGGCTGGACAACAACTGTTTGTTAAAGATGTTAGGTGTGTGACTTATAAATCCAATTAGTTATCTCAGCAGAAATACTACCAACTTGGACAGAAGGGGACAGAGAAGGGTTGAAATGAAGGAATGTTGTGGGACTTCTGAAATTCTACAGGCAGGAAAAAAGCCGACAGAGCTATCTAGCTGTAAACATGATTTAACCTTAAAAGGGGGGAAGGGGAATGTCCTCAAAGCAGTACCCCAAGTGGGCTCAGAGGACAGAGCATTTAGCCAAAGAGCACTTGGAAATCTCTGCAGCTAAATATCCCAGTTCACTGTAAGTACTACTTTTCACAAAATAGAACACAATTTAGCCAAGTTCTCTCCCACTTTAGTACAAAGGTCTCCTTTTTCTTCAATCTCCAGTAACATGTGACTCATGTTTATCCCAACACCTTACCAAAGGTACCTTTACCATTTGTATTTCTACCAAGTTGTCTCAAGGCAATCTGGGCTTTCTCTATCAAATGCCTCAAAACTCTACCATCTGCTACCAATTCCAAGCCATCTCCACATTTTTAGGCATTTGCTTTAGCAGCACCCTATTTTCTAGTACCAAAATCTAGAATATTGGTGTAAATGTATAAACAAGTAGGGAAGAAGGGAAAGCTCTTCCTTACAGTGGAATTTCACTTTATAAATACCAAAGGAAAGGCAAGAACCGTGAATGCTAAAACTAAGTGGGTGAAAGTTTTATGAGAGAATATTTCATTAGTCTCAACACATCTGCCCACAGAATATTTATTAATTACAATTGGAAAAATAGTAACTTTACAAAAGACAAATATGGCATTTATCACCTTAAGCTATCAGAATTAATATTGTCATTAATGGTACAAACATAATATTTTGAAATTCTTGATATGAACTCTGAGAGTACAACATCACCTCTGTAGTATTCCTGCCAAAACTGCAAAATTGGAATCTAAATTGTGAGGAAATATCTAACAAACACAAGTTGAGATCCATTCAGCATGAAAATGGGACACACTTTTAAAAAAAAATGTTGAGGTCACGACACAAAGTCTTCTCCAGTATAATGTAGCTAAAGATATTTGACATTGGATACCAACACCAAATTTTGTTTCTGGGACATTATCAGGACAATTGATGGAATCTGAATAAGTTCTTTGTATTAGATAAATAGTACTGCATGTATGTTACTTTCTTCAACTTGACTCAAACCCAAAGGACAAATTTATATTGTTCAACCTTAGAAATATATAATATGTCCAAGATAACTCAATATTAGAGTTTACTAATATATTCATCTTGTGAAAATTACTAAAGGGAATATTTAAGAAAATGGAGTCAGGAGGCCAGAGGGGGAGCTCTCACACAGTACTACTTGATGTCATTTACAGGAAGAATTGCCAATTACAGATCCCAACATAAGAAATCGTCAAAAGGAAAGAATCACCAATTACAGGCCCCAACAGAAGAGATATATATTGCATCTCCTACAAGAAATTGAGAAACCGAACACCCCTGCAGCTCAGCCAATGAAACCACCCTCCTCCTGAACTCTTGCTTTTCCCCAATGAACTTTTGTTCAAAGCTACTCCTCCCAACTTCTTCCTTTTTCTCCATAAAATAGCATTCCTTTCTTTTGTTTGTTGAACTTGCCTATGGCTTTTGCTATAGCATGCTCGTCCTGAATTAACCCATTTTTGCTGGCAAAATAACTTTTATTTTTAAGGCCAATAATCATATTAACCATTTAATGTAGAAATAGGTTAATATAAAAAACATTACTACCCAGATAGCTTAAGGAAAATATTCAATACATTTCAGCAATTCTTCTTGATAAAATTCTTAACAAACTCAGAATGAAAGGTAACTTCATTTTAAGATGATAAAAAACAACTGCCAACCCCATAGCAAACATAATTAAAGCAAAACTTTAAAACATAATTAAAGTCAGGACCTACTGATTCTATTTCTCATACTGTTAAGCATTGAACTGGCATACTATTCAATGCAAGAGGACAAAAAAATGAAGATTAATAATTATATGGACTAGAAAGAAAGAGAAAGAATTATTTTTACTTTATTTTATTTTTTAAAGAATATTTTTATTTCATAGCAGAAGGTAGAGCGATACAGAAACATCAGTGATGAGAGAGAATCATTGATTGGCTGCCTCCTGCACGCCCCCTACTGGGGATCGAGTCCGAAACCCAGGCATGTGCCCTTGAACAGAATGGAACCCGGGACTCTTCAGTCCGAAGGCCAATGCTCTATCCACTGAGCCAAAGCAGCTCGGGCAAGAATTATTGTTATTAGAGGCAAGATCTGAAAAGTGATTTTAGCAATGTTGCTAGGTACAAATCAATATTTTCCTATATGCCATCTGTCTTAGTCGTCTCTGGCTGCTGTAACAAAATACCACACACTGCTTGCCTTAAACACAGAAATTAATTAATTTTCTCACAGTCCTGGAGGCTAGAAGTCCAAGACCAAGATGTCATCAGGGCCAGTTTCTGGTGAGCGCTCTCTTCCCGGCCTGCAGACAGCCACCTTCTCCTGTCTTCACATGGCCTTTCCTTGGTGTGTGTCTAGAGAGAGAGCTCCCTGCTTCTTATTAAGGACAACAATCTTATGGGATCAGGGCCCCAACCTTATGACCACATGTAACCCTAATTTTCTTAAATGCCCATCTTCAAATAGAGCCACACTGGTGGTTAGGATTTCAATATATGAATTTTGGAGGTACACATTCAGTTCATAGCATAATAGCCAATAAGAAAATATACAAGGGGAGTGGGAAAAACTGACCATAATATCAACAGGCATGATAAAACACTTAGGAATAATACGTCTTATATTATGTTGAATTTAAAATCAGATCCAGGAATAAATATTTTAAAAACTTGCATAAACTGAGGATTTATTAATAAAATGTTAAAATGCTACGTATTAGCACCTCACCCCCTCCCCCACCCCCACTCCCACCTCCCAGCTGCTTCCCTCTCCTCTCCATCCCCTCCACCTCCCAGCAGCTCCCCTGCGAAAAAAATAAAAATAAAAAAATAAAATGCTACGTATTAAAGTTCATAAAGGAACTGAAAAGAAAAATTGAAAGATCTGCTCAGATGCTCATCTACTGAACAACACCGGCCGGGCTAGAATGCACATTTAACTTAAAATTTTTCTTTTAATCTTATCGAAGTGATTATATTTTTCCTTTGACTTATTTTTTTTTTTAATTAAATCTTTATTGTTCAGATTATTACATTTGTTCCTCTTTTTTCCCCCCATAACTCCTCTCCTTCCAGCTCCCACCCCACCCTCACTCCCCACCCACTGTGTTCATCCATAGGTGCATGATTTTTGTCCAGTCACTTCCCGCATCTCCCACACCCCTTTTCCCCCCAAGAATAGTCAGTCTATTCCCTTTCTATGTCCCTGATTCTATTATAATCACCAGTTCATTCTGTACATCAGGTTATTTATTCACTTGATTCTTAGATTCATTTGTTGATAGATGCATGTTTGTTGTTCATAATTTGTATCTTTACCTTTTTCTTCTTCTTCCTCTTCTTAAAGGATACCTTTCAGCATTTCATATAATACTGGTTTGGCGGTGATGAACTCCTTTAGCTTTTCCTTATCTGTGAAGCTCTTTATCTGACCTTCAATTCTGAATGATAGCTTTGCTGGATAAAGTAATCTTGGTTGTAGGTTCTTGGTATTCAGCACTTTGAATATTTCTTGCCATTCCCTTCTGGCCTGCAAAGTTTCTGTTGAGAAATCAGCTGACAGTCGTATGGGTATTCCCTTGTAGGTAATTGAGCCTCTTTCTCTTGCTGCTTTTAAGATTTTCTCTTTGTCTTTTGCTCTTGGCATTTTAATGATGATGTGTCTTGGTGTGGTCCTCTTTGGATTCCTTTTGTTTGGGGTTCTCTGCGCTTCTTGGACCTGTAAGTCCATTTCTTTCTCCAGATGGGGGAAGTTTTCTGCCATTATTTCTTGAAATAGGTTTTCAATATCTTGCTGTCTCTCATCTTCTGGCACTCCAATAATTCTGATATTAGACCGCTTAAAGCTGTCCCAGAGGCTCCTTACACTATCTTCACACTTTCGGATTCTTTTTTCATTTTGCTTTTCCAATTGGGTGTTTTTTGTCGAATCTTTTGTTTGATTATTGTGCTCCTCTGGTCTGCTATTGGGTATAATATTCTTTATTTCAGTCCGTGTATGCTTACTTTCTAATTTCTTTATCGTAGCATCGAGGGTCTCATTAGTTTTCGTGAGGTTCTGCACAAATTTATGGCAAGCCCTCAAAATTGCGATTCTTAGCTCCATATCCTCCATTTCTGTCATGTTTTTTTGTCTCCGCATCTTTTATGCTTTCTTGGTGCACCCCCTTGTGGTCTCCGTGGGCAGTCTTGTTCTAGCCAAGCCTTAATTGTTGTAGTTAACACTAGAGGGGTTTGACCACCAGGCCGACTGGCTATAGGAATCAGCTGTATGGAAAACGTCTGCCTTCTGGGGAGGCGCTAATCCAGCCTTTGCCTGAGGCGATCGGCAAATGGCTGTGCGCAGGGTTTGGGCGGGGCGGGATCAACAGGGCGGGCGGAGGGAGCAGTTATGGCCACGCTCAGTCCCGTTCCCAGAGGCTCTGCTTCTCAGAACCCCGGCAGCCGCTGCAAACTTCGGAGAGAAAGCTGCCCTCAGGTTCCAACTGATGCCGGATAATCCCGCTTCTCCCGTTTGAGTCTGGGTCCCTAGAGACTCGCCCAGATCTGGAGCCCAGAGTCTGAGACTCACTCCCGACAGAAAACGACAACCGCGCCCTCAGCCACCAGCCCGCTTTGCGCGCGCACCTCGGTACCTTTGTATTTTCCACACTGCGCCGCCTCTGAGCCTCGATTTGCTGTTCTCTTTCCTTCTAGTTGTAGAGTCTCTCTTCAGCCAGCCTTCCTGTGGTTCTGGGTGATGTCCGTTCAGTCTTTTAGTTGTATTTTTTAAATGGTTGTTTGCGGCAGCGGTCTCCGGTGTTTCTCCTTTGACTTATTGATAAGGTAACATTAATGGGTAGCCAGATCCTCTTTGTGTTTCTAGAATAGAACCCACTTGGTTATAGCATATTTTTGTAAGGTATTGCCAGCTTCTTCTGTTAATAATTTCTCAGTATTTTTGCACGGATAGTAGTAATTAAGTTTTGTCTACGCTTCCTTTTTAAATCATTACATTTGTTGATTTTGGTGTCCTATGTTATTTGATAAATATAAAAGGTTCCTCCTAATTCCTCAGGAACTATTTAAATATAATAATTCTCTGCTGGATGTCTGGAAGAATTCACCAGAAACTCAATGACTGATGCTTTTCCTTCTTTTCTCTGTATTTTTATTTACTTTTAAAATTTATTTATTTTTAGGGAGAGAAAGGGAAAGAGAGAGAAACCTTGGTGAATAAGGACCACGCTCCAACCAACTGAGCTACTCGCCAGGGTTCCATGACTGGTGCTTTTCGACAGAGAATCTCTGAAATTGTCTTCGTTTTCATCCATGATTAGTTTTTCTCATTTATTGGGTTAAATTTGATATATCTATTTGTGCCATTAAAATTTTTCAAATTTATTAGCACCGAGAGGATTCTCATTCAGTTTGCTGTGTCTGGTTATTTATCCATTCTTCCTCCTACCCTTTCTCTCTTTATGGGAATAGTTACTAATATATTTACCACTTTCCCCCACAGCATTGGAATGAAGGATCGGCTTTACCTTTTCCCACCGATTAACTCCTCTCTGCTTTCCACAATTTTTTTAAATTCCGTTTCCCTCAATGGAATGCTTAAGCCAATTGTCTTTTTTTAAGAAACCTACTTTTCGGTTTCAATTCCTAATCTTTTAAAATCCTAGCCTTTAAGTCCCTCCCGAAAGCGTACTGCCGGAGCTCGCCGCCCTTCCGCGTCTCCAGGCAACCAGCGCTGCTAGGACGCCGGGCCGCCGGGCCTTCTGGGAAATGTAGTCCGAAGGTGCCTTCTTCCCGGGTACGTGCACGCGCGTTCCCATGGCCACCGACGCTTGCAGGTAGCGCCCCTTTTCTTTGTCCTTCGGCGCCGCGTGAGAGGCGAGTGCGCGCGAACACCCTCCCGGCTGCAGCCAGTCCCGACCCCACGGATGCGCCGGGGTCGCACGGAGGCCCACGGGCTGGAGGCGCTGTGCTGGCCCGGGGCGGGGGGTGCGGCGAGCCTGGGTGCGGCGATCGGGTCACGTGGTTCCGGGGCCGGCGCGTCCGAGGTCAGAGACTTGGGGAGTCGGTGTTGGCGTTGTTGCGGGTTCGGTCCTTGGGTTGGCGGCTGGGGCGTGTGGGGTCCCAGGGTGGGGGAGCCCCGGTGGGAGATCTGGGGGTCGCTGGGCTGCAGGCTTCGAGGCCGGTAGGCGTGGCGCTTATGCCGGCAGTGAGTCCGGGGTGTCTAGTGGGGTGCGGCCGGTCCGCGCGGCCTGGCCAGGCGGCGGGGGTCCGGGGTCAGGTCCGGGCCTGCGCGCACAGGTCGCAGGCTCTCGGAGGTGTCCTGACGGGGCTCCGAGTGTGGGAGAGCAGGGCCCTGTCTCCCGAGGCTTCACCCCTTGCCCCCCCCCCCCCCCCCGCCCCGGGTTCTTATTTCTTTTGGACTTTCAGGCCGATTTTTTAAATTGGCGCCTCCCGCACGTGGCATCCCTGGACGAGTTGGGCCGGGAGCCCAGGTCCGGTCCTGTTGAAGGAAGGGCTGGGGCTTATGGCCCAACAGAAAGAGCTGATGGTGCGAGTGCCCGGATCCCCAGGGCTAGTCCCGTGCTGAGGGTGACTCCATTGCTATCCCACTCCACCCTGACCTCACCCAGCTCAGCTTGACGTTAATCAACAGTTTTTAAAAGCGTTTCTCTCCTAAAATAAAACAAAAAAAGAAAGAAAGAAAAGAAAAGGCAAACGACACCCCCCTCCGCATTCCCCGAAAACACACACACACACACACACACACACACACACACACACTGGTGACAGCTGCTGGTGTGGCAGGGACGTCATCACTGGCCTGAAGTCCTTAACCCTCCACTGACGATTTCTGGGTCTAACGGTTTTCCTAGGAAAGTGAGGGAGTGGAGAGAAATGACCCCCCCTCACCCCCGAGTTCCCATGCTTTTTGCTGTCATTGAAACATACTTTCTAAGTATTTGCTGCTTGCTTTGTTTCAATCGTGTAATGCTAAACTGAAACTGCTCTGCTTGTCTCGTGTTTATTTTTTGGTTTAAGGACTAACGTTAAAAAAAATTTATACTTTATTGTAAATTTAAAATGTGTCCTCCGTAGTCAGTTTTGAGCATCTTGATAAACAGGTTCAAACGAAAATCATTATTCCTTCAACAGGAGATAGTCACTGCTAACATTTTGGTCCATTTCTTTGAGCCATTAGTGTGTATATGTTTTTAGTACTTCTTATTTATATTTCCTTTAAAAACACAAAATTGGGACTCTGCTGTATATGCTGCTTAAAACCATTACGGTATATCATGAGTGTCTTTTTGTAACTTGGAATATTTTGACCCAAGTGGTAAGTTTAAATTAACCTGGGGGGTTTTTCAACTGGGCTATTTTTTTTTTTTTTTTTAGTAAGGGAAAGTTTATAGAAAGTTACAGAAGTAGCAGAAGGGCCCTTAAAACTTCGAGAAAGAAGGAGAGCGGTTTGTGCCTTGAGGGATGCGAGAGGAGAGTCGGCGTGTCCTCAGGAAAAAGAGAGAGAGCAGCTGTCTGTCTTTTTTTGCGTATTTTGCCCCTTGCTGTCGTTTCTGGACGGACTGTGTCGCTCCCACACGAGGACCATAAGCACCGACTCTGGGCCTTTGTCCTCCCTCCCCTCCACTATCGCTGAGTTGCTGTGGTCACTGCTCTCGGGTGGATGGGGGCGACCAATGGCCCAGACCTGCCACTTCCTAGGCATGTCCTTGATGTTGGGCACATTGATGAACCTGTGTGCTGAGTGCAGTGGAAAAGGCAATACGGTGCATAAGGCACTGACGTATAAGTGTAAATGTTACTTCTACTGATTCTGTGCCTTTCCTCTGAAATTCCTTCAGACCTTGGTGCTGGGTGGAACTGCAGGATGATGGTGAAGGCGGCCGCTTCCATCTGAAGGTAAATGTGAGAGCTGCCACTGAGAGCTGTCACACTATCCAGGAAGCTGCCAAGGTAAAAACAAAACAAAACCCGGCAATGAAGGGCTTAGGTTTCCATTTGCTGAGGGGACATGTGAGAGCCAAATATAAGAATTCAGGGGGAACTTCTCCCGCAAGGGCCAACTTCCAAAAACATTTTTTTTAAAAATTGATTTCAGAGAGGGAGAGAGAGATAGAAACATCAGTGATGAGAGAGAATCATTGACTGGCTGCCTCCTGCATGCTCCCTACTGGGGATTGAGCCCACATCCTGGGCATGTGCCCTTGACCAGAATTGAACCTGGGACCCTTCGGTCCACAGGCCGACGTCCTGACCACTGAGAAAAACCAGCTAGGGCCAAAAACATTTTTTAAATTAAAGTAAAATAAGGGTGAGTTTTCATTGTTCTGAGTAGCAAACCTAAATTGCATCAGAAATATTTTCCAGCTACCATACTGATGGCTTATCAGGCCCTGTTCACCTGAAATTTTCAGTTCAGTATATTCTCTGCAATAAGCTTTCTAAGATTCTATCTGCCTAAAATAGAGTATCTTCACAGCATCTCTTAAAGCTTCTTTTTAAAATTTGTGGATTTTTTTTCTTCTTTTTAAACTTTTTATTGATTTTTTAAAAAAAAGAAGGGCGGAGAGAGAAAGGAGCATCAATGCAGGACAGAAACATCAATCCGTTGCCTCCAGTACTCGCCACAACCAGGGATCAAACCTGCAACCTGGGCATGTGCCCTGACCGGGAATTGAACCCGCCACAACCTGGTACATGGGATGACGGTCCAACTGACTAGCTACAACACGGGCCAGGGCCACAGCCCCTCTTAAAGTGACTTACACTTCACTTTCCACAGTGAACATGGAATGGATCTCAGACTTACTTTATTTCTGATTTTTTTTTTTTTTTGGTTTGTTTGTTAATCTTTACTCGAGGATATATTTTTGCATTGATTTTTGAGAGTGGAAGGGAGGGAGGGAGAGGGAGGAGAGAGAGGCAGATTGAGAGAGAGAGAGAGAGAGAGAGGTGTCGATGTGAAAGAGGCACATCGGTTGGTTACTTCCCACATGTGCCCCTACTGGGCCAGGGATCGAACCTGCTACCCAGGCACTTGCCCTGGACTGGCAATCGAACCCTCGACCCTTCCGTGTATGGGCCGATGCTCTAACCACAGGGAAACACCAGCCAGGGCCCTGATATTACGTCATCTGTCTGCGGGGACATAGACTTCCGCTGTTCTTTCCCTCCAGGTCCCCCTCCTGCCCAATAACCCGTTTCAGTTGTATAGGAAACACCCTCTGGCCTTAGATGGTCATGAATTCCTAGTTCGTAGCAAGAGAACATTTGAGGTCAGTGTGACTGTACCAGTTGAAGTGCATCTGTCCCTAAGTCCGTAGATCCTGGCTTCTCACACATGAGCCTCCTCTGCCAACATAAGAAAGGAGTTCCTGGAGCCAAGAACCCGTTCCCAGCGTCCGAGACCCAGCCACGACCTCACACCAGCGCTCTGGGGCACGAGCAGAGGACGCGCAGCATAGAAAGAGCTCAGGCTTGCTAATCACCTCACACAGGGAACAGAAAATGACCACGTTACAGGTGAGTGGATTGTTTTTTCCTGGTTATTTTTCCAGGAGATTAGAAGTATGTAAGTTTTCCAGTGAAAAAGAAAAATAGAAATAGTTAAGGAATTAGGGGCAAATAGCTTCAGAAGAAAAGATCTGGATTGGAACAAAA
Organism: Myotis yumanensis; assembly: GCF_028538775.1. NCBI lineage: Eukaryota > Metazoa > Chordata > Mammalia > Chiroptera > Vespertilionidae > Myotis > Myotis yumanensis. The sequence continues at coordinate 28,611,895 of NW_027223770.1, forward strand.
TTGGAGCAGTAATACATTAACTGTAGGCCCTTGTGATACTCCTAAGGTTTTCATTGTTATAGGCCATAATTACTGAAAATGAGCTGCACTGTTGGTTCTCAATTTCTTGGGCAGACGTACTAAATAAACATGAACATTTATGTGAGTTGTATTGTCCAAAGAGAAAAGCAAATTAATTCTTCATGTAAAGTAAATATTTATATACTCACTCGTTGATGAAGTCTTTTAATAAATGATATAGTGGGTAATGTCCTCAAGAGCAATATTGTAATAAATACACGTGTCTTATGGCCATTTTTCACAATTTTCCACTGAGTGTGACTATAATTATTTATTTACCTCTTTAATTGTGAAGCAGAAACACATGCAGAATAAAATTAAAAGGAAAAATACGCAGAAAAGTAAACAAAAGGTAAAAAGTACAGTTTAATGAATGATTAGTTGAATACACATGAAATTCCCATTCAGGTCATAACGTCTCCCCCCTGACAAAGAAGACCGGTGACCTCGCTCCCTGTCACACTCCCCTCGGACCAAGGACAGCCTCGTGATGCCCTGTCCACCAGACTTCTCCCCTCAGAGGGAGCCAGGGCCCGATTCATAGCCGGTCCCTGCTTTTCTGTGCAGTGTCTTTCTGAGATTCATCCTGAAACCCTGTCGTCTGGTGTTGTGCGCTGGCGCAGACGCATCTCTGTCCTTCCACTTCGTGTTTGCTCCTGTCACTTACCTGTTTGTTTGTGACATCATTGCAGTTACAGTGAAGAAGGTGAAAGTGCAGGTGTTTTTATGCATCAAAATGATATTTTTGTTTATCATGCTTCTTTTAAATCTTGGTTTGTCCCAGTAATTCCATCTAAGGCAGTGGTTCTCAACCTTCCTAATACCCTTTAATACAGTTCTCATGTTGTGGTGACCCCCAACCATAAAATTATTTTCGTTGCTACTTCATAACTGTAATGTTGCTACTGTTATGAATCTTAATGTAAATACCTGATAGGCTATATGTGTTTTCCGACGATCGCGAGCCACAGGTTGAGAACCGCTGGCCTAGATGGAGCATTTCATTAGGCGTTGCAAAACGATAACATCCCACTTGTATCATTTTTTCTTTATTGACTGGATTACTGCTTTCTAGTTTGGCAAGATATGTCAAGGCTGTTTGTATATCCCCCCAACCCCACCTGCAATTAAGATAAAATAGTAACACAAAATGTATTTATTTATTTATTTTCAAAAATTTTTTTTATAGATTTCAGAGAGGAAGGGAGAGGGAGAGAGAGAGAAACATCAATGATGAGAGAGAATCATTGATCGGCTGCCTCCTGCACAGCCCCCACTGGGGATCCAGCCTGCAACCCGGCCTGTGCCCTTAACTGGAATTGAACCTTGGATTCTTCAGTCCACAGGCCGACACTCTATCCACTGAGCCAAACTGATTAGGGCTGCCAAGACTTTTTATAACAAATAAATGTTAATTACTTTTTCTGTTTTTGGTATATTAATTTTGTTTATTTAATCTGTTTATTCATTTTCATACTATTTATTCCTTATGAAATCTAGACCTTCTTTTTGAAAAATTTAAATGTGCTTTTAAAAACTCTGTGTTAGCCCTAACCGGTTTGGCTCAGTGGATAGAGTGTCGGCCTGCGGACTGAAAGGTCCCAGGTTCGATTCTGGTCAAGGGCATGTACCTTGGTTGCGGGCACATCCCCAGTAGGGGGTGTGCAGAAGGCAGCTGATCGATGTTTCTAACTGTCTATCCCTCTTCCTTCCTCTCTGTAAAAAAAAAATCAATAAAATATATTAAAAAAAACAAAAAAAACTCTGTGTTAGGTGTATCTATATTTGCAGTTCCTGTGATTTGCATGCTTCCATTTTCAGATATACTTTGCATCCCTTGAAGTGATCATCTATTTTTTCTTACTCTATTAAGGTAGTGAATATCATTGCCTTTTTAGAAAATGGTAAACCAACTTGGTCTTAATATATCTTGTTCTTTATATATTGCTCAATCTAGTTTGGTAATATGTTTAGGATTTTCATCAGTGTTTTTGTGTGAGTTGGCTTTTGCTTTTCCTTTCTTGCAGTATCCTTATTGGGTCTTGTTACCAAGATTATACTGGTATCAAAAAGTTTAGGGTTATATTCTTGCTTTAATATTCTCTATGAGTTTAGTAAAATTGGAATAATTACTGCATTAAATGTTTACAGAATTAACTGGTAAAGCTTTTTTTGTGTGTATGAGACTTTAACTCAGGGGACCGATACGTTTCACATGCCCAATGCATTGTTGTAAAATCATTAAGGGTAAATGAGTCACTCAAACAACAAGATAAAACAATAGATTTTAATGTAACAGAATATGACAAGTTTTATCATTTTTATTTTGCCAGCACCTCTTCTGGTGCCAAATTTGAGGTTAGGTATTTTATTGGTTCAGAAGATTTAAAGTTGTGTGGTCCAGTTCTTGTGTGTTACATAAACGGAATGATGGAAGAATGCATAATGGCATTTTATCCCACAATATGATACGAAGGTGGGGGCACAGTGGGCATTGTCTAGGACTTGCCAGGCTAAGATTATGTTCTCAAGCGCCAGCACTTCTGTTCTGTATCACGGAGTGGTAGCTGGTTCAGTTTCACCAGGACTGTGCTTTCACAGGAGTCAGTCTCATTTGAACACTTGTCTGTGGACTTCACCCAGAAGGAATGGCAGCTGCTGGACCCCTGTCAGAAGGACTTATACAAGGATGTCATGTTGGAGAACTACAGCAGCCTGGTGGCACTGGGTAAGGAAGCTTCCCAGAGGACCTCATGGTGCCCAGTACTTTGCTTTTGCTTTTTTTGTTGCTGAGAGTTGTAGGACTTCTGAAATTGCTAATGATTTTGGATCTAAATATAGAAGTCCAAAGTTTCTTGGAGTATGACACCAGGGAAAGTATTTGGATGAAGACTTCAATAATGAAGTCTTTCATTGTGCAGCCTCTGAGACTCAATAATAGCCGCAGTGGTATTGGTAGCATCTAATGTAGACAACTCACTGTGTTCCACATACTGTTCCTATATCGACTCCGTAATCATTAGAATAACCCTGTGGGACAGGAATGATTATTCTCCTCTGTTTTTCTAATGAGGACATTGAAGAAAGGAAGGTTAAGTAACTTTCTAAAGGAATGAAAGAGCCTGGATTTCACTGAGCCCAGGTCACTGGCTTCAAGCCTCTGAATCGCTTAATGGTTTTGGACAGGAATCATAAAAGTAAGTCAAAGATTCTTAGACCCTCTTAGCCACCAGGGAGACCATTACCACTTCTTTGAGAATTACTTACTCTGTTGATATACAAATGGTTAGCTTAACTGAGTCTATTCTGATGCCAAACCGTGCCCATTCCTCAGGGGCCATAAGCCCAAGCATTCAGGGCCAAAACCTCGGTGATTTTCCTTGAATAGGGTATGAATTTATGAAACCTGATGTCATTTTCAAGTTGGAACGAGGAGAAGCACCATGGATAGAAGATGGAGAAGTTCCAAGTTCAGACTCTCCAGGTGAGTGTATAAGAACCAGGCGGATGGGAGACGGTACAAGTACAGTCTCAGCTGGTTATGGGGGTGGCATCTTTGACACGTGCTGTGGAGTGCTCCTTTCAAATTCTCTAAACCTTTGACACCAGCTATCAAGTACGTCCTCTTTTTACACGTGGCTTCTTGCTTTTGGCTAAAGTGAAATGGTTCCAGGGTCATGATGTCGTCTCCCATCTGTCACATCTTGGTCTTTGACTTTTTGTTTGGTTTTCTGCCTCCGGCATGTTACTCTCCTTGTGTCCTCCCTTCTCCTCTGGTTGGTGAAACTTCTGTTTTGTACATTTAAGAGTTTTTCTCTTTTTCCTCATTTTGGGTGTCTGATGCCCAGAGAAATACCCAGTGAAAGCCCACTCTGTTCAGTCTTACTGTACTAGAAAACAATCATTATTCCTTCCAAAGAGTTTGTTCTTTTCCTCTATTTAAAAAAAATATGTTTTTATTTATTTGAGAGGAAGAGAGAGAAAGATAGGAGCATCAGTGGTGAGAGAGAATCATTGATTGGCTGCCTTCTGCATGCCCCACACTTGAACCGTGACCTCCTGGTTCATGTCTATGCTCAAACACTGAACCACGCTGGTTGGGTTATAACCAATGTCATTTTTCTTTATAGAACAAGACTTTCAAGTAAATAGTCACATGATGTGGAACCAGGATAACCAAGGGAAGCCTAAAAATACGAAACAAGATTATGAATGTGATGCATTTGGAAAAAATTTCAATCAGAGAATAAACTTTGTTCCTTTAAGGAAATCAAACAATGAAGGTGATGTAGATGGATTAACTTTAAAACGTCATTTAGATTTACTTCTTCCAAAAGCTGATTATGGAAAAATAGAACGAGATGACTTAAATGTATTTGATAAATTGTTTCTCCATACCAAGCCTGAGGAAACTGATACTTGGTTAAAACACTATGAGTGTGATAAATATGATAATGTTAACTATAAGAAGTCACAGATTATCATCTATCACAGAAATCGTTTGGGGGAGAAACTTTATGAATGCAGTGAATGTAGGAAACGCTTCAGTAAGAAATCCAGTCTCATGAAGCACCAGAGCAGACATATAAGAGAGATAGCGATTGGCTGTGGTAAATCGGACAAAACCTTTCCGCAGAAGTCACAGTTCATTACACATCACAGAACTCATACAGGAGAGAAACCTTATCATTGTAGCCAGTGTGGGAAAGCCTTCTCCCAAAAGTCACAACTCACATCCCATCAGAGGACACACACAGGAGAGAAACCATATGAATGTGGGGAATGCGGGAAAGCCTTCTCCCGGAAGTCACATCTGATATCCCATTGGAGAACACACACAGGAGAAAAACCCTATGTGTGCCATGAATGTGGGAGGGCCTTTAGTGAGAAGTCCAATCTTATTAATCATCAGAGAATTCATACAGGAGAGAAACCTTTTGAATGCAGAGAATGTAGGAAAGCTTTTAGCAGAAAGTCACAACTCGTTACACATCACAGGATTCATACAGGAACGAAACCCTATGGGTGTAGTGATTGTAGAAAAGCCTTCTTTGAGAAATCAGAGCTCATTAGACATCAGACAGTTCATACTGGAGAGAAGCCCTATGAATGCAGTGAATGTCAGAAAGCATTCCGAGAGAGGTCGAGTCTCATTAATCATCAGAGAACCCACACAGGAGAGAAACCTCATGGGTGCATTCAGTGTGGAAAAGCTTTCTCCCAGAAGTCACATCTGATATCACATCAGATGACACACACGGGAGAGAAACCCTTCGTATGCGTTAAATGTGGGAGGGCCTTCAGCAGGAAATCCCAGCTGGTTCGACATCAGAGAACTCACACGGGAGAAAAGCCCTATGAATGCAGTGAATGTGGGAAAGCTTTCAGTGAAAAATTAAGCCTCACTAATCACCAGAGAATTCATACAGGAGAAAAACCCTATATGTGCAGTGACTGTGGGAAAGCCTTTTGTCAGAAGTCACATCTCATATCACATCAAAGGACACACACAGGGGAGAAACCCTATGAATGCACCGAATGTGGGAAAGCCTTTGGAGAGAAGTCAAGTCTTGCAACTCATTGGAGAACCCACACGGGAGAAAAGCCCTATGAATGCAGGGACTGCGAAAAAGCCTTTGCCCAGAAATCACAGCTTAATACTCACCAGAGGATTCACACAGGAGAGAAACCCTATGAATGCAGTCTTTGTCAGAAAGCTTTCTTTGAGAAGTCAGAGCTAATTAGACACCAGCGAACTCACACAGGAGAAAAACCGTATGAATGCAGTGAATGTCAAAAAGCCTTCAGGGAGAAATCAAGTCTCCTCAATCATCACAGAATACATACAGGAGAGAAACCGTTTGAATGCAATGAATGTGGCAAAGCCTTCTCTCGGAAGTCACACCTGATACCACATCAGAGGACACACACAGGAGAGAAACCCTACGGGTGCACTGAGTGTAGGAAGGCATTCTCTCAGAAGTCACAGCTGGTTAATCACCAGAGAATTCATACCGGAGAGAAACCTTATCAATGCCATGACTGTGGGAAAGCCTTCTCCCAAAAGTCACAGCTCATTAACCATCATAGAACCCATACCATAACGAAATCATAGACATGAAATTAATATATGTCTTTGACAGAGACCTGACATTACTGTATGGTAAATCAGATAATGCTCACATATTATATATCTGAGTGCTCTTGGGGCGGGGGGTAGGAGCTGTAATTGAGGTTATATAGGGAAAGTTTCAGCAAATTTAACAGTTTTATAGATCAGAAGTCATAGAGTGGAATGAGCCTATGAAATGCAGTGTGTTTTAAAAACCTTTCAAATTATAGTGAAACCTAATACAGTAGAAAATTAACAGCAAAGAGGAATACTATCAATAATAGAAAGCCTTCTACAGTGTAAATTTCATTACCTGTTAGAAACATTGCCACTGGGGTTAAATCCTAGTCCAGCGAGTAAATGAATGTTGCACTTGAGGTAATCTTTTCATCAAAAAATTACAGCTCAGTGTACATAAGAAATTGCTCTAAGCAATGAAGTTTGTGAAAATAGGAAATATGGAACAGTCTTTAGCAAGTAATGTAACCATATTGTATTTCGGAGAATTCATATTGTGGATAAACCTAACAATTTAAAGACATTGGAAATGTGTGCCCCTAGAAATAATGCTATAAAGGGAAGCCATATACTTTTTATAGACATGAGTACCAAAAATTCCCAATTCTAAGTGGTTGACAGGTTTTCACTCAGAAGTATGAAGATCCATGAAAAAACTGAATAAATGAAAACTCTAAATTAGGAATTTCTTAGTGTATTTATATATTTTTTTTGTCACATAAGGTGTTTTGTATGGTCACTGCATATGACAATGTAATTAGAAGCATGAGATGCAGATGGCTTGTAGGGCCGCTGATGTCTGTCAAGACACCACATGCCACTGCTTTTCTGTCTTGCTGATACTATAGAAATGGTAACTAATTAACATCATATGCCTTATTGCTCAATAATAATAAAACCACATCTCTTTTCCCTTTGGTTTGTTGATGTATAACAGGGATCTGTTGTTACTGACCTCACTTCAGTGTCAGAAGCCAACGTTTTATATAAAGTCTTCTGCGTCCTCAGAGTCTGAGTCAGTTTATATAAAAAACCCGGTTTATAAATATTCAAAGGCAGTACCACAGAACTTCAATAGTGACTCATGATATGCTGAGTGAGCAAAGGAAGGTGTGTGACCATTTTACTCAGCATTCAAACCAAGTGACAGTAGAGCTGTACAAAATCTTTATCATTTTTGGTGATGCCTCCATGTATAAAATATATGTAAAGTTCTTTGTAAACTAAGTACAGCTTGCATTTTAATTTATCATGATGGAACATGGGTTCTGTGAGTTGCTATTTTAGGTATTTCAGAAAATGTTATAAAATTAATTTTCCAAAATTTTTGTTTTTGGAGATGAAGGGAAAGAGAGATTGATGTATTTTATTTTCTTAGTTTTTAAAAAAATTTTATTTATTGATTTTAGAATGAGGAAGAAAAAGGGAAAAACCGATTTGTTGTTTGTTATTTATGCATCCACTGGTTGTCTGTATATGCCCTTAGCAGATATCAAAGCTGCAACCTTGGCCTATCAGGACGGTGCTCCAACCAACTGAGCTACCTGCTCAGGACTAAGCAGAAAGGCAGTTTTAGAGTGGCTTACTTACAGTTTTGTGGAGCACAATACATCACACTGAGATAGAATTGTTGAGACAAAATAGGAAGCATCATTCCTGTTTTTTGTGTGTGTATTAATCCTAACCTGAGGAATTTTTTTGCATTGCTTTTTTTAAAAAATATATATTTTATTGATTTTTTACAGAGAGGAAGGAGAGAGATAGAGAGTTAGAAACATCGATGAGAGAGAAACATCGATCAGCTGCCTTCTGCACACCTCCCACTGGGGATGTGCCCGTAACTAAGGTACATGCCCTTGACCAGAATCGAACCTGGGACCCTTCAGTCCACAGGCCGATGCTCTATCCACTGAGCCAAACCGGTTTCGGCCAGTTTGTCAATTTCATTGAGCTTGTTGGTTTACAAATACAGTACAGTACTACAACAAACAAACAAAATACGGTACCAAGCTTTCAGATGTTCATTAACTAGTCATGACCTAAGTGTTGATTAACTCAACCATGACCCTTGTAACTGTATGCATATTTCTTGCACCTTGCTTTCATTCTTTTTTAGTCTATTTTCACACTCATACACAGTTATTTTAAAATATAATTGTGATTACACTTGTGCAGAAATGTTGAATAGCTAATTGTGGACCTAAGAAAGTGAAATATGGTATATCCCCATGAGACAAATACATGCCTATCCATAATTTCTGAATACTTTACCTCTTCTCTTACTATTTTTTGGCCTCCTTGAACTACTTGCAGTTCCTTGGAATTACATTCTCAGATGCTTTTTGCAAATCTTCCACTGAAATTCCCTTGTTTCTTATTAATGCCTCTCCAAGCTTTATGAGCCTGTATATGTATTTGTCACTGTGATATAATCATCGCATGTTTTATCTTTTCCATTAGAAAGCTGGAACAATCTTGTCTATATAATTTTAGCAACTGAAGCTTTATATATAAATGTGATTGCTTATCATAGCTATGTTTTCTACCACATGGAGAAGCATAATCTGCAGTGAGAGGAAAATTAAACTATTGTGGAAGCAAAGGCAAGGGACAGTGCTGACTGAGACCCAGAATCTGGTTCTTGTCCTGATATGCATTCTTCTCTGCCCATTCATGCCTTGATCACTGGGTCCTCCTGTGAGATATCACAGGTATCCTCCTAATAAAACGCCATGTTTGCTTCAGGTGGTTCAAGTTTTGTTTCTTAAAATCCAAATAGTCTTCATACAAGCCATAAGTGGGTACTCTGGAAGCAGATAATGTGATAAAATGTAGGGGGCAGGCTGTTTATTGAGGTTCACTGGCTGTGAAGTGATTGGAAAATAAGTGATTGTCCTGCTTGGTGGCATGAACCGGATTCTCATTGCTGAGTCCTAGTCACTATGCCCTCCTCATTCCCGACTTGATTTATCCATTTACTATCACCACTGGACGAGGAAGCCAAGAAGCACCTGAGGGGATCCACTAAACCCACTCATATTCCTCTCTGCCCTGTGGTATAACAGCAACCCTGCCTCATCCTCATGTGTAAAACACCCCCTCGAAGACAGCAGCTGCTCTTCTTACCTGCTGGTCTCTGAATATGTTTCCATGTGATATCTGTAGCTTATAATTAAGCTAGAGGCCCGGTGCACAAAAATTTGTGCAGTTGTGGGGGGAGGGTCCCTCAGCCCGGCCTGTGCCCTCTCAGTCTGGGACCCCTTGGGGGATGACCACCTGCTGGCTTAGGCCCGCTCCCCGGGGGGTGGGGGGGCGATTGGGCCTAAGCTGACAATCAGACATCCCTCTGGTAGCCCGGGAGCCTTCGGGGGATGTCCACTTGCCAGTGGGGAGCAGGCCTAAGCTGCAGTCTGACATCCTTAGTGCTGCTGAGGAGGTGGGAGAGGCTCCCACCACCACCGCTGTACTGGCAGCCGTCAGCCTGGCTTGTGGCTGAGCAGAGCTCCCCCTGTGGGAGCCCACTGACCACCAGGGAGCAGCTAATGGTGATAGGTCATCACTGATTCCAAACAGTGGCCCCCAGAATCACCTATTCTTCCGCAGATTGGGGGGGCGGGGGGAGGGGAGAGAAGAGGGGGGACCTGTCGCTTCCAGCCCCTGGTGGCTAGGCCATGAGAGTCTCTGGGAATACCAGTCCTCGGAGGGGAGGAATTCCAGTTACAGGTTTTCCACTTGAAATTAACCCCTCTTCAAAGCAAGCTCACTCTTTTGTAAAGCAAATTCACCCTTTTGGGAGTCATTCCATTTAAGGTGAAAATAGAGTGAAGCAACACAATAAAGTCGTTTTTTTCCTGATTGTATTCTTAGGACATGCGTTCAGGCCACAGTATAGTTGTATGAAGCTGGAAATCATAGAAGTGCTGGGACTGCAGTGGGTTCTGGGAATTGTAGTTATGTGAAGGTGGCGCTTTGCCTCTCAGGATGCTGGGGCCTCGCAGCGTCCTTGGAATTGTAGTGGCCCGAGGACAGTGGCCTTTGTCTGGAGGCGCCATAACTCCACCGCGCTGAGGCCGCTGTGTATCCTGGGAAATGTAGTCGTCTGGAGACTGACATCTCAGACTCTGCTTCGTTCCGGTGTTTTTGTGTGTGACCGAGAGCCTTTTTTTCTTGAACCGTGCTAAGGCACAGTGAGTCGTAAAGTGCAATTGTCTGAGGCTCCCAGTTTTTGTCTCTGCTGGCGTGGGGAGTTCTGGGAGTTGTAGTGTGTGATGGGATGTCTGACTTCAACGGAGCGTTGGGGCCGCGGTGTGACCTGGGAAGTGTAGTTCTCTTGAGGACGTGGGGCGTTCTGGGAGTTGTAGTGTATGACGGGGAGCCTTCTTTCCACAGGTCGCTGAGACCGCGGTGTGTCTTGGGAAGTGTAGTTGTCTGAGGCCCGTTGTTTCTCTCCGCACTTGGGCGGTTGTGGGAGTTGTAGTGTGTGACGGGGAGCCTTCCTCCCACGCGCGCTGAGGCAGCGGTGGATCCTGGGAAGTGCAGTTGTCTGGGGCCCGCGGCCTGGTCCCCGGGGTTCCGAAAGGCACCGTTTGGACTCCAGGACGCCCGGTGGAGTCTGGGCTTCTTAGGCCGGAGGTAGGTGAAGGCGCCCAACCCGCCTGCGCCGAGATCACCCCGCCTGCTGCCTGGGCCCTAACCGTCCGGAGCCCGGAGCCCGGAGCGCGGAGCCCACGCTGCTGGAATCGCAGAGGAAGTGCAGTCCTGTGGCCCCCGCAAAGGAGCAGGTGTAGGGGTGCAGGTCAGGCTGGACTCCTGGCCTGAAGGGAGCCCTGGCGGGCGCCCCGGCTGCTGTGTTCCGAGCCCCCGTGTGACGAGGCGGGTGGATGTGGAGCGACGGGAACCCCCTGAGGCGGGACCCGGTTCCTGGGGCCCGGCCCGCAGGAGCCATGTCTCAGGTAAGCGGCGCCTCCTCTCTTCTCCCGAGGGACGCGGTGACTTCAGGCCGGAGGGGTCCCGCCCCCCGCTCCTCTCCTGGGCCCGGGCCGTAGGGGTGCAGGCGGGTGGACGGGAAGCAGGGCCGTGTGGGCAGGTGTGTTTCGGGGTTGAGCTGGGAGCCAGCTGTGCTGTTGCCTCCTCTCAGTACTCGAAGGAGAAGTGCTGGGTCCTGTGTCTCTTGCTCCAGCGGCCCCTCACCCATTTATTCACCATGTTTACACGGAGCGTCCACGTTCCGCATCTGTATCTGCTCTCAGAGGGCGACCCCCGGGCCCGCAGTGTCAGCCGCGCCCGCCCGGGCCGCTCAGCCGGAAGCTGGGGGTCCGGTTAGCGGCCTCGTTAGCAGCCCCTCCTGGGCATGCGCACGCGTGACCCGCTCCCGGCCTGAGCGAGAGAAAAGCTCGGAACTCGGAGCTCACTTTTCAGACTCGACACCCGGTGTATTCAGCGAGGAGCACTGGCTGTTTTGGTGGCTGAGGGCCTGGCTGGCAATCATACTTCTCAGTGAACAAGGCCAGCCATCCCGTTAGTCCCGCTGTGTACAGGCCCCCTGCCCTCCCACGTGTTGTCATACTGGTGTCCAAATCCAGAGTTTTGCCGGGGAGCCCACCTTCACCTGAGTTGCAAGTCCCACTGTTTACTCTAGGAAGCAGCTTCTTTCTCTGTGACGCGCTCATCCTTGTCACGGAAAATAATGTTGTTTAGTGCAAAGTATGACCTGTAACCCTCCACACATTTGGGGCTGCGAGTGTGGGACCTTTTAACATTCCTTTTCATGCCTAACAGCCACAGGGGTCACTCAGGTGGTGCAGAACCAGGGCCTTCTTATTCCCTCCAACCCTGAGGGCCGGTTCCGTGCTGGGAGGCCGTGCAGTCCCGCCTGGGGAGCCCCTGATACGCTGGGGCTTATCCTCCTTGTTCTGTGAGTTCCACAGCGATTTCTTCAGGAGTGGGAGGGGTGTGTAAGCTGGAGAGTGCACGCCTCCCTTCTAGGGCGCTGCCGCCGCCTGCCATAGCCAGTTGTTATGAGAAGGAAATTCTTGCCAAATGATGTCAAAAGAGGCTGGTATTAAGGACACTGTCCATTGACCATTAAACACAAAGGAATCGTCTTCACTATTCATTCCTGATGTGATGTAAGACCTTAGGAGTTTTTACAACCAAAGCCGGAAACTCATGTTGTTCACACGTAAATCCTTTACCTTTCACAAAATTGTAAAATATGTCAGGACATATCAGATGGCGTGTTTTTCTCGTTTTCTCCATTATACAGCAAAGCAAACCAGCTCTCTTAGTTACACTCTCAGTGACCACCGAGCATTCTGCAGGGTCCCATTGCCGCTCCTGCACACACTGCCTACCCTCCTCGCTGCCAGTCACTTCCCTCCTTGGTGCCCGTGTTAGACACCTGTCTGTCCTTTCAGGGGTCAGTGACATTCAGAGACGTGGCCATAGACTTCTCCCAGGAGGAGTGGGCATGGCTTCAGCCTGCTCAGCGAGACCTCTACAGGCACGTCATGCTGGAAAACTACGGCCACCTGGTCTCCCTGGGTGAGTGTTCCTCACCTCCCTTCAGTTAGAGCTCGACCGTAGGTGGTGTTGGGAATCTTCAGTAACTGGCTGAATAGTCCCAAGGGAGGTATGCTATTTTTTTAAATTAGGTTGTGGGGGTTTTGTTAAATTTTTTAAAATTTATTTTTATTGTTGACACTATTACTGATGTCTCCAATTTACCCCCTTTCCCCACCTGCACCCAGCCCCCCTTCCTCAGGTCATCACCTCACTGTAGTCTGTGTCTAGGGGTTACTACTCGTTTTTAAGATGGGCATTGTGACGCCACCTAATCTTTAAACACCTTTCATACTTACATTTGACATTTCTTTTAATGGTCCCTCTTTTCTGAGGATTCAAGAACTGATTGTGAATTTATTTTGTTTCCTGCAAGCAGGTCTTAACATTTCCAAGCCAGATGTGGTTTCCTTACTGGAGCAAGGGAAAGAGCCCTGGCTGGGGAAAGGAGGTGTGAGAACAGATTTCTTTCCCGGTGAGTGCGTTAGTGTCCCTCTGCTGTGCACTTTCTGCTGTGTCTGTCTCTGTAGCCCACGAACAAAAAGATAGAAAAAGAAAAAAATGGGTATCACCTTTAGGTGGGCATTGCATGTAGTCTGTGAGCTTCAAGTTTAGTGAAGTGTGTAAGGTTTGTGTCTAGATTCATTTATATGCACGTGGATGTGCAGGTTTTTTTAGCATTATTTATTGAAGGTTATTTTTGCTCTTTGTGTCGCCTTTGCTCCTCCGTAAAAGAACAGCTGACTATAATTCTGCAGGTCTGTTTCTGAGTTCTCTGCTCTGTTCCATGGATCTGTTTGTCTTTTCTTTCACTAGTACTACACTGTCTTGATTATTGTAGCTTTATAATAAGACTTGAAGTCAGGTAGTGTCAGTTTTCTGACTTTGTTCTTCATCAATATAGTCATTTGCTTCTCTATATAGATTTTAGAATCAGTTTGTTGAGATGAATAAAATAATTTTTACTTGGATTTCATTGAATATATAGATCAAGTTGGGAAGAACTGGCATCTTGATAATATTGAGTTTTCCTATTTATGAATAGACTATCTCTCCATTTGAATTTTCTCCCCTGAGACCTTTCATCAGAGTTTTGTAGTTTTCCTTATATAAATCTTATATATGTTTTGTTAGGTGAAAATTTCAGTATTTCATTTTTGGGGTTGCTAAAGGTAAATAGTAATGTGTTTTTAAATGCCATTTGTTTATTGCTAGTATATAGAAAAGTTTTTACTTTTGTACATTAACTTTGTATTGTGCAATCTTGCTGTAATCACTTATTAGTTCCAAAAAATTTTTAGTACATTTTTTTCTGATTCATTGCATAGACAGTGGGGGTCATCTGTGATCAAAAAAAGTTCATTGCTTAGATACATAGTAAAGAAATATGGGGTCTTTTTACTTATCCCTAGAAACTTACAGTTGGTGATAATAAGACAGCATTCCCTCCAAACAAAATAAATATCAAAGTTATGTTACAGAAAAATGAATTTTTTTTCTTTTTAAATATATTTCCATTGATTTCAGAGAGGAAGGAAGAGATAGAGAGAAACATCAATGATGAGAGAGAACCATGTATTGGCTGCCGCCTGCACGTCCCACAGCAGGGGATCGAGCCTGCAACCCAGGCAGCGCCCCCACTTGGAATGGAACCTTGCCCTCCTGGTTCATAGGTCGATGCTCAACCACTGAACCATGCTGGCTGGGCAAAAAATGAATTTTTTTTCTTTAATCCGCATCTGAGGATATTTTCCACTATTTTTTTTTAGAGAGAGTGGAAGACAGGGAATGACAGAAATTATCTATGTGAGAGAAACACATCAATTGGTTGTGTCCTGCACACGCCCCAACCAAGGCCCAGGCCAGGGAGGAGCCTGAAACCAAGGTACATGCCCTTGACCAGAATCAAACCCGGGACCCTTCAGTCCACAAGTCGATGCTCTACCCACTGAGCCAAATTAACTAGGGTGAAAAATGAATTTGTTAATGTGTAAACTTCCACAAAAGTTGTAAGGCTAATACAGAGAATACCCATATGTTTTTATTTACATTTACCTACTGCTAACATTTTGTTCTATTTTTAAAATCATTTGGCATATATTTTTTCTGGAGATATTTGAGCACAACTTGTGTACACCATGGACTTTTAACTCTACATAGTTCATAAGAATCCTATATAATAAAAGGCTAATATGCAAATTGACCGAACGGCAGAATGACCAGTCTCTATGATGTGCACTGACCATCAGGGGGCAGACGCTCAACACAGGAGCTGCCCCTGGTGGTCATTGTGCTCCCATAGGGGGAGCATCGCTCAGCCAGAAGCTGGGCTCACGGCTGGCGAGTGCAGCGGTGGTGGTGGGAGCCTCCGTGGGGGCGCTAAGGATGTCCAACTGCTGGCTTAGGCCCACTCCCCATCAGTCAGACGTCCCCCAAGGGCTCCTGGACTTCGAGAGGGCCAGGCCGGCTGAGGGATGCCCCCCCCCCCCAAGTGCACACATTTCGTGCACCAGGCCTCTAGTTAGGTATAAGAAAGTATATACATTTAAAAAACATATTATTTTAAAATTCGGTTCCCCCCCAAGTGTTAAAGTCTCTAAAATTTAGCCTTGTGCCCTGGTCGATGTGCTCCATGGTTTGAGCGTTGGCCCATGCACCAGAGGGTCTTGGGTTCGATTCCCATTTAAGAACACATATCTGGGTTGCAGGTTTAATCCCAGTCCCCAGTTGGGACACATGCGGGAGGCAACTAATGAATGTGTCTCTCTCACATTGATGTTTGTTTCTCTCGCTCCGTTCCCTCCCGTCCCCCTCGGTCCTCTCTTTCCTCCCTCTCCTTCCCTTTCACTCTCTAAAAGTCATTGGAAAACATATCCTCTGGTGAGGATTAACAAAACAAAAATTAGCCTTGAGAAAATCGGGGCTTAAGTTTGTGTATCAAAACCACCTGATAGAAAGACTGTTATCCCAAAGTTAAGCTTCAGATATCAGTTTGGAAAGAAGAGTTAGAGTGAGCATCATAGAAGATGGTTTTCAGAGAAATCCTTTATTTATTTAGAATAAGTTGCTGTGAGATGTTCCAAAGGCGCTAGGGGAACAGTCTGATGTGTTGGTGGGATTTGAGGAGCACTTGCAGTTTTATTAGCATTATAACATTTTTGTTCTCACATCATTCTGGCAGCAAGTAACTGGAAGTGAGGAAGACTAACAACTCATCCTTCCCAATTACTTACCTTCTTCATACTTGTATTTTTCCTTCACTTACATTTATTTAATCTTTCTCCCTATTCACCTAAATCTCTCCTCTCTTTGATGTCTTCTGAATTTCTGAGCAGAATGCTTCGATTTCAAAGTCATTGATGACAAATATGAAAGCAATGAAGTAATAAGTTTTTTCCATTTTAATTCTCATTAAAAAAGGACAAATGGCTTTTATTTTACTCAATACCGAAACTAAGAAACATTGCTTTGTTTTTTTCAGTTTTAGAGTCAAATGGCGAGATCAGAAAGTTTTCTCCAAAAAATGTCATATATGAAGAGGACTTTCCCCAGTATTTGATGAAGGAGAATAATCTGAGCCAAGGCCCTGAACATTCCAGTTCTAAAGGAGGCTGGAAATACGAGGGTGTTACTGAGATGCTACAAAGAAATCAGGGATGCATCAGGCAAGTGACAGTCTCTCGCCAAGAAGCCCTGACTCAGCGTAGTGTCAGTGCCGTGGAGAGGCCCTATGGGTGCCATGAATGTGGAAAAACTTTCAGTCGGCGCTTTTCCCTGGTGTTACATCAGAGGACTCACACAGGCGAGAAACCGTATGTGTGTCAGGAATGTGGCAAACCCTTCAGTCAGATCTCCAACCTCGTCAAACATCAGATGATCCATACTGGAAAGAGACCCCACGAGTGTAAGGACTGCAGTAAAACATTCAGTTACCTTTCATTCCTCATTGAACACCAGAGAACACATACTGGGGAGAAACCCTATCAATGTACTGAATGTGGAAAGGCCTTTAGCCGTGCCTCAAACCTCACTCGACATCAGCGAATTCACATAGGAAAGAAACAGTATTTATGTAGGAAATGTGGGAAGGCCTTTAGCAGTGGTTCAGAACTCATTCGTCATCAGATTACACATACTGGAGAGAAACCTTATGAGTGCATTGAATGTGGGAGGGCGTTTCGCCGTTCTTCACACCTTACCCGACATCAGAGCATTCATACTACCAAAACCCCCTACGAGTGTACTGAATGTAGGAAAGCCTTCCGTTGCCACTCCTTCCTTATTAAACATCAGAGAATTCATGCTGGAGAGAAGCTCTATGAATGTGATGAATGTGGCAAAGTTTTCACGTGGCATGCATCCCTCATGCAACATATGAAAATTCATACCGGAGAAAAACCCTATGCCTGTACTGGATGTGACAAAACCTTTAGTCGGAGCTTTTCCCTCATTCTACATCAGATAACTCATACTGGGGAGAGGCCCTATGTATGTAAGGTGTGCAACAAATCCTTCAGCTGGAGCTCAAACCTTTCCAAACATCAGAGAACACACAGTCTAGAGAATCCCTGTGAATATGAAAATTCATTCAGTTACCACTCAATCCTTACTGAACACCAGGGAATTCCTGCTGGTGAGAAAACATAAGGATGTTTGCACTTAAAAATATATCAGCTAATGCCTTACTTTGATTTCAGAGCCTTATGTGAATGTGTTGAAATATGAAGACATGTGATCCATGCCTGGAGAAAAAATCCAGGAATATGTGGGAAAGCCATTAAAGCTTCCTTATTTTTATTTTTATTTTTTGTAATGTTAGAGAGTGCAGTCACTCAGTATGGAGAAGACTCTGCCTCTGCTAGGATTTCCTTACTCTACATTTATAAATTCCTGCCAGGAAAGGGATAGATACAAGTCCAATGTAAGTGAGAAAGCTTTTAGTTAGAGATTAGCTCTCGTCCTGCATTTGTCAGTTCCAGCACGACAGAATGCATGGGTGAGGGCGCGCTTTTTCCTGGACATCACAAAATTCATAATGCACGAGTCATACATACAAGTAGGGGTTTGGGAATGCCTTCATGTACCATGCAATCTTTATTAAATTTTAAAATATTCTTTTAAGGAGAAAAATCAACCCTATAAATGGATTGATTATAGGTTGACTTGACGCAAAATTTAAAATGTATAGACTTATACTGGGGCACCATTATAATGGGTAGAGGAAAATCTTGGAGTTCTGGGAAGTCCTGGAGGAAATAATAGTGTGGGAAATTTTTTTAAATTACCGAGGGAATCTTTGTTTTGCTTTTTTTTTTTTTTTTTTAAAAAAAGCATATTCAAAAGAGCTATAAATAAATCTTTTGATTTATAGTTAATCTGATATTTGCTGAGTTTCCCCCCCATATCATATATGATTCTGAAAATGCAACTCTCACAATATTGACATCAGCAAGAGGAATGTGTTTTTGTGGAAACATACACAATAGTAGAAACATTTTTAGGTGTCTTATGGTTTTAACTGAGATAGTGTTTGGATTTAAGGTTATGCTAACTCATGTTTATCCTTGAATCTGACTAGACATGTCTTAGTCAGAAATAAATGTAAGTTATATCACAGGAAAATGCCAAGGTAGTTTTCCTCGTTTGTTGCATTTACAGTGAGAACATTTATTTTGTAAGTCCATACTTGTGAAAATAAATCATATTCTATTCACTTTCTATGTACACCTTGCCCATTTTTTAATGTCCTATCTTTAAAGCAACTGACTGCCTCTTGTAAGAACTTTCCCCGCATCTAGTGTGTATAATGTGCAATTTAGTACTTGAATAAGTGCCTCATTTGTTGTTTCATGTATGTAAATCGTCCACAAAACGAGAGGCTAGCATTTTTCTTTCCCATTCAGGGTGACAACAGAACACATAGCTGTTGCTGAGTAATTACTTGTCTAGAATGACCTAACGCCTCAAACTTGACCAGAATAATTCTATTGTACAAACCCTCCCTTTCCTATAGTGTGGCCAGCATTGTCACTTTCCCCAGCACCATGTGAGGTTGGGGGGTGGGGGGTGTTCTGGTGAACAAGAATGTATTTATCATTTCAGAGGTTTATAACATTGATAATGTGGCCACAGACTTCTCAGGAGGAGTGGGGCTGACTAGATCCCATCCAAAATAATTTATATGGGAATGTAGTGTTGGAGAACTACGGGAAACTTTCCTGAGGAGGTTAGCATTCCCTCAAATTCAGAATCTGAATTTAGGCATGTTTACTATTTCCATAGGAAATATTAGGGGCTGGGCTCCAAATTATCTGGCTGAACTCCTGCTCCATGTTCTTGAGATGTTTAAAAATGGGTAGAATAGGGAAGTGGATGCATTTTCCTCCTGCTCTTGTTCTTGTAATAGCTTTTCCTCCCTTAACTAAGAGATTGGGTCTGGAGCTGAGTAAAACTATAATATTTTGAAGTATCTATTTTCTCTCTTGTAAGCAGGACTTTCTCTTTCTAAACCAAATGTGACCTTACTGGAGCAAGGGAAAGAGTGATGGAGACAAAGTGACAAGAGGCCTAAGATCAGGTAAGTGAAGGGCAATCAGGCAGGAAGTGCCTTTACAGGTAGTTCAGCTCACAGATATATTACCTGAGTCATATTATCAAAAATAATAACTTTCTCTTTCCTTCATGCAACACCATTCTAAACAACATAACTTTCAAAAATTCCTTTCCTTAATTTGTGGTAAGATGTTTCAGAAAATAAGGACTATGATTTTTACTTAAACTAAAATACAGATAATTCCTATATTACACAGTAAAAGAGATGTCAAAACACTCTTGCCACTGAAAAAAGAAAACAGACTGTGGATGTCAGTGTGCTTTATTTGTCATTGCAAGAAAGTGCTGTCAAGGTTCATAGTTGCTTTCTTTCACTCGATTTTAGCACATAAATCTGTTACATTTTTTCATATTTAACACGTTTGTTATAAGCTGTGGTGCTTTCCAGAGGTAGAAGATAATAAAATTAGCTTGTTTTTTTTTTAAAGATGAAATTTAATAACAGTGGCCAGACACATTGAGATATAAAAGCACCAGCAGTAGAAAAGTATATGATGTTGTGCTTCAAATTACTTGTATACTGTAATATTTCAGTTCACATTTGTATTGTACTGTTACAATGGAGAAATGGTGGTGATACATAGTGTGACTGTGTCAATACATGTGAAGAGGTAAATACCCAGCTAGACCGTTTTGATCCATGTGGTGAAAGACGTTTGTATTTCAGACATACAGTTACCTTCAGTTTGCACAGTCAAGGTGTGAGCAAGTCATGGGAAACACTCCAGACTGCAGCTATCATACCTCTGGACAGTTACAGGATTTTCTTAATCTGTTGTCATGCTTATTCAATTATCCACACACGATTACACCATCCCCCTCCCAGTGAACATGTCTATCCCCCATAGCAGAGCACATTCAGTAATCATTCACACAACACAGGGTACCTGTCCTCGATTATGACTCCTTGCATGACAGTCTGTGTGAAACCTTGTCTGAATTAGAGCTTACCTTTTGAGTAATTATCTTGGATACAATCAGACTAAGTGGACAGCAGAATGACTTTCAGCACTGGCACACTCCTAGATGCAGCAGCCATGTCTCGTGTGTGTCAAATATGGTTACAGCTGATCACTATTACCCCCTCAACTGAACGCAATGTTGTTATGAGATTGAGTTTAACTGTTATTTATAATATATTCAAAAAGCCTGCTTCAAGTTGGGATGCAGTATTGAGAAAGCAACTAGGTACAGCAGATAAATATAAAAAATCATTTTCAAAGGCATCACCGAGATGTTTCTCTCTCATTGATGTTTCTAACTCTCTATCCTTCTCCCCTCCTCTCCACAAAAAATCAATAAAATATATTTTTTAAAAAGTCCTAAGTAAAATATTAATACATTGACTATGGCAGTGTATTGAAGTAGTGCTATATCACATCAAGCAGGTATTAACCAAGAATACAAGAGTGGTTGAAAATTTAAAAAGTATTATTACTATATGTAATAGTATAATGAACACGCTTTTACCCATCACTCTATTTTGAGACAGACCTGGAAATGCCATATTTGTAAGTATCTCAGAATTTATCTCTGAATAAGCACCTTTAAAAAGTAACCAGGACATTATCACACCTACTTAATTAGCAATTCCTTAATATCGAGTATATAGGCAGTATTAAAACGTGTTATATCATGCTTTTCAAACGTTTTTTCAGCTTATGGCCCACATAAAGTTCATACAATTTTTCCTTATTGCTCATACAATTTAAGTCTCTTAAGGTTTGCCTCTGATAAGTATTCCTGCGATGCCACCCAGTAAGATAAAGGGATGAAGGAGGGCTCCAGGATGCAGACGTGTATCCAAGTCCAACCCCGAACCTGCCCCTTTGCTTAGAGTCAAGTCCAACCCGAACCTGCCCAGCCTCCTGCAGACACAGCAGCACCCGGCGGCGGGGACGCCCGGTTCTCCGGCGCCTGTCCCGCCCTCCGAGGGCCTCACCCAGGCTGTCCTGGGACCGAGTCCCACCCCACGCGCGCGCCTGACTTCACGCCCCCGGCCCCCCGGCTGCTTTCGGGGCAGGGCCTCCGGCTCGAGCAGCACTTGGCTGACCGCTCCCCGCCTCCCTTTCCTTCGCCGCCTTCCCTCCGAGTCTGCGGGCTCCGTCGCGCTCAGCGCCCGCGCTCCCCGGCCTCCGCGACAAGGATGGGAGCGGCGCCCCGCACCCCCGAAGCCGCCGGGAGGAGGGCGGGGCTCGGAGCGCTCTCGGGCCGGACTACGTTTCCCAGGAGCCCCCGCGCCGTCTCGCGAAGGGATTCTGGGCTCGCGTCACCCCGCAGCTCTGGGCAGAGGGACCGCTGCGCGGGACGAAGTGCGCGGGGCTCGCCAGGTGCGCGGGGCTCGGGCCGGGCCGGCGGGAGGGCGCGTGCGGGGGGAGGAGGGAGCGGGGAGCCCGCAGGTCCGGTCCGCGCGCCGGCTCTGCCCGCCGCCTGCGTGGCCGGGCTCGCAGCGGGGAGCCGGGGCTGCCGGCGCGGTGACGGGGTCGCTCCCGTCGCGCCTCGCAGACTCCCCGCCGGTTCGCGCGGAGGTCCGCGGCGTGTTCCTCGTGGTGCCGGGCAGCTGCTCTCACGGGAGTTCCCCCGAGTGAGTGACCTCCCCCGGCTGCTGCTGCTTTTTTCCTTCCCCTGGTGCTTGATTCTCGCCGCAGCGTGAACGCAAACGGCCCCGGCCTCCCGGGAGCGGCGGCGGTTCCCAGCTGGGCGGTGCCGCCGGCCCCCGGGCGAGGCCGCGTCTGCTCCCCCCGCCGCCGCCGGGTGCCCGCGGGTCCAGGCGGCTCACGGTTCGCGCGGCCTCCCCGGCGTCGCTGAAGGCGGCCGCCTCCTTTCCGTGAGCGCCGGGCACTTCCTAAGGGAAAGCTGTGCCCCTAGAAGAGACCCAGCGCGGTGTCCTCACTGTGAGTCTGGCAGACGAGGCTGGGCAGCTTTCTGGGGGCCAGTTTGCCCTAAAAGACATTGAAAATGTCAGTCTTATTAACATTTTCAGTGTTAAAACCAAGCACTCGCCCTTTGCAGATGCCAAATATTCATGAACTTATTCAGAGTATAAACAGGTCCTGTTCTCTTATGTGTTTACTATTATTATCTTTCCTGTTCTCTTTTACCAAGAAGCGTACACTCCATGCCCGGCCCATGTGCTCAGTGGTTGAGCGTGGAGCCAGGAGGTCAGGGTTGGATTCCCATCAGGGCACATGCTGGGCCTGCAGGATGCGGCCAATGGATGGTCTGCTGTCATGGGTCTTTCCATCTCTCTATCCCTCTCCCTTCCTCTCTGAAATCAATAAAAAAATTTTTTTTAAATATATTAGAAAGAAAATAAAAACATATTAAAGAAAAACAAAAAGCAAATGCTCCATATCCCTGAGTGAAGCACTGTCCCTGACTAGGTCGTGCCAGTAAGGACAGGGCCCTGTGCCTGGTGTAAGAGACCCCTTGGTCAGCTGTGGGTCTCTTTGTACCTTTGTTCAGCTTCTTGTTCTAGGGACTGGGAGTAAAGAGGAAGAAACACTAAACTTTCCCAGATAAATCAGGGAATGACACAGAAAGGGAAGACATTTGATCTTGTAGAATGTATTGGGTTTTTGCCAAGAGGCAAGAAAGGAAACAACGTTCCTGACATAAGAATAGCATGTGTTACCATGGTGATGGGAAAAAGTGTGGGTAGTTGTGGAGAGTGGCCACAGTGTTTGGACAGGTTCAAGCGTCCAACTAATGAGAAGGCACAGTCCTTTCATGGCCACATGCAAGTGCTAGCTTGGAGGGCAAAGCCCTCCCAGCACAATTGTAGCCAAAGGTTATAGTTGTAAGTTTGAACCTATGATCCGAACACATGGTCCCACATGTCTGAGTGATGTGAATAGAGTTCAGGTGCATGGAATTGATTAGGATCTAAACCCACCAGAATGTTGTAAACATCTTGACCACGCCCTTACTTTGCCTCGTGGAATTTTCTTTACTAATAAAAGGGTAATATGCTAATTAGACCAGGATACCTTCCGGACAAAGCCATGGTGGCAGGGCCGAGGCAGAGGTGGTTCGGGGCAATCAGGCCAGGAGGGGAGGGCAGTTGGGGGCAAGCAGTCCAGCAAGGGTGGCAGTGGGGAGCAGTTGGGGGCGAGCAGGTTGGCAGTGGGGGGCAGTTGGGGGCGAGCAGGCTGGCAGCGGAGGGGCAGTTGGGGGCAAGCAGGCTGGCAGGCAGGTGAGCGGTTAGAAGCCAGTGGCCCCGGATTGCGAGATGAGGCCTAAACCAGCAGTCGGACATCCCCTGAGGGATCCCAGATTGTAGGCCGGGCTGAGGGACACCCCCCCCTTCTGTGTACGAATTTCGTGCACCGGGCCACTAGTCTGGCTATAAAATAAAGACATGGCTTGTAGTCCATGGTGCTGTTGCTAGCTCTCCATCAGAGAGGACAGTGTGCCACCCAGACCCAGCTTTTTCCTCTTGTCTGTCTTTTCTCAATCCTTCACTGTCCCCTCTCAGGCTCACTGAATCTGGCTGAGCTGGCACAGCACATAAGGCGTCCAACGTGGGGCCTGAGTGCGGTGAAATTGTGATTGTGGGGTGAAAGGAGGCTCCGTTAAGGCACGTGTGCAGAAAGTGAAAGTAGGGTAGGGAGCAAGGTTCGGTAATACTGGGTGTAAAACTTGGGAAATTCATGATCACAGGAAGGGGATCCCTAAAAACAATGCTTAGTGAAGAAAATAAGCAATAGAGAAAGTAAGCAGTAGAAAATAGGAAGGTAGAAAATAAGCGGTAGAGAAGAGAAAATAAGATAAGAAATAGAAGATTGAAAATAAGAGAAATTACAAGATAGAAGATAAGAAATAGGAGATAGAAAATAAGAGGTGGGAAATAAGGTAGAAATCTCTTAGGTTTTGTTAAGCTACTGTAAAGCAAAAAATGGCTGTGGTTGATGTTTGAGGAACTAACTTTTATTTCTGACACAGAAGTGACCTACATTGTAAGCTCTTGCGGCAGTTGCATTGTTTCTGGGCTTTGGTTATTTCTGCTTGTACGACCTGATAGCTCCCTGGAGCTATAGGTCCAGACCCAGAGTTGGAGGTCTCCAGCTCTGCAGGACCGAGGGCTGCTGGTTTCCATGCAGCAGTGGCTGAAGAAGCTGAGGAAGGGACCAGACTTCTGGCTGAGCTGGTGCAGCACATAAGGCACCCAACGTGGGGCTGAGTATGCCATGGCCGAGCGGGCTTGCCACAGGTAGTGTGATGGACCTTTTAGGGCTAGTGAGGTAGAGAAGGGCCCAACCCAAAAGATACGAAGTCCATGCTAAGGACTAGGTCCATTTTCCTGTAAGTTCTGGGAGACCAACAGAGAATCAAGGAGTGAAATTTGTGTTTTACAGAAATGATGCTGATGTAGACACTCACTGGCGTGGGAGAGACCAGGGGCAGAAAGCCCAGTTGGGTGTCTAAGTCGAGAATATGAGGGCTTGAACCAAGGCATAGCAGCAGGAATCTAAAGCAAGGTGTTTAGGAGAGGGGTTTTACAGGATGTGATAACTGCATGCTGAGAGGGACACTACCATTGCTGGGTCTGTAGATGTCACACTTTGTTGTTAATTTACTTTTTTAGAAGGAATGTGTTTTCTAGGGATGGTATTCCAGAATGGGAAAGAACTACTCCGGGAATGGGTGAGGTTGGTGATACTCAGATTTCAGAGTGTCTTGAAGTGTTTGTAGCTGACAAGTTGGAGTCAGTCCTTAGCCTTTTGCACGTTGTTGGAACCGGCTATTTTCACAGCAAGTTTCAGGCAGCACTTTTGTTCTTTGGGCAGACGTGTGCACACGCCACGCAAGGTAAAGCTGGCTCTCCCCATAGTGGGATCTGAACAGGCCGCCTTTCTTTTGACATCTCATAGTTTTCAGCTTCAATAATCTCTGCTTGTTTAGCTGATGTCTTACATGGCACGTTTCTTAATTTAAGGGATTAACGTCTTTCAAAACTTGAAATAAAAAGCAAAATCATTTTACTTCCTCCACTCATGTGGGAAATAACGAAATGCCAGTCATCTCTCTCTAGACCAATGGCTTGTTGTATAGGAGGTACCTCAGGAATGGCCGGGGGGAAGGGCTGTGTAGCACAAGGTGTGTGGGAAGGGTCTTCCCTGCCTCGGCACATGGTCACCAACCGGCAGCTCCAGGTGTTCTCTTCATTAACTAAGAATTCTTACCCTGCGTCTGGCGGTGTTCTATGTGCTTTACAAATAGTGACTCCTGTAATTATCCTAGGGACCCTCTGATGTAGGCGCATTTCATCCCCATCGTACAGATGGAGAGGCTGGGATCTGGAAAGGCCCACACGCTACCAGGAAGTAATGGAGCGGGTTTTGAACCCGGGGGTCTGGCTGCAGAACCCATGCTGTCGGCCACAGTTGTAACTATGCACCTGAGTCCTGGACGAGGATAGAAGACATAGTGGTCTCTTCATTTTAGACATTGGTCCTACTGTGAGCCCTACGATGGGGTAGACAGTGGGGACAAAGCAAGTACATGTGTTGTGTCCTGAAGATACCCCGAGCTTCATTGAAAATAGAGACTGGAAAAGACCGAGGATGCAATGGTTAAGCTAATCATAATATTTGAAAGCATTAGAGAAGACTAGGAAGTACCAAAGATGAAAACTAGGAGAAGGAAGCAAATTAAATAAAGAGCTTCAAGAACAGTCGAGAGGCCAGCAGTGCCCTCTGTAATAGGTGTCATTGTTGAGACTCATTCAGTGGTGTGGGGGGCAGAATCCATAGCACTGTTGTTTATATAAATGTGTATAAAATTGCAGTGGAAATCGTTACTATCTCCAGAAGAGAAAGGGGGCAAATCATATTAAAGAGAATAAAATACAAAAGAAGTATAAACGTAGACAAAATAAAAATATTTTAACACAGTAATCAAGAGATTGAAATTTAAAATATAGTCTAAATTTAAAACAAGTTAAAAATGCAATGTTTATAGACTTCTGCTTCTGACCAAGATGGAGTAACAGGTAGTGGATTTATCTTCTTGCCCAAACAACTCAACAACAACAAAAAGGCAAAGTACATGAAACAATTGTTTGAAGACACTGGATGTCAGACAATGCAGGACAGTCATCTCTGTGAGATGGAAAACCAACGAGGGAAGCCCTCTGGCCGCCCCAGCGTATTGCCTGGAGAGGGTCCCAGGTTACAGCAGAGGAAGGTGAAACTGCAGTGGAGCCAGCAGACTCCCAGAGTGTTGGGCGTGAGCAGCATCTAGAACGCAGTGAAGGGAAAACTGTCACCCTCAAATAGTAAGCAAAAATATATTTCAACAACAAAGGTATAGAATGGGAGAAAATATTTTTTATATCTTCGTATTGATTTTTAGAGAGAGAGGAAGGGAGAGGAATAGAATGGTAGAAGCATTGATGAGAGAGGAACATCATCAGTCGGTTGCCTCCTGCACGCCCCCACGAGGGATCGAGCCTGCATCCCTGGCATGTGCCCTGACCAGGAATCGAAGCGGCAACCTCCTGGTTCCTGGGTCGATGCTCAACCACTGAGCCATACCAGTGGGACGGGAGAAAATATTTAGAAATCATCTATATCTGATGCTGGCTTAATATCCAGAACATTTACAGAAATAAAACTTAACAACAAAAGTCAAACAACCCAAATTTAAAATGGGCAGAGAACTTGAACAGACATTTCTCCAAAGAAGGTCATACAAATGGCCAAAGCACATGAAAATAATGCAAACTAAAGCCACAAGGAAATACTACTTAACAACTACTAGGCTGGCTACAATAACTATTTCAAATGGAATAACGCATGTTGGCAACTTTGTGGGAAAATTGGAACCCTTGTGTATTGCTGGTGTGAATGTAAAATCATGTAGCTGCAATAGAAGTGTTTTGTGGGTCCTCAAAAAGATAAACCTTAAAATTACCATATGACATAGCAATTCCACTCCTAGGTATATGCCCAAAGTAATTGAAAACAGGGACTCCAGCAGATTCTTGTATGCTAATATTCATTGCAGCATTATTCACAAAAGCCAAAAACCAAATAAATGGATAAACAAAAGGTGGTCAGTCTTTACAATGGCATATTACTCAGCCATGAAAAGGAATGAAGTTCTTACTACATCATGGATAAATCTTGAAAACATGGTAAGTAAAATAAGCTAGACACAAAAACACATATATTGTATGTTTTACTTAGATGATATTACCAGAATAGGCAAATTCATAGAAACAAAGTAGACTAGAGGTTATTGGGTCTTGAGGGGAGGAAGGACTATTGCTTAATGTTTAGGAGTCTCTGTTTGAGGAAAAGTTCTGGGATTAGTAGTGATGGCTGCACAACATTGTAGATATAATTAATGCTGCTGAATTGTACACTTAGCAGAAAATTTCGTATGTATTTCACCATAATTACAAAGACTAGTAATGTAATATACTGAAAACCATTTAATTTGTATGCCTTGAGTGGGTAAATTGTATGGTATGTGAGTTATATCTCAATAAAGCTGTTTTAGAAATGTACAAAGGCAAAATAAAGACATTTATTTTGTCTGACTCACAAAAGCCGAAACAATTTGTTATTAGCAGCACACGTTACCAGAAATGTTAAACGATGTCCTTCAGGGATAAAGGAAATGAAACCAAATGGGAATCAATCTCTAGAGCAGCGGTTCTCAACCTGTGGGTCGCGACCCCTTTGGCGGTCGAATGACCCTTTCACAGGGGTCGCCTAAGACCGTCCTGCATATCAGATATTTACATGACGATTCATCACAGTGATGAAGTAGCAACGAAAATAATTTTATGGTTGGGGGTCACAACATGAGGAACTGTATTGAAAGGGCCAGAAGGTTGAGAACCACTGGTCTACAAGAAAGAATGACAGGCACCGCCAAGTACACAAATAAAGGCTGCAAGGCTGAGGTCCCTGTTTCTGTGCTGGCTGTCGGCTCCCCCAGACGGCCCACACTTCTTGCCACATGGCATCTTCTACTTTCAGGCCAGTAATGCTCACATGTTTCTTGTGCTTCAAATCTTTGACTTCCCTTCTGCGATTAGCTGGAGATATCATATTTCTTTTTTATGTGTATATATATATATATATATATATATATATATATTATTGATTTTTTACAGAGAAGAAGGGAGAGGGATAGAAAGTTAGAAACATTGATGAGAGAGATTGATCAGCTGCCTCCTGCACACCCCCCACTGGGGATGCGCCCGCAACCAAGGCACATGCCCCTGACCAGAATCGAACCTGGGACCCCTCAGTCCGCAGGCTGACGCTCTATCCACTAAACCAAACCGGTTCGGCAATATCATATTTCTTATCTGTAAAGTGAGGATGTTAGATCAGGTCAGTTTTTGTTTTGTTTTTCATTAGATTTCCTAAAAAAGGATTTGTGGTAGTAAAATAATTTGATTCCAAATGAAATTTAGCATTGAACCTTGGAGGTTCAGGGGGGAAAGGCAATGTACGTACCTCTTTTCTTCCTACTCCTGGGAACTTGTGGAGTATCTCTGATGTTCCTCTGTGGTGGTTTTTGAGTTATATCCTGCTGGGAAGAGGGAGTATAGGCTGAGGATTTATGAAGCGTCCCAGGCACAGCTAACTTTCCTTGTGTTTCTTTCTTTTCTCCAGCTTTGCCTTCTCGGATCTGGATCTCTCATTCCTCAAGAAAGCATCAACAAGCCCACAGAGGGCATGGAAGCCCGGTCACTCCCTGCCCGGTTCCCTGTAAGCTGAGCTGCCTTCTTTGTTTTCCAGCTGAGAATCTCTTTTTGCTTAAGTTCTGAAGTTCCTTTGCCTAGAACTTCAGAAGTTGTATCTCAGACATTCTTCTCCAGGAGACTAGCACCATTTATTTGTTTTATTGGTAGAAATGTTTTTATTTCCTTTCTTATAAAAAAAATCAAGTTTATGAGTCATGTGGTCAATAGTTAAGTGAGGTAATATTGAGGAATGAAGCGCTTTTTGTCAGAATTTTTAAATAAAAGTGCTTCTTACAGTTTCTAAACCTAAAGCTTAGCAGAACTGGTTTGGGGACAATAAGTACCTTTTAGGAATTGACCAGAATCCAACACAAATAGTACTGACTCCTCCATAAATCTGGTTCACCTTCTTCCCTCCCCCAGTGCTCTCTGCGTAAACTCTCTGTCAGGATTCAGAAAAGGGAGAGAGACAATCTGGCTCAATGCAAACTTCTTTCATGTTGTAGGCACTGGTGACCTTCAAGGATGTGCTTGTGAACTTTACCAGGGAGGAGTGGAAGTTCCTGGATGCTGCGCAGCAGGTCATGTACAGAGATGTGATGCTGGAGAACTATAGGAACCTGGTTTCCTTGGGTAAGATGAACCTCTGTTTTTGGAGATGCACTGCCTGTGATGGTTTTGGTTCTTCATTTACCAAAAGGTATGGAGACCCTGAAGCATGGATCAGAGTATGAGCTTGGGTTCAGGGTCCTAATATCTTTGGGGCATAGAATAGGGGTTTTTATACTCCTCCTTTCATGGGGGAATTAGTTTTGATGTGTTGAATTTATAAAATGCACATTTTGCTTCCTCTGTAGCCTTACCTTATCTGCTCTTCAGAAGTCCCCATGGTTGGGGCTGGTGTTGAATTTGGGAGGCTCCTCTGGGTCCAGCTCAGAGTTCTGCAACCCTTGCCCATTCCGTATCTTTCACTGTGAACAGGACATCGACTTCCCAAGCCTGATGTGATCCTTCAGTTGGAAAAAGGGGAAGAGCCATGGCTGGTGGAGAGGGGGACTCACCAAGATGCCTATCCAGGTGAGGATCAGACAAGCTGCATTGCAGACAGGAGCCTAGATAACCCATTGGTCTAGCATCCGTAGAGAAAGTGGAAATAACAACTAGTGACCAACTCTTAGCATCACCGTTCTCTCATTTTTCAGAATCATTTTTCTACCTTTGCCTGTCTTTTCCATTTCACGTAGCCCCTCCCACAGCCTTTGTGTGGGGGCTGGGGACCCCAGCACCCGCCACTGTCCTGAGTTCTCTCTGCCAGTTAGGAAACTGCAAGCAGAGCTCATCCGTTCCCACTGCTCGTTTCCTCTTCCCCGGAGCTACTGCTCTCAAGCACCTGTGCTCTCACCACACTCTTGCTCTTTATTTAATGTTTTTTCAATTTATACCTATTTTATTTTCATCTTCATATGTAAAATGCAAATTGTTATGTGAATTCCGAACATCACTTCTGTTCCCTACTTCCCTGTATAGAAAACCAGCCTTCCAGGCTGAGACAGAAAGTGCTCTCTGGTTTTCCTCTTCCTTTATTCTCTGTAAGTGATCTTGTCACAGATTTTCTTTTCTGAACCCAAAACTCAGACGTTTCCCCCCTAAGCCCTCTTTGGTGTTGCTCGTCTGAGTCCTGATGCAAATACCCAACTTCACCTGAGCCGAACAGCCAGGACACTTACATTGACCAGTGGGGGTTAGTACAGGCCCAGCTTTCTAAGCCCCGTGCTGCCTGTATTCATTTCTGTCTGACACCTAATGTCTAAGTCTGTCAGGTGTGTCCCTGCACTTGGGCTGTAGTGCTTTGGTGATGTAGATCAGAGGCATTGCCTGGCATGACTGCATTCGTGGTTTAGGAACATTATATTGGCTGTAGTGTGAAGAATGCATGTCATGGGGAGGACCTGGAACAAATAGACATATTAGGGTCTTACATCATTAATAGTAGGATTAGATAATGGGAGTGCCACCCTTTCTGTGGGATTTGTTTTATTGCCCCCCCCCCCCTCCCACTTCACTGAATACCCTGATTCCAGTCTGTGGTTTCTCCTTACTCTCTCTGCTCCTTCTATGCACTGTGTTACCTAGCACATTTCCTGTGTACTGCTGTATTCATCTCTGTTAAGGTTTCAGAACCATGTCTGAAAGCAGGTCTATATGTCTTATATTTTTGTCTCCACATACATCCCAACATTCTAATGTTAATTTTTTTTTAGTTATGCAAACCTTTTTCATTTATTTCAGATTGGGATACTGCAGTTGAAATTAAAGCAGTTTCCAATAAGAGCATTTCCAAAGATAAACAATCCTATGACATTAAAAAGGAAGGAATGGTAAAGAGTGATCTGTGGTATCTGTCATTAGAAGAAGTCTGGAAATGTGAAGATCAGTTGGACAGGTATCAGAAAAACCAGGACAAACATTTGAGGCAAGTGGCATGTACCCAAAAGAAAGTATTTTCTCCAGAAAGAGTCAGTGAACATGGTAAATTCAGGGAAAACTGTCTTCTTCCTGGTCAGCTCGTACAGAGAGAGTATTTCCATAAACAAGACTCATGTACTAAAAGTTCTAAAGGTGACTTAGTTATTAGTGGTCATCAGGAAAGCTCTGTAAGTAATAGCAGTGAATGTAGCCAAACCTTCTGTCGGAACATTCACCGTATTCAATTTTCAAAAACTCAAACACGAGATAAAGCCTACAAATGCCCGGAGAATGATAACTCTCATAGGCATGGCACATCCCATGGTATATCCAAGGGTATACATAGAGAGAAACCGTATGAATGTAAGGAATGTGGAAAATTCTTTAGCTGGCGTTCTAATCTTACCAGGCACCGGCTTATTCATACTGGAGAAAAACCCTATGAATGTAAAGAATGTGGAAAATCTTTCAGCCGTAGTTCTCACCTCATTGGACATCAAAAGACTCACACTGGTGAGGAACCCTATGAATGTAAAGAATGTGGAAAATCCTTCAGCTGGTTCTCTCACCTTGTTACCCATCAGAGAACTCATACAGGAGACAAACTCTACACATGTAATCAGTGTGGAAAGTCGTTTGTTCATAGCTCCAGGCTTATTAGGCACCAGAGAACTCATACTGGGGAGAAACCTTACGAATGTTCCGAATGTGGGAAATCTTTCAGACAGAGCACACATCTCATTTTGCATCAGAGAACACATGTTCGAGTGAGGCCCTATGAATGTAATGAATGTGGAAAGTCTTATAGCCAGAGGTCTCACCTCGTTGTACATCATAGAACTCACACTGGACTGAAACCCTTTGAGTGTAAAGATTGTGGAAAATGCTTCAGTCGAAGCTCTCACCTTTTCTCACACCAAAGAACCCACACTGGAGAGAAACCATACGAATGTCATGATTGTGGAAAATCCTTCAGCCAGAGTTCTGCCCTCATTGTGCATCAGAGAATTCATACTGGAGAGAAACCATATGAATGTTGTCAGTGTGGGAAAGCCTTCATTCGGAAGAATGACCTCATTAAGCATCAGAGGATCCATATTGGAGAAGAGATTTATAAATGTAACCGTTGCGAAATTACATTCGTCCTCAACTCTCCATTTATAGTACGTCAGATAGCTCACACTGGAGAGCAGTTCCTAACCTGTAATCGGTGTGGGACAGCACTTGTTAATAGCCCTAACCTTATGAGACACCAGGCAAGTGATATTAGAGAAAGTACATATTAATATAATGAATATGAAAAACTTTTCACAAAGAACAGTAACTTTACTTAGCTTTGTAGAACTCTGGAGCAGTGGTTCTCAACCTTCCTAATGCCGCGACCCTTTAATACAGTACCTCATGTTGTGGTGACCCCCAACCAAAAAATTACTTTCGTTGCTACTTCATAACTATAATTTTGCTACTGTTATGAATCGTAATGTAAATATCTGATATGCAAGATGTATTTTAATTGTTTGTGACTCACAAGTTGAGGACCACTGCTCTGGAGAGAAGCTGTACATTGTAATCCATGTGGAAAGGCTTTCAGTCTTGTACTGTCCTTTATTTTTTTTGCACTGAGGACATCATGAACCCATAGTGTGTGTATGAATTCATTTCTGAGGGTCAATTAACAAATTTTCACATTTTATGAAAAATAATTGTTTCCATACAAAGGTTTTCTCTTCTTGGAGAGGATCCTAAATCTTTAGTTTCTGTCCATGACCCTAAAAAAGTTTAGGAAGAGAATCTGTCTTAATTCTGTATAAATGGCTCTCCTGTGTATAGGGACTGACCATTATTTGTCATTTTCTAGCAAACAATATATATGTTAAATGTTCAAGAGTAAAATGTTTATATCTTTCCCAGGAAAAAAAATCTAGAAATGATTGTGAGAACCACAAGCTTTCAGAACTAGAAGGAAAATGATTCTGGTTAACTCATGCTCTTTATTGTACGTTGAGACCCTGTGAATTGTTTCAGGGCTCACGTTTTGAAAAAGGACTGTTTTTATTGATTTTTGAGCAAGTGAGAGACACCGATGTGAGAGAAAACATTGATCGGTTGCCTCCCACAGGCGCCCTGACTGGATGGAACTGGCAACCTGGTTATGTGCCCTGACCAGGAATAAGATTGGCAACCTTTTGGGGCACAGGAGGATGCTCAACCAACTGAGCCACACCAGCCAGGGCCAGGTTCACATTTTGAATGAAGTCAGACCCAGATCTAGATCACAGGCCCCTCCATTACTGGTGCTCTCCTCAGTGCTTACATATGTGTAACATTCCCATCAGAACCAGTTTTCATTGTAAGCAGTGGTTCTTTGTGTGAATGGAAGAGAAGCCCCTTAACCGAGCCCCTTAGACTTTCTGATAACTTATGGCTCAGTTTTTCTCAACTGTATAATGGAGGTACTACCAGTGTCTACCTCAGAGAGTTGTGTGAATTCGTGTGATAGCGTGTATAATGTATTTAAAACAGTGCCTGGCAAATAGTGCTACCTGTGTTGGATAGTAACATTATCAATATTACTATTTTTAACATCCTAAGGAATGTGGGAAGAGATGTGTCTATGGATGATCATTGAAATAACATGATAGTGCAATTTGCAATATAAAAATGTATAATAAAATGCTTATTTATAGTGTATCCATGTAATATGCTGACATTAAAATTATGAAAAGTTCAGTAACAAGAACAATGTTAAAGCTGTCATGTGGTATGAAAAAAGCATGATAAAAGTACATAGGGATTGTCCTAGCTGGTTTGGCTCAGTGGGTAAAGCTTCGTCTTGTGGACTGAAGGGTCCCAGGTTTGATCCTAGTCACAGGCATGTACCTTGGTTGTGGACGCATCCCTGGTAGGGGGTGTGCAGGAGGCAGCATATCGATGTTTCTCATATATGTTTCTCTCTACCCATCTCCCTTCCTCTCTGTAAAAAAAAAAATCAATAAAATATATATTTTTTAAAAGTACATAGGAATAAAATCAAATATGCAAAAAAATAAGTGAACTGTAAAAAAATGAAATGAATGTTGCTCAAAACTCTTAACTTGTCAGATTAATAGTAGTCTACATTTTGGGGAATTTGGCATTTACTTTTTTTTAAGTATTTTTTTTTTTTAGAGAGGAAGGGAGAGGGATAGAGAGAAACATCGATCAGCTGCACACTCCCTACTGGGGATGTGCCCACAACCAAGGTACATGTCCTTGACTGCAATTGAACCTGGGACCCTTCAGTCTGTAGGCTGACACTCTATCCACTGAGCCAAACCGGTCAGGGCTAGCATTTACTCTTTTTTTCTTCTTTCAACTTTTCTGTTCTTTCCATCTCTTCTAAGAATACATTTAGGATCAGGAAAATAATCTTGTCAATGACGGGATGTTTTCCAAAGTTCTTATCTACAAATAAGCTAGAACTGTAAGGGAGATTGAGAAGGTCACAGGATACAAGATTAATATACAATAAACTTTTATTTCTGTGTACTAGCAGTGAACAATTTAGAAATGAATTCAGAAAAACAATCTCATTTATAATGACACAAAAATATGGAAGAGATAATAAAACAAGCAAAGTCTATATAGTAAGAAGTGTATATTGTGGAAATTCCAGAAGATGTAATATAGAACACATAAAACATGGTAAGTGGAGTAATACTAGTCCAGAATGGGAAAACATTGTTAAGATGGCAATTCAGAGTTTGGCATGTCTTCAAATTTTTGGAGTTATTAAAGTGTAAATTAGAACTGTTACCATATGACCCATCAATTCCATTCCTTGAATTTAAAAAAATGACCATGTAAAAAGATGGCATGTGTAGTAATTCACAGCATGTGAATGGACAAATTTTGTTTTAGCCCTATAATGAAATAGCACTCAGTAATAAAATGTAACAAAAACAACAGCATGGTTAAATCTCAAAAAACATTCTAAGTAAGTCAGACATAGAAGAGTATATACTATATGACCCATCTATAAAATTTTTCAGAACAATCTTATCTAATAATAGACAAACATGGTAATTGACCATACCTTCGCTATGCCTCCCATTGGCTAATCAGCGTGATATGCAAATTAACCATCAACAAAGATGGTGACTAATTTTCATACTGCAGGCAGGGTGGGCCAGCATGAGTCGCCATCCTGGCCCCTGTGTGCCGCCTAAGCCCTGTCCCCAGCTGGGACCCCCATGTGCTGCCCTGGGCAGCGGGGCTTGGTAGAGCGATTGGCCAGAGGAAGCCCTATTCTCGCAGGAATCCTCCTGCAATGGGCGTGTAGTCCTACCTAATATAAGGCTAATATGCAAATTGTCCCCTCGAGTTTGACCACTCACTATGATGTGCGCTGGCCACCAGAGGGCAGCACAGAATGAAGGAAGTACCAAGCTGGCAGTGGGAGGAAGGAAGGCCCAGATTGGCCCTGATCACCAGCCAGGCCTGGGGATCCTATGTGTGCTCAAATTTCATGCCCCAGGCCCCTAGTCTATAATGACAACAGATACATCAGTAGCTGCCTGTGGCTGGGGGTGGCAGAGTAACAGTGCAGACAGGACCATAAACGCCCTTCATATGGAGTGAGGCTGTATGATGTGTGTAAATTATACGTCAAAGTTTTTATTTGAATTTGGAATTCAGAAAACCATGGACTTTTGGGAAACAAAAGCTGCAGCTCCAAGTGAATACTAATACCAATAGAAACTATAGACAGCCTGATATGATGTAGCCAATCTGCTAAGCCCTTTAATGCATTAGATTATTTCTATAACTTTGAGGAAAATAGTAATATACCTTCTATAGTTAGGGCAAATTTACAGTAAATGGTGGAGCTTCATTTGAGAAGTAACTAGCAAGTGTGTGGCAGATCTCAATAAAATGTTTGACAGAGTAGAAGGTTTTATAAAATTAGCTATTGTAATATAGAAATTACTTTTCAAAAGATTGACACATTTAAAAGATTCCACACACACACACCAAAAAGAATGTTTTTAATGCCACTCCCTAATTTTTGGGGGGTGGGACTAATTTTTATTAAAATGTTCTATTTTTTAAAAAATACATTTTATTCATTTTTTACAGAGAGGAAGGGAGAGGGATAGAGAGTTAGAAACATTGATGAGAGGGAAACATGGATCAGCTGCCTCCTGCACACCCCCTACTGGGGATGTGCCCGCAACCCAGTACATGCCCTTGACCGGAATCGAACCTGGGACCCTTCAGTCCGCAGGCCGACGCTCTATCCACTGAGCCAAACCGGTTAGGGCTAAAATGTTCTATTAATATGTAATACATTTTTGAGTTGTTAAATTGTAAGTTAGAACTTTTACCAAAAAGCATGGACCTTAGTACACTTATACCACTGCCGTGTTTGCTCTGTTACTGTCAATTACTTTAATTCCTTGTATTAAAGCCGACAGGGCTGCAGCACAGCCACTCCCGGCCCTCGGCTCCCCCCGCCCCGTGCGCCGGAACTCCCGCGGAGGCTTCTGGGAGCTGTAGTTCTGCCCTCGTGTCACGACGCGATTCCTGTGCGTCCCCGTGGGCCGTCAGCGGCTCCCTCAGGCCCGAGGAGCTTCGCTCCGCAGCGCGCGTCTGGCAGCCGTTACCCGGTGCGGGGACAGACTGGAGTGGGCTCCTCTCCCCGGGAGACGCCGCGACAGCGCCCGGAGGGGCGCCTCAAAGTCTAGCGCGAGGACGCAGTCGTCTCGCTGCAGATCCGGGAGGTGGAGGCAGCCAGTCTCCCCCAGACCCTCCCTCTCGGCCCCTTCAGGGTGCGGAGCCGACCCGCCGAATCCCTCTTTCCCGCGCGGGTGCTGAGGGGGCGGAGGTGGGGGGCCCGGCGGTGCCTGAGGGAAGGGCCCGTCGGCGCTCCCAGCCGCCCCCGGGACGGGGAGACCCTCCCCTCCGTCCTGTCCCCGCGGCGCACCGAGGCGTGGGCATGGGCACCAGGGTGCGCACCGCTGCCATCTGGGTGAGTCGGCTTCCTCTCCTCGTGAGAAGCTGCCCCGAGGCCGACGGGCCCGCAGCCCGCGCGTCCGGGCGATGGCAGTGCCCCAATCTGACGACGGGACCGTTGCCGGACGGTCAGGATCCTGACCATCGGGAGGTGGAGAAGGTGCTCGGGTCAGGGGAGCTTCTCCGAGGTCGTGTAGGCGCCGCGACCCCCTCCTTTAAGAGAAGCACTAGCCACGGGTCGTGTAGCGGCGCCTTAGTCCACGGGGCGACCTGGGCCGTAGAGACCCGGACGTACCGGGTCGGACCAGCGCACCGCCTTCCGCCTAAGCAAGCACTTCCTGCTTCCCACGCCCCTCGCGCTGGGGCCGTTGCTACGGAAACGGGGGTTCAGGGAACCCAGTCCCCGCGCTGCCGGGCAACGCGTCCTGGGCGCAGGGAGGGTCCGCACCGGATTTCACGGCGCTCCGAAGCCTGTGCGAGGGAAACAGGAGTTTCAGACGAGCCTTGCTTTCATCCCTTCGCCATATTTCTCTCTCCTGGAGGTAACCAGTTTGACAGTTTGTAGTTCACCCTTTCAGCGATTCTTTTGGAATGATAAGCAGACACACACACCTGACCTGACTCATTGCTCAGCTTTGTCAGGAAGCCTTTTTTTCTGCCCTGAGTCTTTTCCTGGAGTTCAACATGCCTTGTCTCACACGTACATCTTGGATTTTGTTTTTAAGAAATTTTTTGGAATAAGCTTCCTCTGCACCCTTTCTTTTTTTTAAAAAAAATATTTTATTGATTTTTTACAGAGAGGAAGGGAGGGATAGAGAGTCAGAAACATCGATGAGAGAGAAACGTCGATCAGCTGCCTCCAACACACCCCATACTGGGGATGTGCCCACAATCAAGGTACATGCCCTTGACCGGGATCGAACCTGGGGCCCTTCAGTCCGCAGGCTGACGCTCTATCCACCGAGCCACACCGGCCAGGGCCACACTTTCTTTTTCATCTCCTCCCGCCCCCTCACCGTCTCCGATGATTCCTTAGATCCTCTTGTTCTCACAGGCCCACAGCGCTGGTGGGCCACTGGGTGACTTTAGGACCATGTCACCTGCAGCTCGGAGCCCGAGGAAGGGGCTCAGACTCCACGCCAGGGAGGTGCTCCCAGTTGGGGATGAACAGTTACTGGTGACGTTGGAGATCTGCAGGGTGTGGCCCATCAGGAATCTTCCCTCATTTCCCACATTTCCTCTGCGGGGAGCTGCCCTCTGCATTTGGGGTCACATCCCAGGTTTGTGAGGCATGTCCCCTAGGTCTTGTGGGTGATAGATGTCTGGGCTTTTGCTTTTACTATTCTGGTAGGTCTCCTATTTCTATGGGGAGTTTTGGGGGAGATTAAATAACCCCACTGCTACTGACCTCACCCTACTCTCAATGGCTCAACAACAAAGAGGAACAACCAGTGGCAGAGGTTAAGTGAGTTTGTTCCGCCTTGAGAGAAGGAGCTCTAACTGAAGCCGGCTCTTCAGTCAGAACCTACTGCTGGTGTAAGCGCTAAACAGGGTTTTCTTCTGAGCACCTGGCGTCAGTTCTTACGTAAGTGGCTGCCCGAAGGGGTGGAACTCTCAGGTGCTCATCATGCTTGTGGGTTCCTGGGGCCTTTGCAGAGTCTGGGGTGGGGGGACTGTCATCATTGTGTTGGGGTTCCCGTTTTAATTTCTCTGGCTTCTGCCCCTCAGCAGTCCTGACCGCAGCCTGCAGAGCACCCAGCCTGACCTGCAAACATGTTTTGCTGGGGCCCATAGGATACGTGCTCCCTAAAGTGGTTTGCTCTTGAGTCCACAGGTCCCACCCCTGCAGGATAGCGACAGTTCAGGCAATAGGATCCGAAAGCGCAAAGGTCAGGCTCCCATTGTGGGTCTGGGGACCCCTGACCAGAGGCCTCTCCCTGGAGGACCCCAGCAGAGGCACAAGAGCCACAGGACAGAGCAGGCCCTCGAGTGGCTGTTTATTTCCCAGGAACAGCGGAAAACCACAGAGTTCCAGGTGAGTTGCTTGTTCATAGATTCCCACTTCTTTATTTCATTCATTTATTTACTTTTTTGCTGGGGAGGGGGTTGTGATTCTTAACTTCAAGGGTTAAGTTAATCACTCCTCAGTTTGTGGCCTGCTTATCATTCCAGTTCCTATCTACCTTTATTTACAGATTTCCTGATTTCTCCATATTCAGTTTGCATCTTTTTCACCCCCTAACATTATTTTTAATTGACATTCTTTTGTTGATGTGTTTATAACATGTGCATTATTATTGCTGTGAATGTCTTTCCATTTCACGTTGGTGTGTGCATGCATACCTTGCTGCGATGCTTGTATTTTTCAGCGAGCGCTTGTTCATGAGGCACCTATGCTCCTGCGTTCATCTACTCGGCTGCTGGCAGCAGGGTTGGTGCGTCCATGTGCCTCACACACCCAGCAGCACTGACTTTGTCTTTAGAAAGTGTGATTATAATATGTCTCATGGGT
This sequence comes from Myotis yumanensis, assembly GCF_028538775.1. NCBI lineage: Eukaryota > Metazoa > Chordata > Mammalia > Chiroptera > Vespertilionidae > Myotis > Myotis yumanensis. The sequence continues at coordinate 28,651,939 of NW_027223770.1, forward strand.
TTTGTAGTCTTGGGAGTCCTTTGGCATTGTCAGGTGTGTTTTCTTTTTAATTTTAGCCATTCTAATAGGTGTGTAGTGGTATCTCGTTGTTTTAACGTGCAATTTCCTAATGGTAATATGATGTTGAGCATTTTTATATGCTTATTTCCCATTCACGTGTTTTCATCTTCAGATCTGTCGCCCCACAAACTGGCCACTACTTAGAGCTCTCACCTTGTGATTCCCCTGAGTTACTAAGGCATCTTCTCTCACAGTGGTCACTTCTGTAGAACCCTCCCCCTGACTCCCCCAGATATTTATAAGCAGCATTGCTGTCCTCTTCCTCTGTGCCCATCCTGTACTCTCTGTTTTATTTACGCCCTGTTTTATTTGTATGTATTTAACTCTGCACTGCTGAATGCTTCTTGCAAGCAGGACTGTATATCAAAGGCACCTAGTTTAATAGCTAGCACTTACAGGCCAGTAACTGTTGCAGAAGTAGGGTGACCAACCATCCGTGTTTGTTCCAGCTTCTTGGACTCCCAGTTGCATTTATATACGTTCACCTTTGATTTCCTATGCATTGCTGAGCACTTGTGGGCAGGAGTCTGTTTCCACATTGTGACATCACCTGCAGCTCAGTAAGGACCTGGCACCTGATATTGTCATGCCTTGAGTGAAAGGCTGACTAATATAGTGCATATTGATGATGAGGTTTTCAATTATTTTTTACTCTTGTCACAAAGTGCAATGTAATTAATGAAATCTCTAGGTAAGCAGTCTGTTGTTTCCCACAAACTCAGTCAGATCATCTGAGATTGTAGGGAACCTGGTGTTGCAGAGGCCGCTGTCGTTCATGGACGTGTGTGTGCACTTTACCTGGGAAGAGATGCAGCTGCTGGACCCCGAGCAGAAGCACCTGTACAGGAGTGTGATGTTGGAGAATTACAGCAACCTGGTGTCTGTTGGTAAGTGCTGCCGCCCTGAGAGGAATGTGTGTGGTGTCCAGGCTACTTCTTGGTCGCTGAAAGCTGGGAAGTGGGGAGTGGGGCTTTTGTAAAGACTTAGTGATTTTAAACTTCTAGTCAGAGGCCAGGTTTTCTTAGTCGCCCTTTGTCATCAGATGATGCTAGTGGAATGTCTTTATTTAGCCAAAGTACAAAAGGGCCGCTTCCTCATGCTGCCTCTTAACTGAACCGTCCCCTCCTTCAGCATCCCTGAATCCTGGTGGCTTCGGTCCAAATTGTCTGATTCTCCGTTCACAGGGTATCAACACACCAAACCCGACATCATCCTCCAGCTGGAACAGGAAGAGCTGCGTGTGGTGCAGGACCGAATCCTAAGTCACGGCCATCCAGGTGAGTGATCAGGACATTTAGATTTTTACGTTTTTATTTGGAATCGGTGTGAATTCTGAAGTGATGTGCACCTCATGTTTGTGCTTCTTGTCTCAGCTGTACCCATTCTCTCATACTTACTCTCCTCTCTGTCTTTCTCAGTCTTCCTGCTTTCCCATCTAGCAGACACACTTCTTCATGCATCTAAGCAGCTTCTCCTTGATATCACTTAATATAATTTTCACATCCCTTCTCTTTCCTTTCTTTTTTTAAAATGTATTTTAAAATCCCTTAAGCTTATCTTCCACAGCAGTCCCAACTTCCTTCTCCCTGCGACCACCCCTCCATGCCTCTCCATGTTGATCACTGCTGTTACCACTGTCCTCGCCAGGTGCATTTCTGCATCAGTTGATAGTGTCCGTTTTCCCGCCTGCAGCCTTCCCCCCCGTACCCCCTGCACCCACTGTCACAATGCACAGCAATGGGATGATTCTCCTCATACTTCATGGACTTCTCTTTCTGTTCCCTCCTAGTCCAAAGGGGTATTTTTTTTTTAGATTCATCACTTTCCTCTTATAGTGTAACTTTAAAAAGACTTCTGTTCTAAAGACTTAAGCTCTTTATTCTCTTTTGGTGATGACAGTTCATCCCTCTTTCATCTGCCCTTCGGTACTGGGTGTGCTTGGTACAGGGCATCCTCCTGCCAGTGTCACTCCCTTATCTCGTTTTTAGAAACTAGAATTGTCTCTCCCACTGCCCGCAGCCACATCCCACGTCTCCCACGTGTCTGACTGTTGCTGGCGCGTTCGGCTACGCTTCTGGCTCTTCCTGGTGCTGGGAGTCCGCTTCCTCCTGCCCATGCAGTTCTCCTCACTGGTTTTACTAGGTCTCTTAGTACTTTGGTCCTTTAAAGAAGAGGTCCCCCATGTTTTCACTTTACACCCACAAGGCCAACATTGTTTCACTTCTCGTATTTTTTTTACTGATTAGTCAAGTTTATTCAATTATCCTTTTTATGTTATTTCTTTGTTTGTTAATCTCCACCCCAGGATATTTTTTCCATTGATGATTTTTAGAGTGGAACGGAGGGAGAGGGGTGATAGAGACACACACACATTGGTAGGTTGCCTCGTGCACGTGCCCCGACTGGGCTAGAGATCTAACCTGCAACCCAGGTCTGTGTCCTTGACTGAGAATTGAGCCAGCGACACTTTAGTGCATGGGCTCAGATTCTAGCCACTGAGCACACTAGCCAGGGCTATGTGAATTCTTTTGTTGTTGTTGTGAATCCTCACCCATAGATATTTTTATTCTCTTTAAAAAAAATTTTTTTTTATTGATTTGAGAGAGGAAGGGAGAGGGAGAGAGAATCGCCGATTGGCTGCACGCCTGTCGGGTGCACAGGTCCTTTATCCTGCTCGACTACACCAACTGTTGGATCCGAGCCCCTCTTCCAGGAACTGGACCTCTTCGGACACCAGGCATTTGACAGAGAAGCCATGAGAAGTTGTGGGTATAAGGGATTCTATGTTGTAGCCCAAGTAGCATTGCTACTGTAGGAGCCATTGGACAAAACAGTTCTTCAAAGCAAAGTCCCATACAGCAGCCGCACACTGGCTGGGTCACAATACACCCTTCCCACACAGCTGCAGCAGCAGCCTCCAAATAGGAGCTACACGGAGCCTCACGCAGCAGCCATTATTAGAGCAACAGCCTCCCCAAGTGGCTGTACACTGGCTGGTCAGTAACGTACTTTATACTAAGTTGGACAAAAGAGGCTTCTTTCTAAATAGTGACACCACTATTTTGGGTAATAGAATGGCATGCTTGCTCAGTGTACATAGTCACAGTATTGTGTCCTTGCTCTTGCACCTGCATATAGCAACTTATCTTTGAGCACTCCAGTTAGGATTTCCACGCTCAGATTAGCCTTGAACATCTGGCATACTCTGGACAGGGTTCCCACAACACCCCACACTGGGGATCGAGCCTGAAACCTGGACATGTGCCCTTACTGGGAATCGAACCATGATCTCCTGGTTCATAGGTCAAAGTTCAAACACTGAGCCACACCAGCAGGGTGAGGACATGTTTTTTTGTTTTTTTAAAATATATTTTATTGGTGTTTTTTTTTTATAGAGAAGAAGGGAGAGTGATAGAGAGCTAGAAACATTGATCAGCTGCCTCCTGCATGCCCCTTACTGGTGATGTGCCCACAACCAAGGTATATGCCCTTGACCGGAATCGAACCTGTGACCCTTCAGTCCGCAGGCTGACGCTCTATCCACTGAGCCAAACTGGTTAGGGCAAGACATGCTTTAATTGGTTTTAGAGAAGAGGAAGGGAAAGAGAGACAGAGAAACATCAATATGAGAATGATACATCAACTGGTTGCCTCTCACATGTGCCTGACTGGGGATCGAACCTGCAACCTGGGTATGTGCCCTGACCGGGAATCCAACCTGAGACCTTTCAGCATATAAGGATGACACTCCATTCAATCAAGCCACACTGGCCGCAGCTTTTTGTTTGTGTGTTTCTCTGGGATGAGAGCTTGTACGAGCTTTTTCCTGTGCTCAGTGTTTTGAAATATCATGATGATGCTTCTTGTGCGTTTATTTTCTTAAATTTGCATATTTATTGGAACTTTAGTCCCAAGAAGACTGTAAACTAGTTGCAATGTTTTCTGCTTTTTCTCCTGAGCTTTCTAGTGTTGTAAGTATGCAACTATTGTTTATTAAGCTAGAGACCTGATGCTGAAATTCATGCAAGAGTAGGCTTTCTTTCCCCCGGCTGCCGGCATTGGCTTCCCTCTGGCACCCAGGACCCAGACTTCCCTCACAGCCCTGGCGTCATCCAGAAAGTCGTCTAGAAGGTTGTCCAGAAGGATGTCTGGTCTAATTAGCATATCAAGCTTTTATTATTATTGATCATTCTAATAATTAGAGATTTCATCTATTCTCTATGTTTTGCTCATTTTTCCCTTTGCCTTTTTGGCTTGTTTACCCACTGCGCAAACCTTTTAAACTGAAAACAATCTTCAATTATTGTCAGTTGCCTATTCCTGTCTTTATTTTTAGTTTTCCCCAGTGCCCAGGATTTTGGGGATATTTACACTTCATATTTTACTTAGTTTCTGTTGCAATATCTGCAACTAAAACAATAACCTGATGGGCATGGCACTTTAAGGCAATTTTATGCTATACCATGGTCACTTTTTTATTTATAACACTAGAGGCCTTTTGCACGAAGATTCACGCAATAGGCCTTCCTTCCCCTGGCTGCCAGCACCGGTTTTCCTCCGGCACCCGGGACCCAGGCCTTTGGTCCGGCCGCAGCAGAGAAACCAAATCTCGAGGCTAGGCTTCTCTTCTGCGGCCGCAGCGAGGCTTGGCTTGCAGCGGAGAAATCAAGCCTCTTCAGTCTTAAGTGATCTTCAGTCTTCGCTCCGTGCCTGTGTATGCAAATTAACTGCCATCTTTGTTGGGTTAATTTGCATACTCATCCTGATTGGCTTTTGGGCATAGTGGAGTGATGACCAATTTACATATTTCTCTTTTAGTACTGTAGATATTTTTATTTCTAGACAAAGTATGGGAGTTTGATAATCACATGGAATGGTATCAGGAAAATCAAGGCAAGCTGGGAAATATGGCAAAATACTATGACTGTACTGCCTTTGGGAAACTATGTATTCTTACTACAAATTGTGGTTTTTTTAAGACAAAATCTTTATAAATTTGGCACACATGGGAAGAGTTTGAAATATAATATAGACTTCAGTATTAATTATGCTGTAAAGAATCCTAATGGGTTTTATGCACAAAGGGAATCAACCCTCTATTCTGAACAATATGGATGTAACCAGTGTGGGAAAGCCTTTAGTTTGAAGTCACAACTCATTGTACACAAGAGAAGTCACACAGATGTGAAACCCTATGGATGCAGTGAATGTGGTAAAGCTTTCAAGAGTAAGTCATACCTCATTATACATATGAGGACTCATACAGTAGAGAAACTACATGACTGCAATGAATGTGGGGAATCCTTCAGTTTCAATTCACAACTCATTGTACACCAGAGAATTCACACAGGAGAAAATCTGTATTAATGCAGTGAATGTAGGAAAGCTTTTAATAGGAAAGATCAGCTCATTTCACATCTGAGAACTCATGCAGGAAAAAAACCTTATGGGTGCAGTGAATGTGGGAAGATATTTAGTAGCAAGTCATACCTCACTATACACATCAGAACTCATTTGGGAGAAAAACCATATCAATGTACTAAATATGGAAAAGCCTTCATTTGGAAGTCACTACTCATTGTGCACGAATGAACCCATGCAGAGGAAGATCTTTGTAAATGCAGTCATTGTGAGAAATCCTTCAGTGGAAAGTTACGACTCATTGTACATCAAAGAATGCATGCAAAAGAGAAACCCTATGAATTCAGTGAATGTGAAAAGGCATTCGTTAGGAAATCCCAGCTCATTGTACATCACAGAACTCACTCAGGAGAGAAACCCTATGGATGTAATGATTGTGGAAAAACTTCCTCTCAGAAATCAATTCTCAGTGCACATCAGAGGACTCATACAGGAGAGAAACCCTGTAAATGCACCGAAAGTGGGAAAGCCTTTTGTTGGAAGTCACAACTGATTATGCATCAGAGAATTCATGCAGGTGAGAGAGAAAAATTGATGAATTAAAAGTGAGAAACTTTCAAAAGTCAATTCAAATCGAAGAGAAACTATAAATGAAATCATCCCATGCACCGCAAAACTTATACTGAATGGAAACTTTATGAAGGCACAGCATATGGAAGGGCATGCACAGAAAGCTGTTTTTACATTTAAAAAACATCAGTGCATACACACAGGAACTCCCTGAGTTTGGTGAACCCTACGAATATTCTCAGTTGTAGGTCATACCTTCCTATAAATTTATACAGCTGTGGAACCATATGAATGAAATGAATGTGGAACAGTCGGTTTTTAGATATGATAAACTTCTCTGAGGAAATTTCATAAATGAACATCAAATACACACTTGAAATTCATAACTTATTAAACAGGAACATTTATTAATGATAGAAAAATTCTACTCTTTATTGCAAAATTCTTAAATGCAACCTTTTGCTGTAATAAAATGAGTTACTAAAATACCTTTTAGTAATAGAAACCACACATATGTTATTTGTTTCCTTTATAAGTGGGCCCTGCAGATACCTCTTTTGTTATATACATCGATATGGTGTACATTTATTTTTAAAATATATGTATATTGATCCCTAGGGGAAGGGAGAGGGAGAGAGGGAAACAATGATGAGGGAGAATCATTGATTGGCTTCCTCCTGCATGCCCCCAACTGGGGATTGAGCCTGACTTCCTAGTTCATAAGTCAGTGCTCCACCACTGAGCCACGCTGGCCACACTGGTGTGTATTTCTAACTGGTTAGATTATCCTGATGTCTTTAGGATTACTAATTCCAGACTGTATGTGCACTCATGATGGGATCCTCATTCAAGGTGCAATGGCAAGGAATTGACCTTCTCACCTAAGTAGGCTGAAGTACTTGGGACTTCAAGTTTTTAATGGAGGCCTACAGAAAAGCAAGTTGAGTTTTTTTTGTTTTTTTTTTTGTTTGTTTGTTTTTTTCCTGGCAGCATCTTCCAATTGTTAATTAGTTCTTTCTATATCAACTACCCAGTATAGCTTGAGGTACAGACACTTTTTTAAAAATATATATATGTTTTATTGATTTTTTACAGAGAAGAAGGGAGAGGGATAGAGAGTTAGAAACATCGAAGAGGGAGATCGATCAGCTGCCTCCTGTATGCCCCCCAGTGGGGATGTGCCCACAACCAAGATACATGCCCTTGACCGGAATCAAACCTGGGACCCTTCAGTCCGCAGGTCGACGCTCTATCCACTGAGCCAAACCGGTTCAGCATGGTACAGACACTTTTAATTCTAGTTCAACTGCCTTTGTTTTAGCTATGTGTCATTTTTGTAATACATTTAAGTAATTTTGAAATATGTATGTATAGTTGTAGAGTCAGGGTATTGGTAAATTATTCTACCAGTTGCTTATTTACATAGTCTGTTTTCTTTACAACCTCACCAATTTGCTTATTGGACTGAGCATTATTCTGAAAGTGTTGGGTCACTGGCAAATAGATTAGGACTGTCTTGGAGGAATATGAGGATTCAAAACTATAAAGATTTCTGAAGCACCCTCCACCTTGTACTCTTTACTTCAGGAGGGCATTCATCTCTTACCCCTCTAAAAGTTGTTTCTTCCTTAAAAGAGGTATTTAATAATTTCTGAATGACTAATCCTTATTGTATTCAGCTCATTATACAGGATACAATCTCAAGATACCTAGGATGAAGCAGGATGATTCACAGAAGGGAAAGGAAAACTCGGATAAAGAAAGAATTTCAGATATTTGCTAAACGATGCCCCAGAAATCCTTAGAAATACCATGACTGTTTTTTGTCATTGAAGTTCCACTGAAGATACACACACAGTAAGAATAAGCACCTAAGGGAAAGTCTACATTCAATTTACTATTACCCAGGGTCACTTAGAATTTAAAAGTTACTGTATTGTGTGATGCAAATCCACATAAAACCAAGAGGATGGCAATCCAATAGTGTGGGAAAGGATAGTGCTGGATTTTGTTTGAAGCATAAAAGCAATGGAAAACCTACCAGACAAATGAAACTTAACAGAATGATTCTATGTACAACCATTAAAGAAAATTGAATTTCTGTTAAAAAATCTAATCTCTGGTGTGGGAATCTATCTAGTCCTTCCAACCTAGCCTGTAATAGTTCATAATTTTCAAAAACGTTCAAGGAAAGTTAATTCCAACATTTAACAATATTTCCCAGTAAATAGACGTTGGGGAAGGAGAGAATGACTTGCAAGTCGTATGAACATAGATTTCAGAGTCCCAAATGGAATAACAAAATGCATGTGATGGTGTATGTTTTTAAAAAGCCATGTCCCTGTGAAATGTAGCAGACCATTGGTAGTGTCCACTGCCACCAGAATCACTGGTTTTCCTAATGGCAGTGTCGGTTGCTGAAAAGCTACATTTCTCCATTTTCTTTGTAATGAAGTGTAATCATGCTGCTGAACTCCGAGTAATGATATGGCAGCACAAGTTGCTGAGCGGGTCTAATGGGAAGGTTCTTTAGCAGGAAAACAAACCCCTGGGAAAAGCCCCCTAGGGTCTTCTCATCTTTCCTCTTCAATAGCAGCACATCATGGTCTGGGTTTCCGTAGCCATCCTGGCACCTGAATTCATCCTGAGGATGGACACCACCTCCAGAATGCAATGGAGAGTGACTGCCCATCTGATATCGGTGGAGCTGCTATAGGCACCCTAGACTGCCAACATCTGGGTATGTGTTACACCAAAGAGAAAACTGTATTTTTTTTGGGGGGGGGTGGAGAATTGGTTCTCTTATATGCAGCTGAATGTGATCCTAATTGAAACACATTAGGATGTTCGGAAGACAATATCAGAAAATCATTTTGTGAAAATAACCACAGTCCCAGATAAAAGAAAAGCCCTATGATTATCTCAACATGTACAGATAATTCAATTGATGGAATGTAATAATCATACATATTTTAAAATACGAATTAAGGCCGAAACCGGTTTGGCTCAGTGGATGGAGCGTCGGCCTGCGGACTCAAGGGTCCCAGGTTCGGTTCCGGTCAAGGGCCTGTGCCTGGGTTGCGGGCACATCCCCAGTGGGGAGTGTGCGGGAGGCAGCTGATCGATGTTTCTCTCTCATCGATGTTTCTGGCTCTCTATCTCTCTCCCTTCCTCTCTGTAAAAAATCAATAAAATATATTAAAAAAAATACGAATTAAGAAATGAACTCCTTTAACCCCTTCAAGAAGTATGTCATACTTAATGGTTAAACAATAGACATGCACCCTTAAATGTAGAAAATTACAAGGATGCTCATCACAGTTATTGAACAACGTAATGGAAATTGTAGCCAAGGTGTGAAAACAAAAAGTTATAAGGAATTGTTGGTTATGTCAGAAACAGAAAATTTCCAATTTTTACAAATCAGTCATGTTCTGGTTAAACTAACTGGGTAAGCTTCAAAAATAACAAAACAAAGAAACCCAAAGGAACAAAGCACTAGAAATGAAGGAACATTTTTTGTCAGCAAGGAGTTGCTGCTCTCATCCTGGGTGCAAGGGCAGGAAGAGGTGAGGTCCTGCGTAGACCAGTCGCCTTGGCTGGCGTGACGGCTTAGAAACCCAGAGAACCACAGCACAGGCCTTTCCAGCCACCCTTTCCCCTGGGTCATCACGGGAGCCTTAGGGACAGTATGACAAGTATGAGGTTGGCAGAGAAAGCGAAAAATGAAAGATTGGGCCCTAACCGGTTTGGCTCAGCGGATAGAGCATTGGCCTGCGGACTCAAGGGTCCCAGGTTCGATTCCGGTCAAGGGCATGTACCTTGGTTGCGTGCACATCCCCAGGAGGGAGCGGGGGTGTGCAGGAGGCAGCTGATCGATGTCTCTCTCTCATCGATGTTTCTAACTCTCTATCCCTTTCCCCTCCTCTCTGTAAAAAATCAATAAAATATATTTTTTTTAAAAAATGAAAGATTGGGCTGACTTCTAAGTGCAAGGCAGACGCTATCTGAGGGCAGGAAGGTGGACAGTGCAATAGTTGAAGGAAACCCATTCGAGGCGATCTGTACTTTTTTTTTTTAATATATTTTATTGATCCTTCACAGAGAGGAAGGGAGAGAGACAGAGAGCCAGAAACATCGATGAGAGAGAAACATTGACCAGGCGCCCCCCGCACACTCCTCACTGGGTATGTGCCCGCAACCCAGGCACAGGCCCTTGACCGGAATCGAACCCGGGACCTCCCAGTCCACAGGCCGACGCTACATCCACTGAGCCAAACCGGTTTCCGCGGCGATCTGTACTTTTAGGCTGAGAGGTGGGTAAACGACTGAGAGAACACCATCCCTTGCCTGTTGCTGCCCAACCCCCTCACGTATATGCAAACCCCCCAATGCACGTAGGGCTTTGCAATACAAAACATGGGAGGAGGCTCAGGAGAGCTAGGCCTTCACCAGGGCTGGGAGCTCGGAAGTCAGGACTGGAAAGCAAAGGGATCTCAGATTCCAGAAAAGCACTCGGGCTGTGAGGCAAGGCAGTGAAGCTCACGTTTTCCGAAAGCTGTTGGCTTCCCTGTGAGCACAAGCGGATCGCAAACATGTCCAGGTTCAGGTCCCAGGCCCTGCTGAGGGAAAGGAGTGAACTAAATCTAACCTAAAACTGCAACAAAGTCCAGCAGTTTAAATACAGGTCAGACTGATTCTGTCTCACCCAGTCTCCTAATGCGACGCTTGACATTGAAAATATGTATCCTTTTCTGGAAATACCGAAGGCAAAGGAAGTTGTCAGGAATAGAGTCCTAATTCTAAAAGTACTATTTCACCAAAAGTAAATCCTAACTCTGCCTGCACTTAACACTAAAGCTTAAAAATCACGAAAAAGTAGAGGTGAAAGAATTGCACTCTGGTGTTAGTTGGACACGTGTCCGTAACTTGGAGAACACATGTCAGCTGCCTGGATTGCTTCCAGAGTTTTCACTTGAGCAAACGTTGAAGTGCTTGTCTTTGTGCCAAAGCCTTTTGCACAACCTTGGAAGTCAGAGAACCTTCCAGTAACACCTGACGCCCTTTGCTCGCTCCTGTCCAGACCGCCGTCCAGCCGCTGGGCCCCACGGCTCTCCCGTTGTCACGGCACCGAGGACCCTGCCAAGCGGGGCCTTGGCATTCCGTGGTGCCCGCCGCTGTGACCAGGGTCAGCGAGAGCCCCGGCGTGGGGGTGGGTGTCACTGGGCGCTGTCCTCGCGGCCCGGCTCAGTGGAGGCCCCTCCTGAACCGGGAGCCCTGCGCCCCCACGGCGCCTCTGCCCACCCTGTGGCCTCGGGCTCTGGGTTTGGAAGGCGCGGTCGCCCGCGGGGCAGGGAGCCGGTGTGGGTGCAGAAGGCAATCGGGGTGTCTGCCCCAAGCTGGGGCCCGGGCAGGTTTTGCTCCGGGGTCCACCCACATCGGTAGCCTGGGGTCATCCAAGGGTCGCCGCTTCCTCCTGTCCCCACCTCCGGGGCGTGTGGGCGGCGGCGCCCTGTCCTCCCCGACGCCCAGCGCCCCCCCGGAACCTGCCGGCCTCGATACATTGTAGCGAGCGCATCTTCAGCTGCCGGATGGCCGCCGCCTTGGCGCCTCCTCCCCGGATGTGTGGGCTGAGCACGTGCGCGCCGGGCGAGCAAGGAAGCGGCGGAGGCGGGGGGCACCCCAGCGGCCCCCAAGTGCACCCGGCAGAGCAGCGCTCGTGGTCTCCGCGGGGAGCAGCACCGGGAAAGGTACTGGGCCTCGGCCACCCCCTGGGGAGTGGAGGGGTCAGGGCGCCCGACAGCCACCTTCCGTCCCTCCGTGTCCGCTGGAGCCCAGCCCGTAGCCTCTTTTCCGTGGCGCGGGCTCTGGACGAAACCGGGTCCTGAGCTGAACTCTCCGGGTCTCGCCCCGTCCATGTCCTGGAGCCTCGGCTCCCGCAGGGACGCGGGGTCCAGCGCCTCCCGCCCGTCCTGGCGGGGAGAATTGCGGGGCGAATTGCGGGGCGTAGAGGAGGGAGCGCCCGCGGGGTGCGGAGCCCGGGGCGCTGAGCGCCGGCCTCGCGGGAAGTTCAGCCGCATCTGCTAGACTCGTAGCTGCCCGAAGGCTCTGCCCGGTAACTCGCCCCGGAGTCCGGTCCACAGGAACACGGTGCTTTCTCTTTTAATCCGGCACAGCCTTGGGAGTCGGGTTCTCTCTGAAAAGCGGCCACTAGCAAGTTTCCTGAACGTCCACGGGTGGAGCCGTCTGAGCGGGTGGCGGCCCCTTTTCCGTGGGATGCTGTGCAGGGCCAGTGTCTGCGCCAGGAAATGTCTGTCGGTCCCGGATAAGCATTCTCCGCGCGGAAAAATAGGCGTCTCTATGCATAGATTTGTATGAAAAAGAAAAACTCAGAACGCCTTCAAGTCCACTTGCTGTAGCTTATGTTTGGGGGGACACAGAGTGGGTTTTGGGGTGCAGTGGATCAGTGCTCTTTGCTCGGGAACTGAAGCCAGCGTGGTGGGGCCCCCTCGGTGCCTCGGCCTGTGTCCTCAGTGCCACTGCCCGCAGCACTAGCGGCCCAGGGACGCCAGCCCGCGTCCACCCTTTTTACTTTCTTCAGAGTCTGTGACTAGGGCAACCTTTAACTCGTAGTGCTTTCCAAATGATGAGTTTGAGGTTTTGGTTTTTCCCCCCAAAATCACAATTGTTAGAACCGGATGGTACTCGTCCTGTTCCCACAGGCCCCATGGCCCCTCTTACATGAATGGAAATGGTGTCTGCCCAGCCCCTGGCCCAGGGCACCTCCTCACAGCTGGGAGATGCTGGGGAAACCTGATGGTCCCCACACACATGGTCACTGACCCACCGAGCCCAGAGGAGGAGTGAGGCATGTACAGAAGGCCAGGTGGAAACAGAGTGGGGCACCTGGGGGCAGGTGAAAGGTGCAGAGGGGTGAGTGACAGCACCCAGCTCAGCCGGGTGCACAGCTGGGCTAGACGGATTCGGAGGGACTGAAAGGCAGTGCCATGGGGCCTGGTTCCCCGTCTTTCTCGGGTAACCTCACTGTTGCCACCTCACCAGTGCCTGGAGTGGGAGGGGCCTCTCAGAGTTGGTCTGAGGATTCATGTCCAATCAGCCCATGGTTAGAGCTGGCTCTTGTGATGCCTGCCACCTTGTTTGCAGAGGGACGCAGCCCAGCCCAGGATGCAGAGTTTCCTGAAGCTGCTGCGGGAGAGTGGAGGCGCCAGCCCATCTGTGGAGGAGCTGGTGAGCTTCGCGGGCATGCTGTGCCGGGACCTGCAGGACGACCTCACCCAGGCACAGCCCTTGGTCACGGCCGTGCTGGAGAGCCAGCTCCGCCTGTACCTCCTGGGCAACAAGGACGTGGCACTGGTGTGCGCCCGCGTGCTGGCCCAGCAGGAGCAGCACGAGGCCGCCTGCCGGCTGTTGGAGGTAGGACTGGTCTTGTGGGGGGAGGTGCAGAGAGAGGGGCGGCAGCCACTAGCATCCTGAGCGAGATGGAAAGTCCACAGCCAGCCGGAGCCTGGAGAGAGGTTCTGTAAACAAGGCAGGATGGTATCCTCTCACTTAACCAACATCTGAACAGTTTGATCATCTGAGAAAAGTGATCCATTGATGAAATCCTCACTGAGTGGGGGTCCCAGGTTGGAGTGCCGGCTGCCAGTCGTGTAGCCAGCAGTCAAGCAGACCCAGGACCTCTGTCCCCGAGCCAAAGGCCCGCTCTTGAAAACTCGGAAACCAAAAGCATCTGTGCCACTCCTCTGGGGGCACTGGGCGCCTCAGCTCATCCTCCATGGAAACGTGGCCTGCACTGACGTGAAGGAATTGACGGTCGTTACAGTGGTACATTTTGCTGCCTACAGAGTGACATGTTTGCCTGCGGTATGCTGCCTGCCCCAGACTATATGGGATGGCAAATGCTCTATAGTGTGTGCCTGTGTTAGTTCATTAAATCAGAGAAATTCTGAATTCCAAAATACAGACAGCTCAGCGGGCTTCAGTCATGGATTTGAGGGCCCATGTTTCCCTCTTTCAGCACATACTTATTGTGAAGATGGTCACCTCTTCCCAGTTCCTTGTATTCCCACCCCTACCCTCCAAGCCAAGAGGTGTCCTCCTCCCGCCTCTGCCTTCATGCAGCAGCTGGAGGAAGTTGTAGAACTGCGGGTGGGACCAGGTGTGCACCAGGGCCTGGGGCGTGAGCCTGCCTGCTCTCCAGGCCTGGACCCACACTCCCCCTTCCTCCGTGTGGCCCATGCTGGCTTCCTGGCCGTTCTTAGAATTTCCGCAACATTTCTTTGTCTCAGGACCTATGCATATGTCATTCCCTCAGCTAGAGGTTGGTGCCTTCCCACCTTTCAGGTTTCTGCTGTCAGTGACACCTGTCTGGGTAGTGAACCTGTATCCTCAAGTGCAACCCCGCATTCTGTCCTCGAATTCCTTCCTCGGGTCGTAATTAGAGTCCGTTTGTGCTTCCTCTGTCTCCCCTGGCCGCACGTGGGCCCAGGAGGGAGGGGCCGGGCCCTGTTCTCATTGCAAGAGCAATGACACCCAGCATAACCCTGGGACATGGAGGGCTCCAGTGTTTAAATCTGTGCAAATAAACGGGTGACGTAAAGAAACAAGGGCACCCACAGTTAGAAGGGTGATAACTGCTGTGAAGGCATCAGCGATGAAATGTGGGATGACACCAGTGCGGACAGACTCCCAGGAGAGGGATCAGATTCCGTCAGGATGGCTTAGACATGCTCTGAAGAGGTGCCGTGTGGCTGAGACCCGAGAGCTAATGCTGTAGCCACATGTTTCAGGCCCAGGCTGGTCCTGCAGGCAGGGAGGGTTCATGGCTTCCTGACTGTTGTGCCTGAGGCTGATGGCTGATCCTGGCTGCAAGAGACTGCAAGTCCCAGCCCAGCCACATGGGCTCTTTCTGATTATCTGCACCTCCCTCGCCAAGAAGGCGCTGGGAACGTGGAGTTAAAGGCGAGAAACACACACCGACTGGTGTCTAGGGCAGTGATGGCGAACCTATGACACGCAAACTCATTTTTTTGGTTGATTTTTCTTTGTTAAATGGCATTTAAATATCTAAAATAAATATCAAAAATATAAGTCTTTGTTTTACTATGGTTGCAAATATCAAAAAAATGTCTATATGTGACACGGCACCAGAGTGAAGTTAGGGTTTTTCAAAATGCTGACACGCCGAGCTCAAAAGGTTCGCCATCACTGGGCTAGGGGATGCCAGTGCCAGATGTCCTGGCCATCTTCAACGTGTGGTTATTGGAACAGGCCACCCTGGGCTTCACTCCACTTCCCTGCTGGTGGGAGAAAAAAACTTTTCACACAAGACATGGGTCGAGCTTTGGAGCCTTAAAAAGACAATGTGGTCGTCAATGACAACAGCTCTGCCTCCTGTGTGGCCGCTAGCCAGTCGCCTACCTGCCCTTTCCTTAGGCTCCTTACCTCTGAGGAGTGACTGACAGCTGTTCCCACCTGTGTGCTTTGTGGGAGGGTTGACGTGCTGGTGTGAATGGGTGGCCAGCTGGGCTCCAGGACACCGCCTGCCCCTGGGGTGGACTGGAGTTCTGGCCTTCTGGCCATGCCCTGGTGCTTGGCACATCAGTGAGCAGCTCTTCCCAGAGGTCAGGTCTGGGCGATGGCCGTGCTCAGGTGGGTGAGGTGGCCAGGTCTCAGCAGGCTCTTCTCTGCAGGGATGTTGGGTGCCAGGAGGCAGTCAGGAGCTGGTGCAGCTCTGGAATGACATTCACTACCATTTGGTCATGAAGAGGCGGGGCTTGGACACACTGACCTCGGTGCAAAAGTTCCGCTGCAGGAAGAGGTACGTGGCTGAGCGTTATTCCTGCAGAGGGAGGGGCGGCCGGTTCCTGGATGAGGACAGGGTGGAGGATACGGAGGCAAAGCCAGGTTCCAGGCCAGACACAGAGGCTGGATAGCTCTGCTCCTGGTCATGGGTGTCCCCGCTGGTCGGCAGGCCCAGGTGCAGGACTCCTCAGCTGCAGATCCTGGTTCTTGGCCAGAAGAGACCCATTCCTTTCTGACCAGAGAATGTTTTCATGCTGCTGCAGAGAGTGAGCTATGTCCTCAGACCCGACATTCACTCAACCTCGGTGTCTTCAAGGCTGCAGGGTGTCCCTCCCTGTAGGTGCTGGGAGCGGCCAGAGTGCAGCTCAGCACGGGAAATGGTTTGGGACCAGCAGTGTCTGTGAAGAGGCTCTCGTTGTGGTGCTATTGGAGGTGCTGAGGACAGAAACTGGGCTTTGTTCTCCAGAGCTGACCTTGGGTAGAGGATAGACAGTAGTCAGGGCAACACTGTACATCCCATGATTCAGAGTGAGGAAGGGGAGACAGAAGGTTCTCCGAAGGGGGCTGGGACCCATTGTTCTTGCTGTGGGGAGGGCTGAGTGCAGGTCCGTTCAGTCCTTGGAGGAGAGACCTGAGCAAGTGGATGGTGGTCCCCAGGGGCACAAGGAGGGGGCAGGGAGTTACAGCAGAGGCCAGTGCAGGAACAGGAGCGGGAGGTTCTGAGTCTCTGCAGTAGCTGAAGAAAGGGTTGTGTTAAGGTAGAGTTTGGCCCTCCCTAGCTGGGTTGGCTTAGTGGATAGAGCGCCGGCCTGCTGACTGAAGGGTCCCAGGTTCGATTCCCGGCAAGGACACATGCCCAGGTTTCCGGCTCAATCCCCCGTGGAGGGTGTGCAGGAGGCAGCCCATCCATGATTCTCTTTCATCATTGATGTCTCCATCTCCCTCTCCCTTCCTCTCTGAAATCAATAAAAATACATTTTTAAAAAAATAGAATTTGGAGGATTTGCCAATGGCTTGTATGTCCTTGAGGAGCAAAAGAAAGATTCAAGCTGGGCTCAGTGCTCTTGGCCTAGTGGCTGGAATGTGGTGGCCCCTCACCATGGTCGCAGGACGGGGGCTGGGGGGTGTGGGGAGGGCCGGGGACAAGCCCCACTTGGGATCTGGGTGAGTGGGATGCCTTTTTGGCATCCAGGGTATTTGTTCAGTTGGTGTTTGGATTTTAAGTTTTGTATAGAGAGGTGCTGTTTGTTTAGATGCCACCATTTTCAAGTGGGGCTGGGGAACCCTCACCCCTCAGGAGACGGGCCCCTGGGACCTGGCAGCATAGGAACTGGGAGGAGTGGCCTGTGAGCTAAGGGCCTGCAGGGCACCGTGTTCTGGGCACAGGAGGTTTAACAGGAGCAGTGCCAGGAGAAGGGAGGCTGTGACACCCCCTGTCTGTGCTCCCCAGGAACCCACCACCCCCCTCCCTCTGCCCTGACGGACTGAAGAGCCGCAACTTCCCCAGGGAGGTTCGCCAGAAGTTGCAGAGCTTCGCCTCCGGTGTGAGCAGCAGCCCCAGCAAGGCCGAGCGGGTGAGAGCCCGAGAGCCAGGCCAGGCAGCCCTCAGTGCCCCCGCCTGCTGCGCAGCAGTCTGGCCTCTGGTGACCTTTGTGCACCCCCCTCCCCCGTGCACCCTGCTGCTGGGCTCAGATCCCATGTTTCCGCAGGAGGCCCTGGCTGCGGAGACCAGCCTCACCGTGGAGCAGGTCTACAACTGGTTCGCCAATTACCGCCGGCGCCAGAGGGCGGATCTCCAGTGTTTGGAGCCACAGCCCTCAGGCCACCGCCACCCCGGCTTCGTGGGTGGGCACCCACGTCAGTGGGCAGGTGAGTGGCCCAAAGGTCCCCATGCTGGGAGCTGACCTCAGCTGCCCGGTCACCGCACGGTGTCCAGGGCTAGGCCTAACCCTAATCCTGACCTGCACACTCACCCTGAGGAGCAAGAACAGTGAGGCTGAGGGTCAGATGGGGCTGCGGCTGCCTTCGTGTGTGTGTGGAGGCCACTTGGCCAGGGCCAAGTCAGTAGGTTTGGGAAGCAGGGTGTCTAGTCAGGGATTGTTGCTCAGAGTAAAGGTGCATCACGGGATACAGACTGTTGGAAGGATTCGGTGGTCACACCTTTCCCCACAGCAGGGCTCCTGTGACTGCTGGGAAGGAGGCTGGAACTTAAGGTCCATCCAGCCTCCCTCCCATCCGACTGGCTTTCCACAGGAGGTGAGGAGAATGGACCGGCTCAAACCCTGGTGACCACTCCAGGGCTTTGGCAGCCTCCGG
This sequence comes from Myotis yumanensis, assembly GCF_028538775.1. NCBI lineage: Eukaryota > Metazoa > Chordata > Mammalia > Chiroptera > Vespertilionidae > Myotis > Myotis yumanensis. Next base: position 28,670,071 of record NW_027223770.1, read on the forward strand.
CCCTGGCCTTGGACGTTTCTGGAGACGGGACAATGCCCGAATCACTGACTCCCAGGTACTGTCATTCCCACAGTCTGTTCTCCTTGTTTAGCTTCCCCACCATCAGCAGGATACCAGGGCGGGGGGGATGAGCATGTGCGTGCTGGGCCAGCTGGGACCAGGTCTGCGAGGGCTGTGGCCACAGGAGAGTGGGCACTCTTGCCAGGACCCCAGGTCAGGGACCCTGCACTTGTTCCCCGAAACTGACTCACAGCCTGGAGTCCTGCACATGATGGGGAAGGGGAAACAGACGCAGAAAGAAAAATACGCAAACCTATCGCCTGCAGGCACACCCAGTTGTCGTGGTTTGTTTGCTTCTGGTGTTTGGTGTGGTCTGTTTCACTGGGTTGATCAGGGCCAGCACTGCCGGGTTCCTACTGTACAGGGTAGTGCCTGGCCTGGCACCTGACGTCCAGTGACAGCACCCGGCTGTGTGTCTCTAGGCGGGTTCTGTGACCTCCCTTCCTCGCTTTTTTCACCTGTGAAGTGGGGACTTGCAGGACCTGTCTTGTGGTTGTTGCAGCGGGTCCTGGGGTGAGGGTTGTTGACAGAGCCCAGGAGCACCGTCTGAGACACGGAGAGCGTTTGTGGATTATTCATTCTCTCATTATTATCCACTGCTGCCGCGTGTTCCTTTGAGACCAACCATCGTCTATTCAGTCGCCTGCTAGGCCCTTCCTAGCCACATGCAGCTCTCAGTGCGTGGAGAGTGCTTCCCTGAGGCCTTTGAAGGAACTGCGAGTGTATCTTGGGTTTCCAGTTATACTTTCTTCTAAGTGTCTGTAGAGCGTTTGCAGGCACAGGAGAGCAGTGAAGGCAGCCGGATTGGGGAATGGTGGGCCCCATGCCGTCAGTGACTGTCCTAGCCAGAGCAAGCCTCCGTCCACCAAGGGACAGTGTTCGTGGGGTTTCCCAGTTCTCTGCAGGGCGGTGAGATGTATCCGGAGGGGCCTGGCCGTGACCCATCCACTCTCCCCCCCATCTACCCTGACCCTGGCTTCGCTGGGCTGGCTGCCCGCAGCGACTTGCTGGACCCTTCAGCTGCGCCCAAGCCCTGGCTGGTGTCCCTCACACTGGCGTCCTCCAGGGACGCTTCCGTTCAGACTGAACAGCTGGTGCACAGTCACGGGCTGCACTTCTGGATGCCCCCTTCAGACGCTTCTATGTCAGTGTCCATTTCCACGGTCGCCAAGCCCACCTCCACAGGTGAGTCCACTCCACTGGGACCATGAGTTTCTGCACCAAAGGCTGCAGCTACGGGCATCTCTGGGGGGTAGGGAGGTATGGGAAGGGTCAGGGCTTCCGCCTGAACCCTCTGCTTGATTAGACCCAGAACCAGTGAGCCTCAAAGAGGCTCTTCCAACAAACATCCCAGAGTATAGTTCTTATTTGTTTCATTTGTCAAAGTAAAACATGCACATGAAACAAAATAAGATGCGAGGAAAGAGCAAAAAGGAAACGAAGCAACTCCCAGTCCCCCACTCCGCACTCTGTGCACTTGCCTACCTGCCAGCACCTGCTGCTACAGCACAGGGCCGAGCTTCTGAGACCGCAACCTGGGCATGTGCCCTTGACCGGAATCAAACCCGGGACCTTTTAGTCCACAGTGTGACACTCTGTCCACTGAGCCACACCAGCCAGGGCCACAGGGGCATGTGTTTAAGCGTGACCAATTTTCTGCCGGGCCGGCAGGGCTCCATGTTTGAGCATCAACCTATGAACCAGGAGGTCACGGTAGGATTCCCGGTCAGGGCACATGCCTGGTTTTCGGACTTGATCCCCAGTGTGGTGCGTGCAGGATGCTGCCTGTCAATGATTCTTTCATCATTGATGTTTCTCTCCCTCTCCCTTCCTCTCTAAGATTAATTGGAAATATATAGATATAGAGGGAGGGGAGGGGGAGAGAGAGAGGGAAATATTCTGTGAAACAATGTAAGTGGAGAAAGGTAAGGTTGTGGCACCTTGTACCTCAGTGAAGCCAAAGGTGAAGTGACAATGTCCCGACCTCCCATGGCAGTTGGGTGGGCAGATTCAGATTCGGATGCTGAGTCTTGGGCGGGAGGACAGTCAGACAAGGAAAATTGGCCTTCGTTTTGTCCTCTGGAAGCCTGAAGGCACCACTGAGATGAACAGTTGTGGCCAGTCCTTCTTCAGAGAGGGAGGCTGTGGGCTGTGGCCAGGCAGCTGGACACTCCTGTCCTGCAGGTCTTGGTTGTGCTGTGTGTGAGCTTGGCCCTTCCTCCCTGCAGTGGGCTGTGGCCTTTCCTTCATGCAGGGCTCCTTGACCTGCCCGGCAGCCACCCCCAGAGCACATTCCTGGAGGAGGGTCCGGGCACCAGCGTCAGCCAGGCAGGCAGCTTCCTGGTGACACAGCGCCCACCACAAGCTCCGGAGTTGGTCCTGCCCCAGAGGTAAGCCTGCAGAGCCCTGGTTCATAGCGTTGGTTGAGCTTGTGCTGATGAAGCCTTTTGCTTACAGGTTTCTGGAAACTACAATAGTCCATTAGCCTGCGTCTCCCAAAGAGAAGAGGGTGGGGTTTCTCCCAGACAGAACGGGGAACACGAGAATGGACAGGACATCTGTGCTGTGGACGGTTTTTAGGCCTCTTCCCTGAGATTTCCCTGGCACCCAGCAGCCTCTTTCTGGCATTTTCTTCTTCCCAGATAAAGGCTGTCAGAGTTTCTGAGCAGCATGGAGATCCTGGTTTTATTTCCAGAGTGAAGTTTTAAAGGGCCTTGGCAGCCTAGGGGCTGTGGAGTGGCCGTGGGGCCGGGACAAGGGTCCAGGAGCCTGCACACAGGAGGGACAGAGGGATGTGACCGGGGAGGGGGGTCCTCTGCTAAAGGGAATTTCTTTTCTTTTTTTTAAAAGATATATTTTATTGATTTTTTTACAGAGAGGAAGGAAGAGAGAGAGTTAGAAACATCGATGGGAGAGAAACATCGATCCGCTGCCTCCTGCACACTCCCCACTGGGGATGTACCCGCAACCCATGTATATGCCTTGACTGGAATCGAACCCGGGACCTTTCAGTCCGCAGGCCGACGCTCTATCCACTGAGCCAAACCGGTTTCGGCTAATGGGAATTTCTGAGAGTGACCCCCAGGACCGCATCCCCAGAGATTGGGTCTCACTAATCTGGCGCTGAAGGCCAGGTGCCAAGTGAGGGCAGAATTATAGAGGGACGTGAGAGGGAGGGGAAGTCCCAACTCAGATGGTGGGAGAACCCTGACCGTCCTCCATAGTGACCTGGAGTCGGGAACAGACGTTTGCGATTGCCTTTAGGGACCTGCTGACAGGTCTCCCTGGTAGCTGCACTGCCACCGTCCCCGCCATCCCTTTGCTTCCTCTGGTTTGGGTGTAAGGTGCTCTGTCTCCTTCACCTCCCCAGCCCGTCCCTTCTGCATGACCTTCTCGCTGCACGTGTCCTCCATGAGCCGCTCGGGTGCACTCCCCCCCCCCCCCGAGCCATGTGCTGGTCGTGTCCCATGGGCCCCTTTGGTTTCTGTGCCCTGAGGTCCCTCAGGGAGGAGATGGGTCTGAGGGTCTGGCACACGGGGAGCTCCTGGTGGGCAGACACTCTCAGGCATGTTCCCCACGGGGTGGAAGGTGTTGCTTGGTGCCCACTGGAGACCAGCCCTGTTCTGATATGGCCCCTTCTACAGCCTCCCGGAGCTGGTTCCTACCCCGTCGACCTTTCCCGGGCCTGTGCCTGATGGGCAGCTGAGCGAGCCCCTGCCGTCCAACCAGGTGAGGCTTTCCTAGGAGGAACTGGGTTTCTTCCTCACTCCTGGATTCACTCCTGCCTTCGGACTGAAGAAGTCGGCCAAAGATGAGCTTGGGGGAGCCTGGCAGAGGGTGCCTGCATGTGTGATGCTGTGTTGGCTTTCCAGGTGCCGTGGTCTGACAGCCAGACCTCCAGCGATGCCTTCTGGGTGGCCAGGATGCTCCTTGAGCTTTCGGGGGGCAACATGGACTGAGCTGCCCCCGGGAGCCAGGCCAGCATCCCAGGGAAGACAGGTGTGGACATTCGACCGTTCAGTACAAGTTTCAGAACCTCATCTTGATGAAGAGAGGAGGTTCCTGCGTTCTCTGGGGGCTCTGCTGGGAGGTGTGTGCGTCCCTGGTCCACGCTGTGTTTATGCAGTTGTTTGGCAGCTCCCGATGTTGGAGGAAGCGTTTGAGAAATGTTTATGGATACTAAGTCCGAAGGTGTGTGTTCCACTGAGGACACGGGAGACGTTAGGGCCACCCCTGAGCAGTTGTGGGCAGGAGACTGTTCCCCTGCCGGCCACCCTCCTGCCCGCCCTGCGCCAGGCCAGACTTCCCCCAGCTAACGTGGTGAGTGGGAAGTGGAAGCGTGTTGTCAATTCTGTGCCTGTGGTGCTTCTCCAAGTGGCATGGGGTGTCCCAGCAGGGTGGCGGGTGCCTTTCAGTCTGAGCTTGTAATCCGTTATGTTTGCCACATGTTCTGTTCAATTACATTAAAGTTTCATGCTCTGGGCGCCTTGTGTTTATTCACCTACCTGCACCCTGAGCACTGCCTGTCGCTGTGGCTGTCGGTCTCCGACCAGCACCGTACAGCATGGGTGCAGGGACCCAAGCATCACAGATACTGTGTCTCGTGTCTTGTGTTATACACAGGGTCACGGGTGACATCTGTGCCATCTGCCCTGAGCTGATGGTGATGTTGTGGGAACAAGAGCTGCCCTGGGGGTGGCAGTGGCCAGACACAAGCACACTGACCATGGCGCCCTGAGTGCGGTGCACCTCCTGGCGCCAGAGTTTGGCCTGGTAGCTGTTTCTCAGTGGTTAGAACAGTGCCCGTACCCCAAAGGGTCCTGGCTTTCATTCCCAGTTTGCCAATTCCTGCACAAAAGTGATCCTCTCCTGCCCTCCTGTGGTCATTCAAGGAATTACACATTGTGCCTCTGTCCATGGTGCTGATATTCCAGCAAAAGCACTTTGAAGCCCACCCCAAATTCCACCCTGAAAACAACAACAACAACAACAAAGTCTGAGAGCCTGGCCAGGGCGGCAATGATTCCCGCCCTGGATGTACTGAAGTCATGGGTTTTTATTCTGCACCCTTTCCCGCCCCAGCCCTGCAAAGGGAGGCCCCGGAGACTGCTGCATTGAGGCGCCCTCTAAGGTGCCTCACCCTCCCTGCCTAATATGTGTTTGTGCCGTTTTTCACTAGAGGATGGTGAGTGTATGTCCGTAAAGCCAATGGTCTAACCAGTGATCCATACCAGCTACGGATGCTATTCACTATTAAAATATAAATTTGAGCTCGGTCAAGGGTCATAGGGTCATAGGCAAAGTCTGGGGATGGGGCTAGGGCAGGGGTGGCGTCAGGGTTTTAGGGTGATGGGACGGGATCAGGGTCAGACGTGGAACAGGTGAATATACTTTGGACATGGTGAATTTGTTTTGTGAAACGTGAATTTGATTGTATTTCAGTAGCTTATTAATGAGTGTACCCTTCCAGGATCTTAGCAAATTCCAATATTGCTTCATATTTTTTCAAGTTACTGCAGTGACATTAGGTTATTATGACTGCGTACATTCTTGATCCTAGTAAAGTATTTTTAAACACTTTTTCCTGAATAAAAGATTCTAGTTATTACCTTGGTTTTGAAACACAGTGGTTTCAAAACGTGTTCTTGTAACTCGAAGGGTTCTGCTTGATTCCAGTGTGTGTCATTTTCAAAATGAAAGCTAAAATAAATCTGTAGAAATGTGCTAAGACCCAGCATCCCTTATTTTGTGATTTATCAGAATGTAATCATAGAGCAGACTTATACTCTGGTTTTATAGGATAAACGCTTATATTTCTCCTTCAAGTAAGTTACTGATTATACTGTACAGGTCTGTGAATTTATATATTTATTATGCTAGTCCTTAAAGGATGCTGTCAGCCAGTTCCTGCGCAAAAATAATCCTCTGGTGCCCTCCTGTGGCCATTCAAGGAATAACAACTCGTGTCTCTGTCCATGGTGCTGCAATCCAGGCAAAGCCCTGTGAACACGACCCAAAATTCTACCCCTAAAAAACACCAGCACAAAATCATCGAAGCTGTCCAGGGCGGCAATCAATCATTCTGTAGTCACGGCCCTGTGTTCTTCACCTCCTCCCGCCCAAGGTCTTCAAGGGGAGGCCCCTGTAGACTGCTCTACTAAGGTTCCCCTTATGGTGACCCACCCACCCTGCCTCATATGTTCATTGGTGCCGTTTTTAAGTAGAGCGGTGAGTGTATGCTTGGCAAGCAAATGCTCTAACCAGTGAACAACACCACCTACGGATTCTATTCACTTTTAAAAGTATAAATTTTAGCTTGGTCAAGGGTTAGAGTTCAAAGCTATGGCTGGGGCTAGGGCTGGGTTTGGTGTTAGGGTTTTAGGGTGAGGGTTCATGGCCAGGGTTAGGTTTCAGGTCAGGGCCAGAAGTGGAAAAGGTGAATTTTCTGTGGACATGGAGCATTTGCTTTGCAAAAGTTGAATTTGCTTTGCAGAAGGGGAATTTCCTCTGCGAAAGGTGTATTTGCTTTGGGAAAGGTGAATTTTAATTGTAAAAGGTGAATTTGTTTTGCAAATGGTGAATTGGCTAGAAAAGATGAATTTGGGTGGCAAAATGTGAATTTTTCTGATAGTATTTCAGAAGCATCCAAATGAATCGTCCTTTTCAGGAATCTAGTAAGTTCCAACATTGCTTCGTATTTTTTCAAGTTACTTGAGTGACATTAAGGTCATTTTTCCTGAGTATTTTCTTCACCTAGTGAATTCGTAGTAAAAACATTTTTTTTCTGAATAAAAAATTCTAGGTAATAGTTTGGTGCCTTAGCACAGTGGGTTTGAAACCTGTTCTTGTAACTTGATACCTATGCCTGTCTCTTTCAGAATAAAAGATGAAATAGTCCTGTAGAAATGTGCTAAGCACAAGGATTCCTTATTTTGCGATTTATCAGAATGTAATCCTAGAGCAGACGTATCCTCTTGTTTTATAGGATAAACTTTTTTATTTCTCCTTCAAGCAAGTTACTGCTTATACTGTACACGTCTATGCATCTATGTCCTTATGACACAAACCTCAAAGGATGCTGTTAGCGAATTCCTGAGCAAAAACGATCCTCTGCTGCCCTCCTGTGGCCATTCAAGGAATAACACTTTGTGCTTCTGTCCGTGGTGCTGAAATCCCAGGTAATGCTCTGTGAACAAGACGAAAAATTATACCCAGAAAAAACAAAGAAAATACAACACACACAAAATCATCGAGCCTGTACAGGGCTGCAATCATTCCGTCCCTGGATGGACTGAAGTCATGGGTCTGGCTTTTGCACCTCATCCCGTCCCAGCCTTGGAAAGGGAGGCTTTGGCTGCTCCACTGACATGGTGAACTTGTGCCTTCAAGCTGTCAGTCCGAAACCTAGAGGCTGCCGTTATTGATGCACCCAGTACCTTGGAGGCCGCCGAATTTGATACAGCCAGTAACCTAGAGTTGGCTATATTTGCAGGATTCCGTACCCTGGGGGCCGCCATTCCTAAGGCAGCCAATGCCCTGGCTGCTGCCATTCCTGAGTCAGCCAGTCCGTACAGAGAGGTGTGAGGTATCGCGAGACTAAGCGACCTTGCGAGACTCCACCTTTACAGAAGTATTCGGTACCCTGGAGTCCGCCATGACTGAGTCCGTCCGTACAGCGGTGCCTCCGGGATCGAGGCGGCCCGTACGGGGCAGGTGGCGTTTACTGAGACAGCTTGAAGGCTTCAGCGTCGTCTACTGAGGCAGCGAGTTCACTGTAGGCTGCAGTCTGTGTGACCTGGAGTCCTCTTCGAGTGCGGTATTCCGTACGGTGGCGGCCGCCATTACTCAGGCTGGAAGTCCGTACAGCGAGGGTGCAAAGTTCCGCGAGACCAGGCGACCTCGCGAGAGTACGACGTTACGTAGGCGCCGCGTACGGTGGAGTCCGCCATGACTGAGTCCGTCCGTACAGCGGTGCCTCCGGGACCGAGGCGGCCCATACGGGGCAGGTGGCGTTTACTGAGACAGCCTTCAGGCTGCAGCGGCTCTTACTGAGGCAGCGAGTTCGCTGTAGGCTGCGGTCTGTGTGACCTGGAGTCCGCTTTGAGTGCGGTATTCCGTACGGTGGCGGCCGCCATTACTCAGGCTGGAAGTCCGTACAGCGAGGGTGCTAAGTTCCGCGAGACCAGGCGACCTCGCGAGAGTACCACGTTACGTAGGCGCCGCCTATGCTGGAGTCCGCCATTACTGAGGCAGGAATTTTGTACAGCGCGGTCAGAAAGTGTCATGAGTGCAGGCGACCTCGGGGGAGTTGGCCGTTGTGAAGGCATTCGTTGCCCTGGTGGTCTCTTGTACTGCCTGTCCTCCGTGAACGATGCAGCGAGGATGGGACAGGTCGCCTTTGCTGAGGTCACTGGTTGCTAGCTACCAGGTTCCTGGTTCCTAGTTACCGGTGTGCTGGTAACCAGTGCACTAGGTTAAGGATGACCACTTACTAGTTTCTAGGCCACTAATCAGCAGGTATTGGTTGCGAGGTCAGTAGGTTCCAAAGGTTCCTAGTTGCCCGTTAGTAGGTTACTAGGTACTGATTTTGTAGTTACTAGCTACCAGGTTGCTTGATAGTATTTCCTAGGCTAATGGTTATTGGTTCGTATGTTCCTGGTTACCCGTGTCCAGGTGACTGTTTCCCAGTTGTTTTGGTGAAGTATTCCATGTGTGCACTAAGCTTTCAAGAAGCTGTCAGGAATTCCTTTGGAAAAAGTCTCCTCTGCCGCCCTCTTGTGGCCTTTTAAAGAATACCACGCACGTCCATCTTCTGTCTGTGGTGCTGAAATGTTAGCTGATGTTGTTTGAATTTGATGAAGACTTGTATGTACCCCAAAAAACCACAAGCAGCTCTGGCCGTTTTGACCGAGTGGATAGAACGTCGGCGTGCGGACTGAAGGGTCCCCGGTTTGATTCCAGTGAAGGGCATGTACGTTGGTTGCGGGCCCATCCCCAGTAGGGTGTGTGCAGGAGGCAGCTGATGGATGTTTCTGTCTGATGGATGTTTCTCTGTGTATCCCTCTCCCTTCCTCTGTGTCAAAAAATCAATAAAAATATTTTTAAGAAAATACAAAGAAACCAACAAACAAAGACCACAGAAAACCCTAGAAAATGATGGATGCTGTCTAGGGTGCCATTATTTTTCCCTCCCCCTGGATGGACTGAAGTCAGGGGTCTGGAGGCCTCGGCTGCTGCAGTGACACGGGTAAGCTGTGCATTCACTGTGTCAGTCTGTAACCTAGAGGCTGCCATGATTGAAGCAGTCAGTTCTGGGGAGGCCACCGTTACCAAGGCAGCCATTATTGGACAGGTCAGCTTTCGTGAGGCATCCAATAACCCGGAGCCCCGTTGTGATTGCGGCCGGCAGTCCCTTGGATGACCCCATTACGGAGGCAGCCATTGTGTGCAGCGAGGTGCAGGGGCATCGGGAGAAGGTGTTATTCCCGCTAGACTCAGCGGCCTCTGGAGAGGCCTCGTTTACTGATGCTGTCAGTCCCCTGGAGGCTGTCATGATGGATGCAATGAGTAGCCTAGAGGTGGGCATTCCTGAGGCAGTCGTTCCCTGTAGCTGCTATTATTGATGCCATCAGTAGCAGGGAGGCTGTGATTGTTGATGGCACCGCCAGATGCAGGGTTCTCATGGGAATGTGTTTTTCCCACGAGAAAGAAATTCAATGTAAAGGTTTTTTTCGAAACACAGTGAGTTTTTTAAAACTATTTTTTATTGATTTCAGCATTGAAGGGAGAGGGAGGGAGGGAGGGAGGGAGGGAAGGAAATGGAAACATTAATTATGAGAGAGAATCATGGATCAGCTGCCTCCTGTCCCCCTCCTCCCACTGGGGATCAAGCCCACAAGCAGGGCATGTTCCCTGATTTGGCATCTAACCAGGGACCTTTTAGTTTGCAGGCTGTCGCTGTACCCACTGAGCGACAGCGGTCAGGACTACAGTGTGTTCTTGAGCAATATTTATTTGTCCTTTTTCTGAAAGGAAGAGAGAAGGATGAATGATGAGTGATGATAGTCGATTGCGTTCACACTGACTGTTGACAATTTGCATTACCTCTGAGCGGTGACCATTCGCATTACCTCTGAGTAATGACAATTTGCGTTATCACTGTCATGCAACCCCCCTCTAGAAACCACCCCCAAGCAACTAACCAACCTCAAAAAAAAGGGCTCTCCTAACTTCAAAAAAAAGGCCCTACTAATTGCAAAATAAAAAGAAAATATATGCCTCCTAACTTCAAAAAAAAATAAATAAATAAATCCTAACTTGTTCTTACCTTGGTCCTCAGGCTGCAGCAGGCTCTTCACAGGCAAGCTCGTTGCTCATCCGATCACCCCCGAGACTGAGAGGAGGAGTTGAGAGACAGAGAGAAGGAGGGGAGTCGGAGAGTGTGACGCACATTCCACACATGTGCACTGCGGGCCCGGGACGAGAGTCGGTTGCTAAGAAACAGGCAGCGGTGGCAAAAACACCCGGTGGGCGGGATAAATGTTTTTGGCTGGCCGCATGTGGCCTGTGGGCCGTCGTTCGAGGACCCCTGTTTTAGTGTATAACTTAGCTCACAGGATGTCCTAGGCATGCCTGTTCATCATTGTCACTTGCTGAACTCCCAATAAAAGCCATGAGAATTTTGGAGGTTTTGCTACTTGTAAGAGCAAGCAGTAGCCCTCTGCTTCTGTAAAAGTGAATGCTGCTTGCCGATGTCATGTCTGCGTCACCATTCACCTGCAGACAGACCACCTGCACGGTGTGTGAAATAAAGTGAGGAAACATAACACATCTTTCACGATCAGAACATGGGGGCATCCTAGGTGTTGTTGTTTTCACTGTGTTTGGGACATGGATGCTAGAAAAAATGGGACCAATCACAACATTGGGTCTTTCCGTCTCTAAAACAGTCATTCCGAACGGGCATACGCTCCTTAGAATTGAAATATGGACAAGAGCATTAGTGTATTAGTAAACTTTGTGATCAGGAACTTTGACAAGAGCCCTTGTGTCTCTGTCCATCTGTCTGTGTGTGTGTCTGGGCTGCTGCTGAGATAAATCCAGGTGCCAACACTTGGACCTGCTTCCAGACCAGGGGGAGCCGAGTCCAAAGGAAGGACCAAGATCTGCATAGCTGATGGTCTGTGATACACATCCCTCTTGCACAGGATCTCATGACTCTTGCCGAGTCAGCCGAGACCTGCAGAAAAGAGTATTCCGAGGGGCCGATTTCCCCTGTTCCCGAGGTTCTGTGTCATGATTGGGTTGATGTGGGAAAAGGTGAGTGTGAACCTGTGGCTTAATGGTTGGTTCTGAGATGTTCAGGTCCCCCCCCCGCCCCCTCCCCCCCGCCAAGTCCTCCATCACTGTAGGGAGAGAGGCTCCCATTGTTGACATGGCAATGGCATCGTTTTTTCCAGGACTGTGTGCATAGGAGCGTTCCACATGACACTTGCTGCCATTTCCTTTGCCATGTGTAAAGAAACCCTCCCCAGAAGCAGCTGGTCCGAAGACTTGTGAGTGCTGGGATCAGCTGTCAGACAGTTGTGGGGAATGCTGAAGTGGCCAAGAGAGTGGAGAGGGTGATGATGTTTTTGAGGGGCCATTGTGGCGAGGAGGAGATGTTTGTGTTTTAGAGCAGGTTTGTGTTTCAGAGCAGGTGAGTGGATCCCCCTTTTGATGCCCAGCCTGCAAAGGTGCTGTTGTTGTGTGAGTGGCCAGTGAGTGGCATGAGATCCCGGGTGAGAGGGACGTGTATGAGAGAGCGTGAGGTCTGCCAAGCTTGGTCGTCCATTTGGAGTGGGCTCCCCCTGGTTTGGCAGCAGGCCCAGGTGTTTGCACGTGGCGTTCTTTCAGGCAGCAGCATGGACAGACAGAGACACAAGGGGTCTTGTCGATGTTCCCGATGAGGTAGTTTCGTAATAGTGTCCTGCCGTTGTCCATGTTTCCATTGCAAGGGGTGTATGCCCATTGGGAATGAGTGTTTTAGAGACGGAAAGACCCAATGTATGTAGCGATTGTAGCCATTTTTTGTAGCATGCATGTCCCAAACATAGTGAAAAGAAGAAGAGGTAGTATGCCCCGATGTTGTGATGGTGAAAGATGTGTTGTGTTTCCTGAGTTTCTTTGACCTGCAGTTCCTGAGTTTGGCTTTGGAAGTGTGCTGGCTTGAGCAAGTTGGTGAATGAATCAGCACGGCTTTGTGCATCGAAAAGTTTCCTTTAGGATGGGCCAAGGTGTGTAGCAAGGGGTGGGAAGAGGCGCAGGAGAAGATGTGTATTTGTAGCCTGGGTGTGTGGGAACATTTTGAAATGGACCCTTGTAAAAGTGAAGAGAAGCACTAGCGGGTGGGTGTTTGTCAATGGTCGAGCATCAGGCCGTGAGAAGTCGTCAGCACTGTGCATTGAAAGAGATAGCAAGGAAGATGTGTTGTCAGGTTGCAGGCCATGTGAGTGCAGCAGTGTGTGAGGAATCTGTTGTGAGTGTTGGGAGGGCAGTGGTGCAGACCCAGAGGCTGAAGTTGATTGCATGCATGCAGGGCTGGCATGATGGGTGCCGTGGAGATCATGGGTGCCACGTGTTTGTGTTTTTTGGTGAGGGTGCCATGGCCTTAGGTGGCAGGTGAGCATCCCGGCAGAGGCAGAAGGTGTTCCTTGAATGTCCCAGTGAAGCTTCCGTTTGACTTGGCAAGGAACGGTCCTAAAATTGTGGAGTGATGCCGTGTGAGCGTGACCATGGCAAGTGTGGCATTTCTTCCTGTCGTCCCTCCATGCTTGGTTTGTGGTCATGAGAGTGTGCTTTCTGGCTGGTTTCGATGTTGTGTTTTTCATGTTGTGAATGGTTGGTCATTGAGATCTGGAAAACACTGAGATTTCCTGTCTGTATCGATGTACGTATCCGTGTTGTCCTTTTCCGTGTTGCAGCCTTTGAAGAAGAGAGTGGAGAGAGGTTGGAAGTTGCCGATTTTTAAAAAAGCATATTGTGTTGATTTTTCAGGTAGAGGAAGGGAGTGGGGTAGAGAGTGGTCCACATGGATGAGAGAGAAAGATCCATGAGCTGCTTCCTTTGCAGCCCTTACTTGGGTACGTGGGTGCAAGCAAGGTCCACGGCCGTGATGTTTCCATGTTTAGAGCGCTGGCTGTGTGGGAGGCTGAGAGTGAGGTTGTGTGCGCTTGTAGGATGTGAGGAGAGTCCCCCCCCAGGTGTGATGCGGGAGGTGCCATAGCGTCCCGGAGCAGTGTTGGTGTCCTAGGTGCGGCGGCTGAGGCTTGGGTCCCATTTGTCGGTGTGAGTTTTGTGTGTGAGGCGGGAGGCAGAGGCACCCCGTCCGTGTGTCCTGTGTGTGGTTGTGTCCTGAGCCGTTTTGTGTGTGGCATTGGGCAGGTTGAGCGAAGGCTGTGGTGGAAATGATGTGTTTGAGGTGTCCCCCTATGTCCCCGTGAGTCGTCTTTGGGCTGTGACGCTAGGTCCGATGTTGGTGTTTGTGGGGTTTTGGTGTGAATTCAGTGCCGAGGAAAGGGTGGACACCTGGGTGTGTATTTGAAGCTTGTGAGTTTGTCAAGAGTGGCGAAGGAGGTTGTGGATGTGAACGTTGCCTGGAGCGTTGCCAAGGTGGGTGTGAATGTGTTGGGGCCGTGGTTTTTGAGTGTGCATGTTGGTGTGCAAGTGTTGTTGAAGTTCGGAAGGAAGCTGTCCTTGTCCCCCATGTGTTCCTAAGGTATGTGCGTGGCGATCGGTGGTTTTAGGAGGGGCATGCGATCCTGAAGGAAGGCGTCCTGTTTCGGTGTGAAGGCTTTCTAAGAGGAGCGTGTGGAGCCCCCCTGAAGCATAGAAAATGGTGTTTTCAATGTTTAGGCCGGTATGTGTGGGTTGTGTGCATGCTTGCTGGGTTCCATGATAAGGAAAAGAAGAGTCCTGCCATTTGAGAGAGGTCATTGAACGTTGTGCAGACGAAGCGATGAGTGCCGGTGTGAGGCCAAGTGTTGGGTGGAGGTCTCCAAGTGCCATCCCCTAGGGCCCTTGAAGACCTTGGCAAGGGCCCCGGAAAAAGCTCCTACTGGGGAGAGAAAGAGGGTCAGAGAGTGTCCATACGGGAAAGTTTGTGTGCGATGTGAGGCCGAATTTGAGAGACATTTTCGTGTGGGCCCGCGTGTGACGAATGTAATTCCATCTGTGTAAGCGTTGCTTGGTTTTTGTCTGTTTGTTTTCGTAACGGAACAGCCTAGAAGTTTTATGGAATGATGCGAAAGCATGTCTGGATTGTGCCTGATGAGGAAGATGTGTCCTTGGATGATTTTCATGGACATGCGTTGTCAAGAAGTGTTTTTGTGTCCCGGACACAGTAGGTGACGGAAAGGTGGCAAGCAGCGTGAACGTTTCCCAACGGTAGAGGTACGGTGGCCATTCGTGATCCTTTGGTGTGGGCAGAGTTTTGAGGAGCCAGCACGTGGTGCAGGCTGAAGAGCAGCCTTGTGGAGCTGAGCCGTTCCTCGTGAGTGCCCTGAAGCGCCTGGTCCCCTTGCAGCGTGTGTGGAGCAGAGCGTAGGCATTGTGGTTCGTTGTTGCAGCCATGAATGCGGTGAGGTAGGAAGCAGGCATGTTTTGGTGTGGGCATGGTGATGGGTTCGAGTGTGTGGGTGTGTGTGTGAGGTTCCCCGTGTGATTGTCAGTGAAGGGTATGCGTGTGGGCTTGTGGTTTGGCCCCCTGTGAGTGCAGGAGGCAAGTCGTTGTGTAGGTGTGTCCCTGCGGTGGATGTTTGTATGTGTGTTTTGTGTGGTTTATGCCTGTGTTGCACGATTTGTGAAAGATGCCAGAAGAAAGTCTCCTTGTTTGTGGATGAAGCCAAGCCAAGGGGGTCATTGCTCGAGTGTTGTATTTTGTTGACAGAAGGTCCCGTGAAGTGTTTCTGCAAAGCCAAAAGGCTTTCCATGTTGTTGCCCGTGGCTCATTGCATTCCAGGAAGGGAGGCCAAGGTTCAGATTTGCGTTTGTGGTTGGTTGCGG
Organism: Myotis yumanensis; assembly: GCF_028538775.1. Lineage (NCBI taxonomy): Eukaryota > Metazoa > Chordata > Mammalia > Chiroptera > Vespertilionidae > Myotis > Myotis yumanensis. Next base: position 28,685,173 of record NW_027223770.1, read on the forward strand.
CCCGGCGCGTGAGAAGGCGGCGATTTGTCCAGGAGCCATGTTGTGTTGAGTCCTTTTGAAGCTTTTTTTTTCTTTGGAGTGCCAGGAGAGCAGGTCGGAGCAGCCAAGAGGAAAGGACGCTGCGTGTGAGAGCCTCGGTGCGTCGAAGCGACCGTGTGCCGCCCTCTTGTGGGCACGGTAGGGAAGCACACCGTGGTTCTGTGGTTGCTGCAATGTGAGGTCCCAGGCCATGTGTGTTGAAAAAAGGCCGTCCAGAAATGTCCGAAAGCGTTGTAGGCTGTCCAGGGGGCTACGATTTTGTGGTTGAACGGAGCGACGTGTCGGGTGTGGATGTGTGAGGTGTTTGTGGCCAGACAGGCCTGCCGAGGGAGGCCTCGGAGAGCGCCGCCCGGGGCTGGCGAGCAGGCGCGTTGAGGATGTGCGTTGTTCCCATGTCCCAGGCACGGTGGAGGCCATGAGTGTTTGTCCAGGAGGCGGCGATGGCGGAGCGTGCCGTCGGTCGTTGGGGTGTTTGGTGTATTTGGAGAAGGTCTTCTTCCCGCCATGGTCCCAGAGAGGTGAGCGTTGCTGAGGCCGCGTGTGACGTGGAGGCCGGTGTGATGTAGGCAGGCCTCTGTGACCGTGTGTAAGGTGCAGATTTCGTGTGTTTTTTGAAGAAAGCAGGGAGCGTGGGTTGTAGCAGGTGTGTGTGTGAAGCGGCTGCAGCGAGCAGCATGGGTTCGTGCCGGTGTTGTGTGTGAAAGATGTGAGTTTGTAAGGCTTCCCAGGCACCGTGAGCGGAAATCAAGGTGACTCGGTGCGCGTGTTTTTGGCCCGTGGCATGCCTAGGCATTGCCGTTGAAGTGGCGATTTGTGAATTGTTTGTGAATGTTGTGAATTGTTTGAACGGCAAGTTGAGCGTGTTTGAAGGCCTGTGGGGCCAGAGAAGCCTTGTTTGTTGCCAGGTCCATGTGTGTGCGATGTTTTTTTGTTGCCCTCCTTGTGCGAGTAGGACGCTTTTGAAAGCAGAATTTTTTTTGAAAGCACAGGCGTTGAGAATGAATGTGTTCCTTGGTGATAGGATTGCGGTTGGCATTGGCACGTCACTGCTTGTCCAGTAGGTGGAGCCAAGACCTAGGCTAGGTGAGGAGGAGTGAGTGAGTGAGTGAGTGAGTGTGTGTGTGTTGGTGTTGGAGAGATTTGGTTGTGATCATTCGTGCAGGATGTGAGGCCCCTGAGTGTTCGGTGAGGGCAGAGGTGGCCCCATGTAGCGGGTGTGTGAAAGGGGGGAATGAATTCCCAGGCAGGCAGAAAGTGTTGTAGGCAGTGTGGAGGTGTGTGTTGAAGAAGTGCAGAGTGGCAGGTGGGGAGAGTGTCCAGGGTGCCAGCGGGTTCCTTTTTTGTGCGTCGTGTGAAGGGTGCCGATGGTGGTGGGTGCTCTTCCCCGTGCTGGGTTCATATTGCCTTTGGAGTTGGTTTTCCGTCGGTAGTCCAGTGGTGGCGAAGGTGTGATGTTGGGGGCCAGATGGAAGGTGGGAAGGTCCTTGCACCTGAAGGGGCTAGCAAGGCTGGCACCGTTGCGCACACAGTTTTCCCAGAGTTGTTTGTCTGGCGGTTGTCAGTAGAATGCCAGCAACGTTTGTGGCATGGGAACAGCCTTTCCTGCCTTACCAAGAAGTCTACAAGTATTTCCTGAGATGTGCTGTCCTGAGAACTTGTCCTGCTGCGTCTGTCCCTTGGAGCTGAAGAGGAACCAAGAATACATTGGTGTTGACAGAGCTCGCCTTCAGTGTGTTGTGTCGAAATAGGATTGTGTGGCTGATCCAATGGCTTGAGTTTGTGGACGCAAGGGTCCACCTGCTGACCTGAGCAGCTCAGGAGAGGCCTGCATGGCAGTTTTGCCAACGTGGAGACCTAAGGTCACCGGAAAGGATGGTGTGAAATGCAACCTGAAGTCCAAGCAGTGATGGTGGGCAGTGAGGTTGTAAGACGATATCTTCAGTGATCAGGTCCAGCTTTATCCTAAGTGAGCCTCCCTGTGTTTTTGCCTCTAAGAGAACATGTGTTTGGGATATGTGGGTCACTTGTGACTTCCCTTTGTATGGAACCCTTGGGGTACAAGCAGGTGTGCTGGGCCCAGGACAGATGCTTGAGATGGTTTCATTTGTCCTGTTCCTTGTTCCTGCACCCACTTAAGTATGTGTCCATCCTTTTCCTTTTTCTCCTATCTTAGAGGTTTCCCCGCTTCGCTTCATCCCACCTGCTTCCATGTGTCCCCCATGAATGTCATGCATCCCTATGGATGGAACCGTGCCATTGTCCGGAGCACTATGTGCATTCGTTGAGGTTCCGCTTCCCGGCCTCTGTGGACAGTTATGGTCCACTAAACTGACAACAATTCTGTCTAGGTTTCCATGGTTTTTTTACGTGAAGAAGTTGATGGAGGGCACCGGGGTCCTCCCGACCCCACTGTCGTGTATTTCTTTCTTTTCTCCATTCCCACGTCCCTGCCTCAGCCCGGCTGAACCCTGTCAGGTCGGCTCTGATCGTGTGACATGCGTGTGAGAGGTGACACGCCAAGTTCCTTTTTTGGTAGATTTTTGTTTGTGACATGGCATTGAAGTCCATCCCATGAATATGAATAGTAGAAGTGTCTTTTTTGGTATGGTTGCAAGTCTCGAAAACTGTGTGTATGTCATCTGGCCCCAGAGTGGAGTTGGGTTTTTTGCCACTGTGGACACGACACGGCAAGGTGTCCAGGTTGGCCATCCGTGCCCCTAGTAAGTCCCGGGCTGCAAGGTTGACCTTGCCTTGGGCCCAGTGAGGTTTCCCCGCCCCCCTCCCCCCCCCCCCCAGTTCGCTGTGGGCTTTGTTGATTTGCACGTGAATACAGGGCTCGTTTGTTTTGTTTTTGTGAATGTTGACCTTTGCAGGCTATTTGCATTTGTTTGGCGTGATGCAAATGCGAGTGTTGGCGTTGCCTTGTGTGATGGAGATGCGATGCGAGCGCCCTCCGGCTTGTGGCTTGTTTGTGTTGCGGCCACGTCCCTTGTTCCAGCGTCTGCCGCGTTTTTTTTTGTTGGAGCCCAATGTTCCGAAATGCGTCTGCTTGGCTGCATGCCCCCCGACATGGTTGTTTGAGTATGAGCAGCTGTCAGCTGAGCCGGTGTTGAGTAAAAAGGTGTGTTGGCATTTGTCATGTGCCCTGAGGCCCGCGGTCCCCCTGTCCATTGTGCCGTGGCTTCTTTTTGGTCCCCCCAGCCGTTTGTGTTTTCAGCGAGGCCAGCAGTCCCCCACGTTTCGAGGATCGTGTTTTGTGGAGGGTTGGCTTGTGGGCGGGCCATGGAACGTTGCGATGGGTGAGGTGTCCAAGGCTTGGTGTGTGAGTGGTTGAGCCAAGGCTGGGGTTCCCCGGTGAAGCACGGGACGGTGTTTTTGTGTGGTTGGGGGGTGAGGTCGTTGGGCCACGGGAGGAGGGAGGGTGGGTGTCGTTTCCCCCCTGGTGTGCCCCTGTGTCCATGCAGGGTTGGGTCTGTGAGCCCACGGCTTGGTGGGCAGGTGTTTGAGCATTTTGGGTGAGTCCCTGTGATGGGGTGGGTGTTGGATGTGAAGTTTGTGGCATGAATGGGTGCCTGGGATCGGAGAAGCTGGCATTGTTATGGGTTGGCTCAAGGCGATAGACCACCGACTGAGAATTTAAATTTGAAAGCCTTTTTATTAATGTGGCCAGCCAGCTTCCCACAGACCGTACCTTCCCCCTCTGGGAAGCCTCGCGGCATGTGGCCAAGAGCAAGTGTGCATGATGATTTTTCTAACCAAACAGTGTTCCCTTAGAAGCTCACAGAAAGTTCCTAAGCACCAAGCGGGGGGGGGGGGGGGGGGGGGGTAAACAGAGTCACAGCTGACTGGTGTAAGACAATCTAGCCATTTTTCTTCCATGGTTCCCAATCCTGCGACCCCCCTCCGTACGTCAGTCCCTCCTCCCAGCACATACACAATCCTTGTTCCTATCCTGGCTGCAGGGGTTTTTTGAACGGTTCCCCCTGAAGTGTTTTCCTGCAGCCACGTCCGTTTCTTTGTTCTTTTTTTCCGAAGCGTCGAGGTTCGGTTCAGTTTTGTTTGTCCGTCCTCCCTGTGGACGCAAGGGGCCCCAGGCTGAGCTGACGAGGTGAGGAGAGGCCCGCATGGCCATTTTGCAGATCGGTGTGCCGAAAGTCACCGGAAGGATGGTGTGACAGGAAACCTTAAGTCCAAGCAGTGATGGTGGGCAGTTCCATTGTAAGCCGATATCTTCCCTGATGAGGTCCACCCTGGCCTCCCCTGAGGCTATGTGTGTTTCTGCCTGTATGATGACCTATCCTTGAAATGTGTGGGTAAGTTGTGATTTCCCTGTCCGCGGAGGCCTTCGGGAGTAGGCAGGTACGCTAGGCCCAGGACAGATGCCTGAGATGGTTTCCTTTGTCATGTTGATTGTTCCCGTCCCCACCTAAGTAGGTGTCCATTCTGTTCCTTTTTATGGTCTCCCAGAGGTTTCCCCGCTTCGCGTTGTCCCACCTGCTTCCATGTGTCCCCCATGAATGCCATGCGTCCATACGGATGTCACCCCGCCATTGTCCGGGGCACTATCTCCATGTGTTGAGGTTGTGGTTATTGGCCTCTGTGGACAGTTTGGCTGCCATGAACTCACCCAAAGTCTGGACAGGGTTGAGTGGTTTTTTACGTGTATATCCCCATGTGGCAGACAGGTGTGTATTTCCAGTTGTGCACGGAGGTGTCGTGTGATTTTGAATGTGTGAACCAAGTTGGTTTGTGTGGAGAGAGCCAGGGCAGCGTGGGGTGGCAAGTGGTCGAGAGGAGTTTTGAGGATGTGGAAGGAGGCAGCGGCTGTGGGGGTGGAGGTGAGAGGGGGGCGCTGTGTGGGAAGGAGTTGTGGCGTGTGCTTCCGAGGCCAAGTTGTGGTCTTCGGTGTGACGAGAAGGTCCCCGAGGCGAGCCGTGAGGCGGATGTGAGTGTCCGTTGGAACGTGCCAGTGGTAGGGCGTGTCGGTGAGAGGTGAGGGTTGGCGTGGGGCTCCGTTTTGGGGCCATTTTGTGAGCAGCTTTTGCCGTTTTTGGGTGCAGCCAGGCTGTTAGCGATGAGGCCGTGAGAGAGGTGTTGAAGTGCTTTGTTTTGGAAGTGATGTGTGTGCGTTTTTGTTTGTCAGCGGTTGAGCGGTGCGTGTCACGGTCCGTAGGGTAGGTGTGAGGTGTTCCAGAGAAGCTGCCAAGAGAAGCCAGAGGCCCGGGTAAATGGGAAAGCAAAGGAGCCGTTTGTTTGCGTTGTCGGGCGAGCCCCAGTGGCTCCCAAGGTGGGGCCATGGAATGTCGCCCCTCCAGGGAGGGAGGGGCATGTTTTTGTGGAGGCGTTTGTGGAGGGCGGGAGGGGGCCGAGGTGAGGAAGTGTCGGCCGCAGGGATCCCGAAGGCCTTCCAGTGAGGAAGTGTCCTCCGCAGGGGGTGAGCAGGGTATTGAGGAAGAAGGTGGTGTGTGTGTGGGGGTCTGTGGATCGAGGTCGAAGAAGCCGGCGTGTGCCCCTGGGCAGGTGATGTGTGAGACATGGCAGGGGCAGTCCATTGTCTGATGGCATGCGTGCAAGTATCCGATCGTGGGGTCTCTCCGACCTCCTAGTAGGCATCGGCCAGTGTGTCTGTGCTTGTTGATGCTGAGAGAGAGAGAGAGAGAGAGAGAGAGAGAGAGAGAGAGGCGTTGTGTGAAGGTGTCCTTTTCTTGAGTGCGGTTTGTGTGGTAAGCGTTTTGTATTGTTGGGTAAGGAAGTGCGTGCCCTTCGTGTGTGGCGTGTGGTTTTTTGGTGCAGGCAGTGTCGTGTGTCGTGGAGAAGGCATCCGTTTGCCAAGGCCCAGAGAAGAGGCCACGGTCGATTTTTGGCAGAAATGTGTTATCAAGGCGTTGTTGTTTGTGAGCGCTGGGGTTCCCTGCGGCGAAAGGTGGATGGGCCATTGTGGAGGAGATGAGGGTGGAGGCGTGCGGGTGCCCGCAGGCACGGGCGTGTGGGTGTGGCTGGGGAGAGGGCAGGCGAGGGTGGTGTGTGGCTGGAAGCGGTGCCGTTTTGGACGTGATGAGGTTTTGCATGGGGAGGAAGGGTGAGGTTTGCGAGGGTGCAGCGGTGGCGTGGGTTGTGTGGGCCGGAGCCCGTCCGTTGCGGCAAGGCGCGTGCGGGCCGGGAGAGCGGGCCGAAGTCGGTGCGCGCGTGTGAGTCCCGATGGCAGGGACGTTTGCGAGGAGCCAAGGCAGGTGAGGTGTTTGAGTGACGCGAGGAAGACGAAGGTTGTGTGGTGTGTGGCCAGGACAGGCGGCGAAGGGAATGGTGTGGTCCAGTCGGGATAGGGCGTGTTAAGCGGCGCCCGTTGAGGCGGGAGCCTAGATGAAGATGGGCAGGTGCGGCGGGGCCAGGGAAACGCGACCGTCTCGGAGCGAGGAGGCGCGTGTCCCAGGCGCGGAAACCGTTTGGCAGTAGCAGGGGACGCATCGTGTTGTTTGCGCTGAGAGGGCAGGTCGTGTGCAGGTCTCCCCGCGGGTGAGTGTCCCGCTGAGGCAAGGGAGGCCGTGCGAGGCGGCAGTTGTCCCCCAGGCGGAGGGCTCGGTGCCGTTTTGCCGGATGGAGCCCTGGCGTCGGTGGCGTTTGTGCAGAAGTGAGTGTTGAGGCGATGTGAGTGTGGGCAGCCATTTTTCCGAAGGGCACTCTGGAGCGATCCGATCGGAATGTGTCCCCTGCGGGTATGCGCGCGGAAGTCTCCGCCCCGAAAAGTTCCCGCCGTTGGAAATCCCGCCCAAAGCGGTTTAAAAGGCGGCGACTCCCCTGCCTGGTTTTAGTAGGCATCGCGGCCGAGCCACGCTGTGTGCAGCTGTTGCAACGGATGTTGACCGCGCAAGCAGCATGTCGTCGTGCGTGCGTTGTTCGCGGGGCAAGCTGCGGTGTGGTGATTTTGTGTTTCCGTTGGTGCGGGAGCGGGCGCACGTGCTGTTTTTGGGCGCTTCCTTGCGCAGGCGGTGGCGTTTTTGGAGCGTGGTTTCCGTGGGTGGTGAGGGAGAGGCGTGTTTGGACGTGTGTGTGGCGGGTGCGTGGCGGAGCATGTAGGCGGCGGTGCGTGCCGTGTTGGCGTCCAAGCGTGTTTGTGATCCGACCAGGATGTTGTCCGGCACGGGAGATTGTCCGTTCGTCCTCCGTTGTGTGTGTGCCAGTGTCCTTCCCATAGTGGCATCGTAAGAGCGTGTGAGGATGGTTTTCTGAAAGGTCTGTTAGAGTTTTTATTTTGTTTCCCCAGGTTTTCGTCCCTGTGTCCCTTCCTCTGTGCCTGTGGCTCCAAGATGTTCCATGTGAGAAGGGTGCGGGCAGGCCGATGTCCCCGTTGGCCGTTGGGTGTGATGTCAGAGGCCAGGTGGGTGCCATGGCAGTGTCCTTGCAGTAGGTTTTGATGGGGGAAGGAAGGAAGGAAGGAAGGAAGGAAGGAAGGAAGGAAGGAGGGAGGGAGGGAGGGAGGGAGGGAGGGAGGGAGGGAGGGAGGGAGGAAGGAAGGAAGGAAGGGGAGCAGAGAAAGGCAGATGGATGAGAGAGATTGAATTGTGATTGTGAATGTTCTCGAGGTGTATTGAGTGTTGCATGTGTTTGTTTTTCATGGTTGTTGGTGGGAGCCCTCGGTCGGTCCATGCAGGTGGTGTGTCTGTGTGAGTGTGTGTGGGGTCCTCCCGGCACGTTGGGTGTGTGGAGGATGGGTGTCGGTGCGTGTGTGCCGTGATGTTTGGCGATGTTCGATTTTGACGGTCGTGGTCCGGTGCCATTGTTTGCACAGGACTCTGTGGGCAGCCGCGGTGGAGCGGTGGGAGGTGGTGGTGAGTTGTGAGAGTCGTGTGTTGGGTGCTGTGGCTGCGTGTGAGGGTCTGCCCCGCTCCCCTCACCTCCCCGCCGCCTCTCCCCGTCCCGCCCTTCACCTCTCTGGCCGGGGTCGGGGGGGCCGGGGGGGGGCGCACCAACAGTGTACGTGTCGTGGTTCGGTTCCCTTCCCAATGTGCGTGTTGAAGGCTGCTGTCGACATGTCTGTTGCTTCTTTTTTTCAGGGCAAGTCCTGCAAGGAAGGTGGACGTTCCCGTTTGGCCATCCATGGGAGGACATTGTTCTTTGGAGCTTCCCCGTGCGGTGACTCAGCGTGTCTTCGGGTGCAGGTGTTTTTTCCGTGAAGAGGTGAGAAGGTGTTGTGCTTGAGAAGGGTGAGCGGCGGGTCGGCGACAGGAGGTTCCGAGAGCAGGAGCGTTCGCTGAGGCGGCCATGTCGTGTCGTGGAGGCGTTGAGCGTCACGGTGTTGTTGTGGAGCCACGTTTGCGAGCCCAAGACCCCCGAGTGTGATGAGGTCTTCCAGAGCAAGTGAGGATTTGTTGAGGCGGCCAGCGAATTTAGTGACAGCACCCTGCGGAAGCAGCGGCTGAAGGGCAGGCAGTGTCTACCCCAGGATTCGTATTTTATCAGCCCATTGTGTGGAGGCCCAGAGAGAAATGTGTGCTTGAAGTGGCGGTCCTCCCGTGTGGAGGAAAGTGTTTGTGTATCCTGTTTTCAGTCCTTTGTCTCCCCGATTTGGCATGAGAGTTTCGGGCCTTTGGAGCAAGAAGGCCGTTGTGCCGCGAAGGGGGCAGGAGAGCCTATGCGAAGGCCTGGCCTGACGGGAGTCCCTTTGTATGTATGTGTTTTAGGAACGTGCAGTACAGCATGAGCCATCTGTCCAAGTGCCAGATAGGCAGCCCCACGCAGCCCAGTCCGTTAGGAAGGTTTTTCGCTAGCGAACATCGGCAAGAGTGACAGGTGAGCCCCTGAGGATGCGTTTTGTGTGTTTGTCCTAGAGGCCGTGTCCCGCAGCGGCGTTGAGCGATTCTCATCCCTTGTACGTGTTTGTGGATGTGCACGTGTCCCACGCGGATCCGCTCCAGTCTTGCCGTCCCTTTTTGTCGTTGCAAAGGAAGCAGGTACGTGTTGGTGTTGGATGTGCCAGAGCAGGAGGTTTCGATTTCGGTATGTTTGGAGCGAGTTTCGCTCGTGCTTTGCGTGCGGTACCGCACGGGATCCCGTGCGTGGCGTGTTGTGGGGGGCGGAGAGGGTGGGTGACGGAGGACCCTGCCGTGTCCCCAAGTTTTGCCCTATGCCGCGAAAGTCAGGAATCTTGGAAGTTGGATTTGTGTGTGTTTCGTTTGGAGAGATAGGATTCCTGTGTGTTTGTGTGTGTGTGTGTGTGTGTGTGTGTGTGTGTGTGTGAGATGTTTCCTGTGTTGGCACTGATGTCGCGTGACATGGTGCAGTCCTGTAGTATTTGTCCTGAAGAGTGGCCTGGTGTGCTTGGATCGGTTCGGTTCCTCTGTGTTGAGTTGGTTCATGGGGACGATGGTGTGTGTTTTGATGTTGGAGGAGTGTGGTCCAGCTTAAGAGCACGTCATTCACCTACCTGGGTGAGTGTGGGTTCCTTCCTCGCCGGAAGGTCGTGCGTTCCTGTGTGTTAGGCCTAGGCGGTGTTTTGTGCCGTTTGTTCCCTGGGTCCTGACAGGTGTAGGTAGTGGATGTTGTTTGCAAGTGAAAGGAAACATCCATGTTGTGTGGCATGCTCATGTTCAAGAAAGTGTTGCCTGGATATGTTGTGTTTTCCGTGGCGACTCCGTGTGCCCGGAGCTGTCATTTTTTCCCATCATAAAAACAAGTCTTTATGTGAGTGCCCCGCACGAGTGGTTTCAGAGCGTGAGGAGGTCCTATTGTGCAGGAACTCAGGTGAGTACTGGCTTCCACACATGGTTTTTGTCTGATTCATGTTATTTTGATCCTGCTAGGTCTGTTTTTTAGGCCTGTGTGATGTTTCCATGTGCGTGCTTCATTTTTGAAATGTGTGTCAGGGCCATCCGTGCCAGTTTTGTGTGTGTGCGTTTTCCATCCTCTGTGGGTCCTACGTCCCCCGTCACCCTAGAGGAGTGGTGCGTTTCGGTCTCGTTCTTGGGCGTGCACGACATCCTCGGAAAGTGTGTTGTGGGAGCCATGCGTCGCCTCCCCCAGAGGGTCCCTCTGTGTAGTTGTGTGCGGTCATCGCCCCCTGCAGGGCAGCCTGTTTGTTCTCCTAGGGTCGTGAGGCAAGGGCAGAGTGTTTCTGTCATGTCGCCTAAATGATGGAAGTAGAAGAGAGCACGTCTGTGTTGCTTGGGTTCCCTTCCTGCTGTTTTGGTGTGCAGGTTTTGGACGTAGAGCTGCAGGGAGAGGTGGATCCAGAGGGGGTACGGACAGCTTGAACGTTGAGTAGAACAGTCCTCGTTGGCAAGGTGACGGGTTGGGGATGGAGTGTCGTTGTTGTGTCTGTGACCTGAGAAGGTGATGCCTCGGTCGGGTTCAGAGTCCCCGAGGAGATGGATGCATCAAGATGTGTAGGAGACGGGCACGTTAGTAGGCAACCATCACGGGCAGACGGGTGGCCGGGACGGGGGGCCGTCGCCCCTGTCAGGGAAACCTTGCCGAGAGTGACATTTGGGTGTCTAGGTTGGTGTTTTCCCAAAGAGGGTTGCTTAGCTTTGCAAAGCCATCGTCCCCGCCACCAGTGCCGTGCAGGTAGCCGTGAAGTGTGCCCCATCACTGTCGTAAGGGAGGTCTCTTGAAAGGGTTCCCCTTCCTGCAGAAGAGGTCCTTCTTTGCTGCAGTGAGGATCCTAAAGGAGGTTGAAGTGTTTTAGCTTATGTTCAAGTCCATGGTAGTGACATGGGTCCCCTGTAGGTGTATAGAGTAAGGTATCCCACAGGCCTGTATTTGTGTGGAGTGTCATGAAGCCTATGTGTTGGGTGGGTGGGTGGGTGGGAGGGTGGGTGGTTGGTTGGTTGTTTGGTTGGTTGGTTGGGTGGGTGGGTGGGTGTTGGAGTGAGCGAGCGAGTGAGTGGGTGGGTGGGTGGGTGGGTGGGTGGGTGAGTGAGTAGGTGGGTGGCTGGGTGGGTGGGTGGCTGGCTGGTTTGGGCAGGGGCAAGGAATGGGTTTTCTTTGTCTCAAGTTCTGTTCACATGCTGTGTATGGATTCTACTAACAGACCTTTTTTTTTTTTTTTTTTTAGGTCTGTGTGCCTTTCCTGGTGGCCATGTTGTCACGACTGAGGGAGGTTGCTGTTTTTCTGGAGGCACCTGTGACTCGTTTTGGAGGGCCCTGCGCACTTGCCGTCCCCTGGCCAGCGTGGAGCCACCTGTGCTGTGCTTGTGATTCCCCAAGAGTCCCCTCATGGTGTGCTTTCCTTAGAGAAGGGAAGCCGTGACCGTGTCCGCTCCTTTCCATGTATGTGTGTTGCTTATGCCTGTGGGGAGCTGACATGTCTCCCCTGGGACCTGCGAGCAGTGTGTTGTTTGTGGGGGGATGTTTTGGTTTCCTATGTTATTGTCCACGAGTGTGTCTACCCACACAGACACACATATATACACCCATACACACACACACACACACACACACACATACATATACACACATACAGAGACATCAAGATGCACATACACATAGTGTTTAGTTTGGGGTTTGAGGAGTGTTTACTTTCAAGGGTTTTTGAGGGAGTTAGAATATGCAGAGCGGGAGAGCATTGTCTGAGGTGAGGCCCACGGAGTTGTGTGCGTATAACATTTCTTTTCAAGTGTGTGTTTTGAGTCCACATGGTGGGGTTGGTTGTCCCCTATGGTGTGATGTTTCTGAGCCGTTGAATGGTCAGCAGCATCGTTTCCCATGCATCCAATGTCCCCTGAAGTCCTCCATCTCATCTCTGCATCAGCCTTTTTTCAGTTGTTATTCATGCCCCACATTCCATGTCGTGTGCCAGCTGCATGAGGTTGAATGTGTTTGGTCGGTGAAGTATCCACACACCGGTCGCCCTTTGTGAAGGCGGGCCCCATCCTTTCAAGGGCTTGTGTGTTCTGGTGCCCCCATCGCACGTTTCTCGGAAGTGAAGCATCGAGGGGGATCCTCTGTGGAGTGACCGTTGGATGATGTCAAGGTGTTTGGTACGGTTTGTTGGAAGCCATTCACACATATGCCACACAGAACCTCCTTTCTTGTGTCCCACCAGCGTCCCCTCTCCTGCATCGGTCCATACAGTGGTGTCCCTTGCCCCTGTTTCTGTGGAAGTACCAAGTAGGCATCTGTGCACACCTGTCCCATGTCAAGGTTGGGGTATTAATTCTAGGGGTTGTAGGATCCTCCCCTGTGCTGAGTGGTTTTCCGGATGCCTGTGCAAGTGTGTCCCTGCCTGCACTGTGTCCATTCAACTGGGTTTCAAAAATAGCAGAGCATTCACCTGGTTATGCTGTTTATTGTGGAGGGATGAATGCATTGTCCAGTCGGGTGCCCCCATCCCAGTGGACCCAGTTGCTCACTGTCACGTGTTTGTCGCTCACCTGGGTGACACGTGATCCTGTATTTAGCTGTCCCACATGTGTGACCCCATCCTCACTGTAGCCTGTTTTGGGTCAGCGTATGTTTGATACAGTTTTTGTGCAATGGTCCTGTGTAGGTGGGAGTCCAAGTGTAGGTCACTTTCGGTATTTTTCCATGCCGCTCCCTGCCGCCCAAAAAAAAAAACAAAACACAAACAAACTTAGTTGCCCCTGTTTACCTGTCAAGTGCCCATGTACTTGCCATGGTGCCTGAGGAGTGTCGGTCCTTTTTCCAATATCGGTTGAAGGGGTGGGTGGGTTGTCAACCAGGCAGTTGCAGTTGAGGAAAGCGTGCGAGTGAAGAGCCCCCCGCTCCCTGCCCCCGCCTCCCGCTCTTTTGAGGAAGGCTCTGAATTGTAGTGCCAGGTGTGTGCTCCACTGGCCTGCTGTGAAAAGTCCAATTCCTATAACTTCGAGGGGAGGGTGGTTCTGTTCTCTGGAGTGTGCATCCACGGGATAGTTTCCTCCCCCCCTCAGCCTGTGGAGGGCCTGTGGCTGGGGAGTTTCAAGCAGCAGCTTGAGGGCCATTTGGAGTGGAGGCAGCATGTGTTGTACGGGAAAAGATGGTGCGACTCTGACCTGCTGCCCATTCGTTGTAAAGGTCGCCAATAGCGGCGGCTGCATCAAAGGCCGCCACCACCACCACCACCACCACCACCACCACCACCACCACCACCACCACCCACCCACCCACCCACCCACCCACCCACCCACCCACCCACCCACCCACTCACCCACTCACCCCCCCCCCCCCGAGGGAAGCGCCAGTACACTCACTTCTCAAATCTTCAGGGTCGCTGTTGGGGTCCTGGTTTCAGCAGCCCGCCTCGCCGCGCCCCTGCGCCCCCCGCCCACCGTTTCTGGGTGCCCCGTCTGCAGAGACCCATCACTTAGCTTTCTGTCGCCGCCCACTGTCCACTTTCCAAACCGCGGCAAACACGAAAATTCGCGCCCCCCCCCCCTCGCCTTTTGTGCAAGCATAGGTTGAAAGGCTGACAGTCAGGTGCGCATTCGCGGGAAAGAAAAAACCACGCAAGAAAAGTGCACGTCAGGGTCCTTTATGCCTATGTCCAGCCGAGGCGTGCTGCTCCGATTCGCCCGCCATCAGAGAAGCTAGCTGCTGTGGAATGCTGTTTGTTGACCGCCCACATTTCCCCTGCGGTGCCCCTTCCATTTGGAGGTCCTGGCTTGTCCCTGCGACTTTTCATGGACGTGAAATAAAATTGGATGGACGTGACTGAGTCTGTCTCCTGTCAATTTTATCACTTGTATGTGGCCCCCTCAGCTGCCAGTGTCTGCATGGGTCATGTGGTGGATGGAGTCTACTGCCAAAAGGGAGCCAACATTCTCACCCCATGGTTTCATCTGTGTGCATGCTCGTGGGTCCCTGGTATGTGCAAGCATGCCCCCCCTTTTGTCTATTCTCTGAGCCATCGTCTCCCACCCTTATGTCATCGGATCAATGAGTGCCGCTGAAAGTCTCGCGACACCGGCAGTGCTCTGTGCTGTTGTCTAACAGAGGGACTACCTGTTGGTCCAGCCCCTCACTCTCCGCAAATCGTCCCTCTTCTTTCCTGGCTACCCCCTTTTTCGCCAATCTTGTACCCGCGCCCATTCAATGCACCCCCCTGATGTAGTGCCCTTCCCCTCACAGATGAGTGTCCCATGTGTGCACTTTGGGGTGTTCTTGAAGCCTGTACACCCCTCAAAGAAATCAAGGCTGTGTTTTCAAGCCCACTGAGTCTACTTTTGTGTGCCCCCACCCCTTCTTGCCTCTAGGGGATGCAGAGCATGGCCCATGTGGTAGACCCGCCTTATTTTGAGAAGAATCATGAGGATGGGCCTGTGACCCCTCCCAAGACTGTTGTCTTTCACTGCCCCCACCCCACCTTGTGTGTGTCTCAGTAGCCTTGGTGTGTTGCTGGGCGGATCTTGGCACCCTGTGTGGACAAGTACCACCCCCGTCTTCTTGGTTCATTTTACCACTGTTGTGTGCTGCCATCCATGACAGCACAGCTGTGTGCATGTCTCCCTCCCCCAAGGGTTTTCTCCAAGGTTTTCCCTCAGCCCACTGCTGCCCTGTGATCCCCACCGCCACCACGGTGACGTCCCCCATGCTTTCTGGTGGGGTCATGTGCTGCTGTCTTCCCAATCCCAGAGCTTGGGGTTCAGTTTCTTGGAGGCTTTTCCCCATTATCCTACCTGCACCTCAGCCACAGCTCCTGCGTCTTCTGCCTTGTGCTTGGCTGCCGTTGGGTCATTTGCCCTAGTGTCCACCCTTAGACAGCATCTTGTCCCCAATGTCCAATGCAGTCCCGGAGCCAAAGTCCATAGGCTTGTGGGGACAGGCACAAGGGCAGGGACAGGCAAGCAAGTGAGTGTGGCGCAAGCTGGGGCAAGGGGTTCAGGGGAGGTACATGCAGACCAAGGGATTGCTGTGAGGACAGGCTGCGAGTGGCAGGGCACAGTCTTGGGGTGTGTTGAGTCCAGGGTGCCCTTCCCAGTCTCTTGGGAATGGAGGCTGCTGCTCTGCTCAGCCAACTGCTTCCAGGGTTTGCTCCAGCAGGGTCATGTGTGCCTCTGTCCTTTGGCATCCATGGCTGTGGGTGATGGTGGCC
The DNA here is from genome assembly GCF_028538775.1 of Myotis yumanensis. Classification (NCBI taxonomy): domain Eukaryota; kingdom Metazoa; phylum Chordata; class Mammalia; order Chiroptera; family Vespertilionidae; genus Myotis; species Myotis yumanensis. Next base: position 28,700,237 of record NW_027223770.1, read on the forward strand.
AGTTGTGCCTCTGGGTGTCCTATCCATGGAAGCTGCCTCCCTTCAGTGTGGTTTCCATTTTGCTTGGCTGAAGCTGTGTCTTCAGGCTTTCTGGAGGCTTCTTTCCTGTCAGGGGGAAAGGCATGGGCTTTGATCGCCAGCTTTGCCCCCAGGATTGCCACACAACCTTTCCCCTTGGTGCCCTGCACCTTTCTGATAGGCAGCCACTGCTGGGTCCCCCACAGCAGTTTGGGACAAGGCTCTGCATGTCCCCTTTTCCAGCCTCTGCTTGTGTCTGCCCAAAAAGCAATCCAGTGGCCTTCTTGTCCCCCTGGAGCCTTGGAGCTCTGTCAGTCCCCCATGTTTCTGTGGCCAGCTCCCACAACTCACCTCTGCCTCTGTTCTCAGGAGATGGCATGTCCTTTCTCACCGCCCTCCACAATCCTGTTGGACTGAGCATGGCCATGGTGAGCTCCCACCAACGCGTCCCACTGGCCTTGTCTTCTCCTGCCAATCCTATGGCCTTTTCTGGGGAGGGGAGCAGTCAGTCTTCTGCTGTGACCCCAGGGATGCTGGGTGCTCTTCCTGTGGAGCACAGTGTACTGGACTCACCTCCTCCCTGGGCCTTCCCCCTGTATCCTGCTAAGGAGACTTGCAGTGTCCCTCCCACCTCCCCCAACAGGCACAACATGTTCAGCTGCCTCCTTCCCTCCATGGTGGCTCCTGCTCTTGTGCTGCAGTGTCACCGCCATCCACTTAGTTGCCTTGGCTGCCCGTATGCCCCCTCTGTGCTCATGCAAAGACACTCACGTCCTTGCTCAGTACGGCATGGATCCCAAGGCAGCAACTGCATGTCCTCCCCCTCGTGAGATTGCGTTTCCAAGCAAGTCAGCGCATTGGCCCTCTCCGCCGGGTCTGTTGTCACTCCTAGGACTTGGCCCACCTGTGAATTCAAAGGAGTCGGCGTTATTGCTCCAGGTTTGTTGTCCACAGCTGTCGTTGTCATCAAGGTCATCTTGGATCATGGCATGCTTCCTGTTGGGTGCAGTGCATGTCACGGTCTTACCGGCCACCTGGTTTCTGCATTCTCATAGCTCTCCAGTGTCGTGAGCATGGTTTCTGCCAGCTGTGTCTGCACATTTCTGCGAGGCCAACAGCTTTCAGCAGGAGGTCAGGGAGGTGTGCACTTGCCGTGCCCCGCTCTGTCTGCTGGTGCTGGTTCCAGGACGTGTTCCCCTGCTGGGCCCCTCCAGGTCACAGTTGCTGTTCCCCTCATGGGGCTGCTGGGACATGTTTTTCTGCACTGGTAGCCCATGTCACCATCGCATCCCCTGGGAGTGTTCTGGCTGCAGGTGCACAGCCCGGAGGGAGTTGGGTGGGTACTGGAAACTGTTCTTAGGGGGCATCGAAGGCAGCATGCACGGGGAACCCTTGTGGAGCGTGTGGGGGAGCATTTGGGGCTGATGACTTACCTGTTTGTCGGGCTTGCCTCCTCTGCCTCTGGTGCTAGGGACGGTTTCTCTGGTCCTGCACAGGGGTCTCTCAGGTCACAACCCACACGGGCTCCCCACGTAGGGGGTGTGCGGTGCCAGTGCTGGCAGTCTTTGTCTCCAGCGGCCTCATGGGTGCCAATGTGGAAGAGCGCCGTTGGTGTTGCTGTCTGAGGCCTTGTGTTTCCAGACCCTCCCATGCATTGCCTGTGCTATTCCCTCATCCGTACCTGTGTGTATCAGTGAGCGATGCGCCGTTCTCTCATCTGCAGAGCAGGTTCGTGTGCCTCGAGGAGCGCGAGGGAGGTCTGCAGCCAGGAGGATGGGGTCCTGGACCTTCCGGCGGCAGGTCCTTCGCCCCTCATTTGTGTGGCCCAGGGCCTGCCTGTGCTCACACTCCCCCACATGGGTTTCCGAAATTAGGTGCCGCCAACGGTCCTTCCCCTCCGGTTCTCCATGGCTATTCCTGCTCTTATTCCCTTGGGTTACCGCAGCCTACCACCCTGGCCCCCCCCCCCCCCCCCCCCCCCGTTACGCGGTGCAGGTCGAGTTCAGTTAGATTCTCTGCAAAGGCAAGGGAGGGTCCCCTCAAGAATGCAAGGAATGCCTTACCCATGGTTTGCCAGATGCGGCCGGAAGCTTGCGGGACTCACGGGGCTTCTTGCTGCACCTCAGTTTCGATTGACAGAGCATGCGGCGCTTCCTGGCCCTTCCTTGCAATTTTCCCTCGACCACGGAAAGTCCTGTGTGCGGTGATTCCAGTCGCCTGTGCCGGAACTCTGTGTGTGCGGTTCTTTGGGCTCCTGAGCGGGCGGTGCTCAGGGAGGAATGCGGCCATGGTGTGCAGAGGGGAGGAGGACGGCGCACCTTGCTTTTATCCGGTTCCCTCAGAAGGAGGCTACGTCACTGGTTCTCCTTGTTACTTATTGGGTGTTACTTTAGGGGCGTGGGCAAGATTTCCGCTTTTCCCGCCAGCATGGGGGCTGCCTGCTCGCGAGAGCTCTTGCCTGCAGGTGAGCTTCATCTCAATCACAAAGAGCGACCGCCCAAGCGCGCGCCTGTCCCGGCTTTCCAGGCACCGGAAGCAGGGAAGCCCCGACACACCGTTTACGGCACACCCTTTACGGCTCTGTCGTCTTGGCTGCCCAGAGACAAGGTTGCTGTCAGGCGTGAGGTGGACGAGCTGGGAATGCAGTGCTCGTCCTGAGGAGAGGGAGCTCTTCTCACTGCAGGGCGCCATGGGTGGCTTCAGGGCAAGGTGCGTGCATCGTCCTGTCGGTCGCTTGGCGCCTCCTTGGCTTTTGGCTTCAGCTGCTCAGAGAAAGGGCCCTCGGGCGGGCGTGTGCTGGAGGCTGAGGCGCGCGCGGCGGGCCTCCCCGGAGTGGCCGCGGACAGGAGGCTACAGGTGAGCGGGGCAGAGCGCGGGAGGAAGGACGGGCGGTCAGTGAGTGAGTGAGTGAGTGCATGAGTGAGTGAGTGAGTGAGTGAGTGAGTGCGCTGAGGTGCTAGGTGGGCCCGTTGTCCAGTGGCTTGGTCCCCGTTCTGGCAGGTGTGGGGCTGCTTCCCTTCCTGGTGCGACCTTCATGCCAGTGGGTGTGCAGCGTTCTCGCCGTTCCTTTTCCAGCGTTTCCAGTACGCTGTGTCCAAGAGAATAGACTTTCAAAAGTGCTTTGCTCCTTCTCCTGTGTGGGGCCCTTTTTTGGCCTGTCACTCCTTTCCCTTTGCTGCCATGTGCTCGTGAATTACATTGGTTGCATTGGGACATCGTGCCTGACTGCGCTCTGTGTGTGCGGACAGCAATCTTTCCGCGTGGCTCCCCTTTCTGGGGCTTTGGAGGCTTGTCTGCGTGCTCCCTCTTTTCCTTGACCTTGTGGTAGATTGGAGGCGGAGAGGAATGTGTTCGCTTTTTTCGTCCTTGCTGTTTTCCAGGCAAACACACCAGTCGTGCGGGTGCAAGGCTTCCAGGTGCTATTCCACACGGAGTGATGAAGGGTGGCTCAGTGTTGTCGTTTCAGTGCAGGATTCCTGTCACTCAGTGCTGGCCTCTCTTGAGGACCTGTCCTTCCCTCCACTACCCCTAAGCCTTTCTTCCGAACAGGTTTCCATGGAGAGGCTTGCTTTTGCTTAGGGGTCATGATGGGCATTGCTCTGGCTTCGTGTCTTCAGGTTCCCACCAGGGGCTGTGCACTGCTCTGCCTTGTCCCACTTTGCTGTTGTCCTGCCATTTCCTGCTTTTCTCATGCTGCTTCCATGGCGACATTTCTTCTCTGGCCACATGTCGTGTTGGCATGCTCCTTCTCGATCGAGTGTCTTCTGTGATGGGGCCACAGAAGTCCTTGTCCCTCGGCCCCTTGACAGTCCGTATTCTACTCCCGGTCTTCAAGGGTGGCGGGAAGCCGGCCCTGCACTGCCACTGTCAGAAGGGTGAGTTCCAGAGTCAGGGATGCCGATGCCCGTTTCCACGGCTTCTGCACTTTGTCAGGGGTGCCATCCAGACGTGGTCCCAGCAAGGGTAGCAAGTGCCACTGTCGTGTGAGCCCCTTTGGCCATTTCTTCATGTTGAGGTTTCCGAGTGTTGGCTTCTGTGCGGTGGCTGCCTGTGCATGCTTGTCATTGGCTCCGCGTGTGTGCTTTTTGCTTCATGTCATGCTTCTTCAGAGTGGTCAGCATGTGGTCCTGTTTAGGCGTTTCTGGTCTATGAATTCCTGATGTCACTGCAGGGTTATGATTTGCCGTGCATGTTTCCATGCTGCTGTGCGACGTTGGCCTGCCACTCTTCTCCACTTGGTCACCGAGGTATTCCTTTGCCTTGCAACTCATAGCGTCTGCTGTGTGCTGTTCGCGGCTTGTTGCGAATGTCTCCGCACAGCTGCGCTTACATAGCTCTGAGTGTTGTTTCTGTTCCTCTGCTGCCGTCTTGTGGCTATCAGTGGGATGGCGCGGTATTTCAGCAGCGGTTGGGAGCTGGTGGTGTGCTGTGGCCATTTCTTTTCCTTTACATGTATTTTGTGGATTCTTTGCAGAGAGGAAGGGAGAGGGATAGAGCCAGAAACATTACTCTGCTGCCTCCTGCACACCGCCCGCTGGGGATGTGCCCCCAGCCAAGGTACGTGCCCTTTAGTGGAATCCATCGTGGGACCCTTCACTCCGCAGGCTGATGCTCTATCCACTGAGTCACACCAGCTAGGGCTTGTTACCCTTTTTTGCTTCATTCAGTTGTTGAGAGCATTTCGCAGGCTGCCTATGACATGCTTGCTTGCCTGCCTGCCTGCCTGCCTGTCTTCCTTCCTTCCTTCCTTCCTTCCCGTTTGTCTGCATGCCTGCCTGCAAGTACCTCTGATGATGTGAGTGTGTGGTCTGTCCGTGTTTCCTGCTATGTTGGGTGTGGTTTTGATGCTGGCGTTCTGCTGTGCTCAGGACGTCTGCTAACTGAGGACAGGAAGTCCTTCTCTGACTGCTGTTGTTCTCCATAGCCTCTACAGGTTTGTTTCGCAGCTTCTCCTGCATCTCACAAGCTTTTCCCCCCTTGGGGATCTGACATGCATCACATGCAGTCTGCAGTGCATTATCTCTGAGGTGACCCATCACAGCCGTTTGGGGATTGTGCTGTCAGGGGGTGTGCGCTCTGATGTCACCGGCCACCTGTGCTCGTCAGGGTGGTACATGTTGTCTGCCATCGGTGCATGAGGCGGCGAATTCCTGTGCCATGGCAAAGGGCCGCTGTTTTCAGGGCTGCCTCTGGCTTGTCTTCCTTTCTTTTCCCTGTTTGTTTCGATGCATTCTTCTCTTGCTCGATGTGTCTGCTTCCATCCAGGGCAGCTGTCCTCCTTCCAGCCTCTTTCCTGGCCCTGACTCTCCATTACAGGAGGTGAATGAGGACTGGGCACCTGTAGCGCTGGCATTGCCTGCTGCATTGCTGCTTTCTGCAGGCTGCAGGGAACATCTCCCCGTCTCCGTGTTCTTCGAGAGGTGGTTTCCGCCATCCAGGATGCCATGGCTTCCCTTGGCACGGTTTCTGGCACGTGCGTGTGTGTGGCGGCTTCTGGGTGTTGCTCCGCATTATCGGTCGCTCACCGCGATCTTGTGTGGAGTCCGTTTTGCCGCCTCTGCGTGTGCAGCCGTCTTTCATTGTCTGCTTGGTGCGTCTGCTTTGCGGTCTCCGTACTGGCTGCTTGCCTGTGTAATGAGGGCTTGTCAGCCCTGGGCTGCCTGGACACTGGTTTGCATGCTTTCCTGCCGTACATCGTACTGTGGTAGGAAAGCCTTCACAGGTCAGTTGGGTTTCGTCCTTCATGATGCCCCCTGCAGATTTCCGTGGTGCTTCCCCGCCCTGGTTTGCCAGCCGTTTACAGTCAGCCCGTTTTCCATGCTGGCAGCGTCTGCTGTTCCAAGCCCGAGGACGGATCGGCCTCCCTTTTCTGTGTGCTGTCAAGTGCGCGCCACTTAATTTGTGATCCTTTGCTGCCGTCTTGCGGCTATTTTCGGAACAGCAGCGCATTTCAGGAACGGTTTCTGAGATTGCTGTTTCTTGCTGCATGTCAGGCATTCCCTGACGTGTCTTCTGCCTTCTTCTCCTGCCGTGAGCTTCTGCTTTTCCTGCGGTCACGTCTTGACTAGTATTTTCTTTGCGGGCACCTTTTACCCCGTGGGCAGCTGCCGTGGAGAGCTCGCTCTTATTTGCATGTGAGTGCTTCCCTGCTGCCCCCCAGTTGTCTGTTTCCCCGAGGTCCGACCTTCGCTTCAGTGACTGCTAGCAAGGCTTTTCTGGTGTGGTCTGCCGTCACAGCGTGCTGGCAGAATGGCTGCGTGCACTGTGGAGCCTTCCCTGCAGCTGTTGACTGTTTCCTTTGCTGTCTTCCTTGAGGTGTGTTTGTGCTTCCGTGCTGCTTGCCGCTGCCAAACGTTGCCTCCTTGTCACTGCTTTGTTCCTCGCCATGTCTTCAGGCCATTGCTCGCTGTCTGATGCCGGCTCCGGCACCGGCACCGTTGACAGCTGTTCCCGGACTGATGACGCTTCTGTGCTTGCATGCGCACTTGTGATGTGTGCATGTGCAGGGAGCTTCCTCACAGTTGCTGTCTGTCCTTTCCTGTGTCTTCTCTGCCCACTTTTCACATGTCCTTATGGTGCTTGATGTGTGCATTAGGGTTAGGGTTGGGGGGGGCAGGTTTGAGTGCTTGGAGGTTTCGGGGGAGGTTTGGAGGGAGGTTTGGAGGGAGGGAGGGAGGGAGGGAGGGAGGGAGGGAGGGAGGGGAGGGGGGGGGAGAGAGGGAGAGAGGTAGAGAGAGGCCGAGGGCCATAAAGAGAAACAGGGAGACACAGGGAGGATTTCTGTGTTTGCTGGTTATCCTCTTGTCAGTCTCTTCCACTGTGTGCCAACCAATAATGGCAGCGTGCCCCCTCACTGTGAGCCTGCTTCTCAGGTTCGGTCTCAGTCACTGAGAGGTGCTGTTGAGGCTGGTGCTTCCTTTGAGCCTTGCTGTGGCTGCCTGCAGACTTTGCCAGTCTTGTCTCTGCACTTCTGGCCGACTGGAATTGCATTTTGGAGTGTGTACCTTCCATTGCCGTGCTGTAGCTGCTGTGCTGTTCCTGTCTGGGGATTGCTGCCTGTCTGTTTGTGCTGCTTGGCTGTGGCCTGATGTCGTGTCCCTTACTTTTGTTGTCTTGACGGCTGTGCCAGTCCCATCCTTTTTTTCATGCCCACATGTTGTTGCCTTGGGCTGCTATGTAGTTCCATACTGCTCGCCGAGTTCCTCCATGGTGGCCGTGAGGTGTGTTGCGGGGGGTCCCTTCATGGCCCAGCTCCATCACTCACTGACTTTCCAATTCTCCGCAGGGATGTGTGACGGCAGCTGTGTGGCAGGGCTCACTGGGAAACGACGTATGTCATCTACCGCAGTGAACGACTTCCGCCCTTCTTCCACGAAAGGTAAGTGCTGTCCCTGCCGTGCAGTCTCTGTGCTCTGTGCTGCCCTCTGCTGTGCTGTGCAGTGTGCTGTGCCATTTCCAGGTTGGCCTGCTGCCTTGCTGCTTGTTGTGTGTGCTCTTGTGGTACGAGCTGTTTGCTGGTTGGTTTGGTGCTGGCCCTTGTATGTGATCCTATGGATGTTCTGCCTGAACGGAGATGGAGACATGAGTCTGATGACAGGATGCGGAGATGCAGAGTGCTACCACTTGCTCAGGTTAGTAGCAATGCTCCTAAAAGCTGCTATAGCTTTTGTTTGGGGAGCATAGCAAAGAACAATGAAGTACAGCAAGTGGCAATGATTACCAGGCATGCTTATGAGACCATGAAAGCTACGTTATGCCTTACACTACCATTTTCCTATGTCATACAAAGACCCTTTCCACCTGTAGCAGTATGTCCTGCCTGAAAATTTCCATGCCCTCATGGACTATTTATCACGTCACAGACAGTTATGCCTGTGAGCAATAGCTCCGGCTTGCAGGACTTTGTTTTCGCGTGGCCTGCTTGCAGGTTCCCGCCTTTTCGTGGCGGACTGTCCCCTTCCAGGTGACTTCTCATCCCACTTGTCCAGCTACATGGTCCTGCCACTCGAAGCATGGTGTGTGCTTTCCAGCACTGGCAGCATCGTGCTGTGCGTGCGTTACGGCTGCGAGCATCTGCTGGTTGTTGGGTGTCCGTCTGCCATGATCCTGTGTGTATCGGGCCATCATGTTCCCAGTGCGATGAGTCCGGCCACACTGGTGATGCGGCAGGGCCCATGCCAGTGGTGACAAGGACAGCACTTATGTCGTAGTTCTTCTCAGGCTGCTGCGGTGCTTAGGAGGACAGTGTGTGCGTCCCTGTTCCCTGCCCTGTGCTCCTAGAATGCCAGCCACCATTCTGGTGATGTTGCCATCACCATGTGCGGCAGAAGAGAAAACGGGGTGCTGCCACATGCCTACTCATGCTCTTTGACAGGTGTGTGTTTCCTGTGTCATGAAGTTCCCTTCTGTTCCATGACATGTCCCGTTGCCTGTTTGTGTGGCAGCTTCAGCTGACATTTCCCCTTTATGTTTCCCCTGCGGGGGTTTCCCCCCCGTTTCCGCTGCGCTCAGCTGTGCTGCCTGCTCGAGTGCTGGCCCTGAGCGTGACATTGGTGGGCATTAAGATACAATTCCTTCCTTGAGATGTGTGTGTGCCACTGCTTGCCCTTTCTGTGGCTGCCAGCAGCATGGCGGGTGCAATGTGATTGCTTCCGTGTGCATGAGAGGAGCGTGTCAGCCTGCTCAAAATACACAGAGCAGCCACAGAATGCCGCAAGGCAAGAGGCATGGCATCACAGCACTGGACACATGACAGAAGCCCTGCAAAGGGAGTGCTGACTCTGCACAGCAGTGCTGCTGTCCATGGTTGGTGCAGTGTTTGCCCTGATGATGCTGTCTCTCCATTTCATAGGAGCGGTGACAGCGCTTTCACAGTGCTTGCTTCATTTCCCTCGCGATGCAGTGTTTATACTTCAGAGTCTGATGTCACATGCTGCTGAGGCTCGAGATGAGCAAGCTCGCAGCTCGCCGTGTGTGCAAGTGAGGTGGGTTCTGTTTCTAGGATCCATGGTCTTGTAGAGTTTGGTCCTGGTCATTCCTTCGCTGACTGGGGGTTCCCAAAATGACATGGGCAGTTTCTGTTGGGGCGGAGATGCGTTCGTGCCCACAGGCATGCCCCACCTCTACCGTTCTGTGCTGCAGGTGTTCACAAGCATGAGGTCCAATAGAGATCACAGGTGGCGGACCCTTGACAGCAGACTGGCCATGTGTGCATTCTCTGAGGGATGGGCCTGCCTACTCCCTCCCAGGATGATTTGCTTGGAGGGCCGGCCGTGCACCCCTCCCCCCCCTTGCTCGTGGCCCCGATTTCCAAAAAGCACTTCTGTCAGTCTCTGCTTCCCTGAGGTGACTGCTTTGGGGTGGGTGGTTCCGCTGCTCTGATGGTGGGTTCTTCCCTCGTGCCGTGGGGGAAAGAAGGACCGCAGCCAGGGTGGGTCCCTTGGCATTTGGGCTTGTCGCTCAGTATGTCTGCGTCGCAAGGGCAGGTTGCTGCATGAATCCTCGCCCTGAGAACACAGCTGGTGGCGGCGCAGCCCTTTCCGGGTCTGCCTCTGCAGGGCTGCCTTCCATCGGGTGCTTCCAGGAACGCCGGTCACGTGGCTCCCAGGGTTTCCAGGCGAATTGCTGGGTGTCCTGTGTCGCATTGCCCAGCAGATTCATGTCCGCGGTTGTGGGCTGTGTCCACTGTGCCTCTTCTAGGGCAGGCATTGATATGCTGATGGATGGCATGTCATGGGAGGTGTCTCTCTTTCAGGTCCACTGGGTTGGCGCTGTCCCTTGTGTTTTTGAGATTTTGGGTCAGCCTCCGTTCCTCTTGTGCTTGGCCATGTTTGCTGATGCGCGTTACCACTGTGTGCCAATGGCTTGGCTCCTGTGCCGGCTTTGGGGTTGCTCCCCCTGTGCTCCTTCCCGTGCCGGCTCCTCTCCTTTCCTGCCCTGTGTGTGCTGACCCATGCTGTATGGTGCCCTTGCCATGGAAATGCACCCTGGCCTGTAGGCTGCAGGGTGGGTCTGGAGTCAGCATTCATGGGTGTCTGCTGTTTCCCTGTGGCAGTGCGATTGCTTTCCCACAGTGAGAAAATCAGCACTGCCGCTTGTGCGCCATTTGTGCTGGAGCGAAGCCCCAGCTCACTTTGCCATTCCTCACAGTGGAGCCTTGTGAAGTGGTCTTCTTCTTCTTCTTCTTCTCCTCCTCCTCCTCCTCCTCCTCCTCCTCCTCCTCCTCCTCCTGTGTGGTTGGTTGGATGTGGATCGTGACTGGTGTGCTGCTGTGCTGGTGCCTGTAGTAGGGGTTCTTTGCCTGGCAATGGAAGTCCTGCAGGCTGCCATGCAGAGCTCATGGCAGCACCTGAGCCGTGCCACAGGGTCCTGCTCAGCTTCTGTGCTTTCTGTGTCAGGCTCCCATTTCCATGGGCATCGTCCAAACATTTCTTCCGTCCCTCCAGATTGCACAGTTTGCTGCCACTGACCTTGCTTGCAGAGAGTCATCACAGTTTCCAGGCCAAGATGTTTATGCGGTGTCAGAGACTCCCTGGTTCCAGTCTCTTGTGATCTGCCTGCAATTTATTGAAGCACTTGACAGTGAGCATGTGTTTGGTGCTAGTTGTTTGTGCAGCAGTGCGCTGTGGCACTGTGTCTTTTGCTGGAGAGTGCTGATCATGCGGTGGCCCGCTGTGGTTCAGGAATGCCTACAAGTAGTGATGGCTGCGTAACTGCGCGATCCTTTCCTATGTGATCTTTCCCTGGAGTCCTTCTGAACAGTATCTGTTGTGCCAAGCTCCAGGGCCTTCCAATATGGGCTCGGCTGCCTTTCTGGCTTTGCGCCAGCGTGACCTCATCCCCCGCATCGTGCTTGCTTCCCTTGTTGGTTGTGTGCGGTTGCCTGCCCATCGGGAAGGTCCCGCACATGCAGTGTTGACTGCATGGTCGTGCTGCTGATGGCTAAGTTTGCGTGGCACGTGTGCCTGCTCTGTGTCCCGCCAGCTCCGTTTCTCTGGGCGTTGCACAAAGGCATTCTACGTTCTGCTTTGTTTCCTGTGTGAAGCCACAGGGCTTGTTGTGCTCGGACTGTCAGGGAGACCATTCAGGGGTGTGTGCTTCTGCCAACTCTGCGGGAGAGTGTGAGTCGGTGCTACCTTCTGCTTGGCATTGCTTTCTTGGGTCTCACATTTTCGCTCTATTTGCGGCTTCGCTTTCTGCGGCAATCGCTTGGTGATCGTGGGTGTTCCTGGCAGGCTTTGCCATTTCTGTTTCCTAGGGCAAGGAGTTTTGTGAGGGCATTTCTGGTGTGCCAGGAGCAGGTGTCAACATCATCTTTCCTTACCTGGCTGGGGTACGTCTGAGTCCTGCAACTCTTGTTTGGAGGGGACTTTCTGTCTGGAAAGGAGCCTTTCCCTGCACTTCCTTGCAATGAGTGTGTTGTCCCACCTTGCTGCAAAGCGCTGCATGTGTCCTGCCTTCCGTTGCAAGCGTCCTCGGTGTGTGGGGGCGGTTGTCAGCTTGCATCTGTGTTGTGCGGAGGGTTCGTGGCATGTGTGCCTGCATGTGATGTGATCTCACTGCACAGAACTGCTGAGTTGTGATGGCCTTGTGCTCTTCTTGCGGTAGTGGCAGGGGCCTGGCAGAGAAGAACGACTGAGTGTGCTGAGGGTCAGGGGCCATGGCGGACATAAATTGCTACTTATCTGGCTAGAAAAGCTATCTGTTCTGATTAAGCCCAGCCAGGTGTTACTTTGCTTTCCTCACATTTGAGGGCGTACGCTTTCTGTGACTTTTTACCCTCCCGGTCTCCGAAACGGTGACTGAGCCGTTGCACACTTTCTTTTCAGCTTTCGTTTGGAAATACTTGTTGGTATTGCAGATGGAAGGCTTTGCTCTTCTCTCGGTCAGCACTGCAAGCTGTGATGCTCCTCTGGGAGGGGCGTGGCTGCAGTCAGCTGGCCAGCTGAATAAAGGCTCTTAACATTCAAATTTAGGCTCCGTGGTCTATGTTGCTGACTGAGCCCGTAATATTGCCATTGGGACCGAGTGTGTGTGTGGTGCTGTGAGGTGCAGTGCCTGGCCTGTGCTGCTGGTGAGGGGCCACTGTGGCCCCTCGTGGTGCTGCTTCCCTGCCGCTCACCTTGTCTCCAACGATTGCTTCGCATTTTCAAGTTCCTCGGGGTTCCCTGCCCTCGCTTCCTTGTCTTCCCGCTCAAGCCTTTTCAGGGCTTGCTCTGCTTTGCTGCGTTGCCTGGCGTGCACTGCCTTTCCGGTACTGCAGGTGTGCTGTTCCTGCACTTTGCTGCATTTGCGGGGTGCTTCCCTTTCTGGGCAGGCCTTGCTCGGTTGCTGTGCTCTCGGTGGGGCCCATTGACGGTGCAAGCTGCTGTTGCCTGGTTAGGCTTCGCTTTCCGGGCCTGTGTTCTCCCCTGTTTCTGAGTCCAGGACCACGGGTCCTGCGTGGAGCTGATCCTTGCTTTCCATTCTTCGTCATTGCTGCGTGGAGGTGCTACTTGCTTTCCGTTGCTCTTCATTGCTGCGTGGGGGTGCTACTTGCTTTCCCTTGCTCGTCATTCCTGCGTGGAGGTGCTGCTTGCTTTCCCTTGCTCGTCATTGCTGCATGATTCTTGCTAACGCTTTCTATCCCTACTCAGGTTAGATGAGTGCGGCAGAGGCAGAGCATAGCATACCATGGCAGGGCTTAGCATAGCATAGCATAGCATAGCATAGCACAGCATAGCATAGCATAGCATAGCATAGCATAGCATAGCATAGCATAGCATAGCATAGCATAGCGTGAGATAGCGTAGCATGCCGTAGGAAGGAAGGAAGGAAGGAAGGAAGGAAGGAAGGGAGGGAGGGAGGGAGGGAGGGAGGGAGGGAGGGAGGGAGGGAGGGAGTTAGGTAGGCGCTGAATTTTCCTCAGTTTCGGGTAACATCCTTCACTGGTTATCAGTAACAAGTTACCAGTTATTAGTTACCAGTTACCCAGGGTGCTAGGTTCCGGTTGCCAGGTGCGAGGTTATCAGCTAGCAGTTATTCGGTGCGATGTACCAGTGACCAGTTACCAGATTACTGCCTGGTACTTACACGTTGCCAGGATTCCGGTAAACACATTACTGGATACTAGGGTTACCAGCTCACAGTTGCCAGATTACAGGTTACCAGGCTACAATATGTTGGTGTCAGTAGCTGACAGTTGCCAGATTCCAGGATGACAGCTAACACTTAGCAGGCTACCAGTTCCCAAATTTGCAGTTACCCGGTTATTGCTTGCTGCTTACAGGCCACTACCTGCCCGTTACCAAGTGGGCATTGATCAGAGTTTTCCGGTAACCAATTAACGGTTGCTGGTTGCCGGTTACGAGTCACCAACTTCCTAGGCTGCCAGCTACCGATGCCCTGTTTGCAAGGATAACAGTGACCCTGCGACTATGTGCCATCTACAATGGTACTGCTTGCTGCATGCGAGGTTGCTGGGTTACGGTTGCCAGTGAGGACGTTACTAGTTACCGGGTTGCCAGTTGCCGGTTAAGGACTCCCGGTAACTAGGTTACTAGTTACTGGTCAACGGTTACCAGGTTACCGTTCACTGGTCACCGGTTACCAGGTTACCGGTTACTGGTTACCGGTCACGAGGTTACCAGTAACTGGTCACCGGTAACCAGGTTACCGGTTACTGGTTACCGGTCACCGGTTACCAGGTTACCAGTAACTGGTCACCGGTAACAAGGTAACAAGGTTACTGGTTACTGGTTGCCGGTCACCGGTTACCAGGTTAACGGTTACTGGTCAGCGGTTACCAGGTTACCGGTTACTGGTTACCGGTCACCGGTTACCCGGTTACCGGTTACAGGTCACCGGTTACCAAGTTACCGGTTACCGGTCACCGGTTACCAGGTTACCGGTTACCGGTCACCGGTTACCCGGTTACCGGTTACCGGTCACCCGTTACCAGGTTACCAGTAACTGGTCACCGGTAACCATGTTACTGGTTACTGGTTACCGGTAACCAGGTTACTAGTTACTAGTTACTCGTAACCGGTAATGAGGTTACTGGTTACTGGTTACTGGTTACTGGTTACTGGTTAGGGCTTAGGGCTAGGGCTTAGGGCTTAGGGCTTAGGGCCTAGGGCCTGGGGTCGGGTTAGGGTTAGGGTTAGGGTTAGGGTTAGGGTTAGGGTTAGGGTTAGGGTTAGGGTTAGGGTTAGGGTTAGGGTTAGGGTTAGGGTTAGGGTTAGGGTTAGGGTTAGGGTTAGGGTTAGGGTTAGGGTTAGGGTTAGGGTTAGGGTTAGGGTTAGGGTTAGGGTTAGGGTTAGGGTTAGGGTTAGGGTTAGGGTTAGGGTTAGGGTTAGGGTTAGGGTTAGGGTTAGGGTTAGGGTTAGGGTTAGGGTTAGGGTTAGGGTTAGGGTTAGGGTTAGGGTTAGGGTTAGGGTTAGGGTTAGGGTTAGGGTTAGGGTTAGGGTTAGGGTTAGGGTTAGGGTTAGGGTTAGGGTTAGGGTTAGGGTTAGGGTTAGGGTTAGGGTTAGGGTTAGGGTTAGGGTTAGGGTTAGGGTTAGGGTTAGGGTTAGGGTTAGGGTTAGGGTTAGGGTTAGGGTTAGGGTTAGGGTTAGGGTTAGGGTTAGGGTTAGGGTTAGGGTTAGGGTTAGGGTTAGGGTTAGGGTTAGGGTTAGGGTTAGGGTTAGGGTTAGGGTTAGGGTTAGGGTTAGGGTTAGGGTTAGGGTTAGGGTTAGGGTTAGGGTTAGGGTTAGGGTTAGGGTTAGGGTTAGGGTTAGGGTTAGGGTTAGGGTTAGGGTTAGGGTTAGGGTTAGGGTTAGGGTTAGGGTTAGGGTTAGGGTTAGGGTTAGGGTTAGGGTTAGGGTTAGGGTTAGGGTTAGGGTTAGGGTTAGGGTTAGGGTTAGGGTTAGGGTTAGGGTTAGGGTTAGGGTTAGGGTTAGGGTTAGGGTTAGGGTTAGGGTTAGGGTTAGGGTTAGGGTTAGGGTTAGGGTTAGGGTTAGGGTTAGGGTTAGGGTTAGGGTTAGGGTTAGGGTTAGGGTTAGGGTTAGGGTTAGGGTTAGGGTTAGGGTTAGGGTTAGGGTTAGGGTTAGGGTTAGGGTTAGGGTTAGGGTTAGGGTTAGGGTTAGGGTTAGGGTTAGGGTTAGGGTTAGGGTTAGGGTTAGGGTTAGGGTTAGGGTTAGGGTTAGGGTTAGGGTTAGGGTTAGGGTTAGGGTTAGGGTTAGGGTTAGGGTTAGGGTTAGGGTTAGGGTTAGGGTTAGGGTTAGGGTTAGGGTTAGGGTTAGGGTTAGGGTTAGGGTTAGGGTTAGGGTTAGGGTTAGGGTTAGGGTTAGGGTTAGGGTTAGGGTTAGGGTTAGGGTTAGGGTTAGGGTTAGGGTTAGGGTTAGGGTTAGGGTTAGGGTTAGGGTTAGGGTTAGGGTTAGGGTTAGGGTTAGGGTTAGGGTTAGGGTTAGGGTTAGGGTTAGGGTTAGGGTTAGGGTTAGGGTTAGGGTTAGGGTTAGGGTTAGGGTTAGGGTTAGGGTTAGGGTTAGGGTTAGGGTTAGGGTTAGGGTTAGGGTTAGGGTTAGGGTTAGGGTTAGGGTTAGGGTTAGGGTTAGGGTTAGGGTTAGGGTTAGGGTTAGGGTTAGGGTTAGGGTTAGGGTTAGGGTTAGGGTTAGGGTTAGGGTTAGGGTTAGGGTTAGGGTTAGGGTTAGGGTTAGGGTTAGGGTTAGGGTTAGGGTTAGGGTTAGGGTTAGGGTTAGGGTTAGGGTTAGGGTTAGGGTTAGGGTTAGGGTTAGGGTTAGGGTTAGGGTTAGGGTTAGGGTTAGGGTTAGGGTTAGGGTTAGGGTTAGGGTTAGGGTTAGGGTTAGGGTTAGGGTTAGGGTTAGGGTTAGGGTTAGGGTTAGGGTTAGGGTTAGGGTTAGGGTTAGGGTTAGGGTTAGGGTTAGGGTTAGGGTTAGGGTTAGGGTTAGGGTTAGGGTTAGGGTTAGGGTTAGGGTTAGGGTTAGGGTTAGGGTTAGGGTTAGGGTTAGGGTTAGGGTTAGGGTTAGGGTTAGGGTTAGGGTTAGGGTTAGGGTTAGGGTTAGGGTTAGGGTTAGGGTTAGGGTTAGGGTTAGGGTTAGGGTTAGGGTTAGGGTTAGGGTTAGGGTTAGGGTTAGGGTTAGGGTTAGGGTTAGGGTTAGGGTTAGGGTTAGGGTTAGGGTTAGGGTTAGGGTTAGGGTTAGGGTTAGGGTTAGGGTTAGGGTTAGGGTTAGGGTTAGGGTTAGGGTTAGGGTTAGGGTTAGGGTTAGGGTTAGGGTTAGGGTTAGGGTTAGGGTTAGGGTTAGGGTTAGGGTTAGGGTTAGGGTTAGGGTTAGGGTTAGGGTTAGGGTTAGGGTTAGGGTTAGGGTTAGGGTTAGGGTTAGGGTTAGGGTTAGGGTTAGGGTTAGGGTTAGGGTTAGGGTTAGGGTTAGGGTTAGGGTTAGGGTTAGGGTTAGGGTTAGGGTTAGGGTTAGGGTTAGGGTTAGGGTTAGGGTTAGGGTTAGGGTTAGGGTTAGGGTTAGGGTTAGGGTTAGGGTTAGGGTTAGGGTTAGGGTTAGGGTTAGGGTTAGGGTTAGGGTTAGGGTTAGGGTTAGGGTTAGGGTTAGGGTTAGGGTTAGGGTTAGGGTTAGGGTTAGGGTTAGGGTTAGGGTTAGGGTTAGGGTTAGGGTTAGGGTTAGGGTTAGGGTTAGGGTTAGGGTTAGGGTTAGGGTTAGGGTTAGGGTTAGGGTTAGGGTTAGGGTTAGGGTTAGGGTTAGGGTTAGGGTTAGGGTTAGGGTTAGGGTTAGGGTTAGGGTTAGGGTTAGGGTTAGGGTTAGGGTTAGGGTTAGGGTTAGGGTTAGGGTTAGGGTTAGGGTTAGGGTTAGGGTTAGGGTTAGGGTTAGGGTTAGGGTTAGGGTTAGGGTTAGGGTTAGGGTTAGGGTTAGGGTTAGGGTTAGGGTTAGGGTTAGGGTTAGGGTTAGGGTTAGGGTTAGGGTTAGGGTTAGGGTTAGGGTTAGGGTTAGGGTTAGGGTTAGGGTTAGGGTTAGGGTTAGGGTTAGGGTTAGGGTTAGGGTTAGGGTTAGGGTTAGGGTTAGGGTTAGGGTTAGGGTTAGGGTTAGGGTTAGGGTTAGGGTTAGGGTTAGGGTTAGGGTTAGGGTTAGGGTTAGGGTTAGGGTTAGGGTTAGGGTTAGGGTTAGGGTTAGGGTTAGGGTTAGGGTTAGGGTTAGGGTTAGGGTTAGGGTTAGGGTTAGGGTTAGGGTTAGGGTTAGGGTTAGGGTTAGGGTTAGGGTTAGGGTTAGGGTTAGGGTTAGGGTTAGGGTTAGGGTTAGGGTTAGGGTTAGGGTTAGGGTTAGGGTTAGGGTTAGGGTTAGGGTTAGGGTTAGGGTTAGGGTTAGGGTTAGGGTTAGGGTTAGGGTTAGGGTTAGGGTTAGGGTTAGGGTTAGGGTTAGGGTTAGGGTTAGGGTTAGGGTTAGGGTTAGGGTTAGGGTTAGGGTTAGGGTTAGGGTTAGGGTTAGAGGGTTAGGGTTAGGGTTAGGGTTAGGGTTAGGGTTAGGGTTAGGGTTAGGGTTAGGGTTAGGGTTAGGGTTAGGGTTAGGGTTAGGGTTAGGGTTAGGGTTAGGGTTAGGGTTAGGGTTAGGGTTAGGGTTAGGGTTAGGGTTAGGGTTAGGGTTAGGGTTAGGGTTAGGGTTAGGGTTAGGGTTAGGGTTAGGGTTAGGGTTAGGGTTAGGGTTAGGGTTAGGGTTAGGGTTAGGGTTAGGGTTAGGGTTAGGGTTAGGGTTAGGGTTAGGGTTAGGGTTAGGGTTAGGGTTAGGGTTAGGGTTAGGGTTAGGGTTAGGGTTAGGGTTAGGGTTAGGGTTAGGGTTAGGGTTAGGGTTAGGGTTAGGGTTAGGGTTAGGGTTAGGGTTAGGGTTAGGGTTAGGGTTAGGGTTAGGGTTAGGGTTAGGGTTAGGGTTAGGGTTAGGGTTAGGGTTAGGGTTAGGGTTAGGGTTAGGGTTAGGGTTAGGGTTAGGGTTAGGGTTAGGGTTAGGGTTAGGGTTAGGGTTAGGGTTAGGGTTAGGGTTAGGGTTAGGGTTAGGGTTAGGGTTAGGGTTAGGGTTAGGGTTAGGGTTAGGGTTAGGGTTAGGGTTAGGGTTAGGGTTAGGGTTAGGGTTAGGGTTAGGGTTAGGGTTAGGGTTAGGGTTAGGGTTAGGGTTAGGGTTAGGGTTAGGGTTAGGGTTAGGGTTAGGGTTAGGGTTAGGGTTAGGGTTAGGGTTAGGGTTAGGGTTAGGGTTAGGGTTAGGGTTAGGGTTAGGGTTAGGGTTAGGGTTAGGGTTAGGGTTAGGGTTAGGGTTAGGGTTAGGGTTAGGGTTAGGGTTAGGGTTAGGGTTAGGGTTAGGGTTAGGGTTAGGGTTAGGGTTAGGGTTAGGGTTAGGGTTAGGGTTAGGGTTAGGGTTAGGGTTAGGGTTAGGGTTAGGGTTAGGGTTAGGGTTAGGGTTAGGGTTAGGGTTAGGGTTAGGGTTAGGGTTAGGGTTAGGGTTAGGGTTAGGGTTAGGGTTAGGGTTAGGGTTAGGGTTAGGGTTAGGGTTAGGGTTAGGGTTAGGGTTAGGGTTAGGGTTAGGGTTAGGGTTAGGGTTAGGGTTAGGGTTAGGGTTAGGGTTAGGGTTAGGGTTAGGGTTAGGGTTAGGGTTAGGGTTAGGGTTAGGGTTAGGGTTAGGGTTAGGGTTAGGGTTAGGGTTAGGGTTAGGGTTAGGGTTAGGGTTAGGGTTAGGGTTAGGGTTAGGGTTAGGGTTAGGGTTAGGGTTAGGGTTAGGGTTAGGGTTAGGGTTAGGGTTAGGGTTAGGGTTAGGGTTAGGGTTAGGGTTAGGGTTAGGGTTAGGGTTAGGGTTAGGGTTAGGGTTAGGGTTAGGGTTAGGGTTAGGGTTAGGGTTAGGGTTAGGGTTAGGGTTAGGGTTAGGGTTAGGGTTAGGGTTAGGGTTAGGGTTAGGGTTAGGGTTAGGGTTAGGGTTAGGGTTAGGGTTAGGGTTAGGGTTAGGGTTAGGGTTAGGGTTAGGGTTAGGGTTAGGGTTAGGGTTAGGGTTAGGGTTAGGGTTAGGGTTAGGGTTAGGGTTAGGGTTAGGGTTAGGGTTAGGGTTAGGGTTAGGGTTAGGGTTAGGGTTAGGGTTAGGGTTAGGGTTAGGGTTAGGGTTAGGGTTAGGGTTAGGGTTAGGGTTAGGGTTAGGGTTAGGGTTAGGGTTAGGGTTAGGGTTAGGGTTAGGGTTAGGGTTAGGGTTAGGGTTAGGGTTAGGGTTAGGGTTAGGGTTAGGGTTAGGGTTAGGGTTAGGGTTAGGGTTAGGGTTAGGGTTAGGGTTAGGGTTAGGGTTAGGGTTAGGGTTAGGGTTAGGGTTAGGGTTAGGGTTAGGGTTAGGGTTAGGGTTAGGGTTAGGGTTAGGGTTAGGGTTAGGGTTAGGGTTAGGGTTAGGGTTAGGGTTAGGGTTAGGGTTAGGGTTAGGGTTAGGGTTAGGGTTAGGGTTAGGGTTAGGGTTAGGGTTAGGGTTAGGGTTAGGGTTAGGGTTAGGGTTAGGGTTAGGGTTAGGGTTAGGGTTAGGGTTAGGGTTAGGGTTAGGGTTAGGGTTAGGGTTAGGGTTAGGGTTAGGGTTAGGGTTAGGGTTAGGGTTAGGGTTAGGGTTAGGGTTAGGGTTAGGGTTAGGGTTAGGGTTAGGGTTAGGGTTAGGGTTAGGGTTAGGGTTAGGGTTAGGGTTAGGGTTAGGGTTAGGGTTAGGGTTAGGGTTAGGGTTAGGGTTAGGGTTAGGGTTAGGGTTAGGGTTAGGGTTAGGGTTAGGGTTAGGGTTAGGGTTAGGGTTAGGGTTAGGGTTAGGGTTAGGGTTAGGGTTAGGGTTAGGGTTAGGGTTAGGGTTAGGGTTAGGGTTAGGGTTAGGGTTAGGGTTAGGGTTAGGGTTAGGGTTAGGGTTAGGGTTAGGGTTAGGGTTAGGGTTAGGGTTAGGGTTAGGGTTAGGGTTAGGGTTAGGGTTAGGGTTAGGGTTAGGGTTAGGGTTAGGGTTAGGGTTAGGGTTAGGGTTAGGGTTAGGGTTAGGGTTAGGGTTAGGGTTAGGGTTAGGGTTAGGGTTAGGGTTAGGGTTAGGGTTAGGGTTAGGGTTAGGGTTAGGGTTAGGGTTAGGGTTAGGGTTAGGGTTAGGGTTAGGGTTAGGGTTAGGGTTAGGGTTAGGGTTAGGGTTAGGGTTAGGGTTAGGGTTAGGGTTAGGGTTAGGGTTAGGGTTAGGGTTAGGGTTAGGGTTAGGGTTAGGGTTAGGGTTAGGGTTAGGGTTAGGGTTAGGGTTAGGGTTAGGGTTAGGGTTAGGGTTAGGGTTAGGGTTAGGGTTAGGGTTAGGGTTAGGGTTAGGGTTAGGGTTAGGGTTAGGGTTAGGGTTAGGGTTAGGGTTAGGGTTAGGGTTAGGGTTAGGGTTAGGGTTAGGGTTAGGGTTAGGGTTAGGGTTAGGGTTAGGGTTAGGGTTAGGGTTAGGGTTAGGGTTAGGGTTAGGGTTAGGGTTAGGGTTAGGGTTAGGGTTAGGGTTAGGGTTAGGGTTAGGGTTAGGGTTAGGGTTAGGGTTAGGGTTAGGGTTAGGGTTAGGGTTAGGGTTAGGGTTAGGGTTAGGGTTAGGGTTAGGGTTAGGGTTAGGGTTAGGGTTAGGGTTAGGGTTAGGGTTAGGGTTAGGGTTAGGGTTAGGGTTAGGGTTAGGGTTAGGGTTAGGGTTAGGGTTAGGGTTAGGGTTAGGGTTAGGGTTAGGGTTAGGGTTAGGGTTAGGGTTAGGGTTAGGGTTAGGGTTAGGGTTAGGGTTAGGGTTAGGGTTAGGGTTAGGGTTAGGGTTAGGGTTAGGGTTAGGGTTAGGGTTAGGGTTAGGGTTAGGGTTAGGGTTAGGGTTAGGGTTAGGGTTAGGGTTAGGGTTAGGGTTAGGGTTAGGGTTAGGGTTAGGGTTAGGGTTAGGGTTAGGGTTAGGGTTAGGGTTAGGGTTAGGGTTAGGGTTAGGGTTAGGGTTAGGGTTAGGGTTAGGGTTAGGGTTAGGGTTAGGGTTAGGGTTAGGGTTAGGGTTAGGGTTAGGGTTAGGGTTAGGGTTAGGGTTAGGGTTAGGGTTAGGGTTAGGGTTAGGGTTAGGGTTAGGGTTAGGGTTAGGGTTAGGGTTAGGGTTAGGGTTAGGGTTAGGGTTAGGGTTAGGGTTAGGGTTAGGGTTAGGGTTAGGGTTAGGGTTAGGGTTAGGGTTAGGGTTAGGGTTAGGGTTAGGGTTAGGGTTAGGGTTAGGGTTAGGGTTAGGGTTAGGGTTAGGGTTAGGGTTAGGGTTAGGGTTAGGGTTAGGGTTAGGGTTAGGGTTAGGGTTAGGGTTAGGGTTAGGGTTAGGGTTAGGGTTAGGGTTAGGGTTAGGGTTAGGGTTAGGGTTAGGGTTAGGGTTAGGGTTAGGGTTAGGGTTAGGGTTAGGGTTAGGGTTAGGGTTAGGGTTAGGGTTAGGGTTAGGGTTAGGGTTAGGGTTAGGGTTAGGGTTAGGGTTAGGGTTAGGGTTAGGGTTAGGGTTAGGGTTAGGGTTAGGGTTAGGGTTAGGGTTAGGGTTAGGGTTAGGGTTAGGGTTAGGGTTAGGGTTAGGGTTAGGGTTAGGGTTAGGGTTAGGGTTAGGGTTAGGGTTAGGGTTAGGGTTAGGGTTAGGGTTAGGGTTAGGGTTAGGGTTAGGGTTAGGGTTAGGGTTAGGGTTAGGGTTAGGGTTAGGGTTAGGGTTAGGGTTAGGGTTAGGGTTAGGGTTAGGGTTAGGGTTAGGGTTAGGGTTAGGGTTAGGGTTAGGGTTAGGGTTAGGGTTAGGGTTAGGGTTAGGGTTAGGGTTAGGGTTAGGGTTAGGGTTAGGGTTAGGGTTAGGGTTAGGGTTAGGGTTAGGGTTAGGGTTAGGGTTAGGGTTAGGGTTAGGGTTAGGGTTAGGGTTAGGGTTAGGGTTAGGGTTAGGGTTAGGGTTAGGGTTAGGGTTAGGGTTAGGGTTAGGGTTAGGGTTAGGGTTAGGGTTAGGGTTAGGGTTAGGGTTAGGGTTAGGGTTAGGGTTAGGGTTAGGGTTAGGGTTAGGGTTAGGGTTAGGGTTAGGGTTAGGGTTAGGGTTAGGGTTAGGGTTAGGGTTAGGGTTAGGGTTAGGGTTAGGGTTAGGGTTAGGGTTAGGGTTAGGGTTAGGGTTAGGGTTAGGGTTAGGGTTAGGGTTAGGGTTAGGGTTAGGGTTAGGGTTAGGGTTAGGGTTAGGGTTAGGGTTAGGGTTAGGGTTAGGGTTAGGGTTAGGGTTAGGGTTAGGGTTAGGGTTAGGGTTAGGGTTAGGGTTAGGGTTAGGGTTAGGGTTAGGGTTAGGGTTAGGGTTAGGGTTAGGGTTAGGGTTAGGGTTAGGGTTAGGGTTAGGGTTAGGGTTAGGGTTAGGGTTAGGGTTAGGGTTAGGGTTAGGGTTAGGGTTAGGGTTAGGGTTAGGGTTAGGGTTAGGGTTAGGGTTAGGGTTAGGGTTAGGGTTAGGGTTAGGGTTAGGGTTAGGGTTAGGGTTAGGGTTAGGGTTAGGGTTAGGGTTAGGGTTAGGGTTAGGGTTAGGGTTAGGGTTAGGGTTAGGGTTAGGGTTAGGGTTAGGGTTAGGGTTAGGGTTAGGGTTAGGGTTAGGGTTAGGGTTAGGGTTAGGGTTAGGGTTAGGGTTAGGGTTAGGGTTAGGGTTAGGGTTAGGGTTAGGGTTAGGGTTAGGGTTAGGGTTAGGGTTAGGGTTAGGGTTAGGGTTAGGGTTAGGGTTAGGGTTAGGGTTAGGGTTAGGGTTAGGGTTAGGGTTAGGGTTAGGGTTAGGGTTAGGGTTAGGGTTAGGGTTAGGGTTAGGGTTAGGGTTAGGGTTAGGGTTAGGGTTAGGGTTAGGGTTAGGGTTAGGGTTAGGGTTAGGGTTAGGGTTAGGGTTAGGGTTAGGGTTAGGGTTAGGGTTAGGGTTAGGGTTAGGGTTAGGGTTAGGGTTAGGGTTAGGGTTAGGGTTAGGGTTAGGGTTAGGGTTAGGGTTAGGGTTAGGGTTAGGGTTAGGGTTAGGGTTAGGGTTAGGGTTAGGGTTAGGGTTAGGGTTAGGGTTAGGGTTAGGGTTAGGGTTAGGGTTAGGGTTAGGGTTAGGGTTAGGGTTAGGGTTAGGGTTAGGGTTAGGGTTAGGGTTAGGGTTAGGGTTAGGGTTAGGGTTAGGGTTAGGGTTAGGGTTAGGGTTAGGGTTAGGGTTAGGGTTAGGGTTAGGGTTAGGGTTAGGGTTAGGGTTAGGGTTAGGGTTAGGGTTAGGGTTAGGGTTAGGGTTAGGGTTAGGGTTAGGGTTAGGGTTAGGGTTAGGGTTAGGGTTAGGGTTAGGGTTAGGGTTAGGGTTAGGGTTAGGGTTAGGGTTAGGGTTAGGGTTAGGGTTAGGGTTAGGGTTAGGGTTAGGGTTAGGGTTAGGGTTAGGGTTAGGGTTAGGGTTAGGGTTAGGGTTAGGGTTAGGGTTAGGGTTAGGGTTAGGGTTAGGGTTAGGGTTAGGGTTAGGGTTAGGGTTAGGGTTAGGGTTAGGGTTAGGGTTAGGGTTAGGGTTAGGGTTAGGGTTAGGGTTAGGGTTAGGGTTAGGGTTAGGGTTAGGGTTAGGGTTAGGGTTAGGGTTAGGGTTAGGGTTAGGGTTAGGGTTAGGGTTAGGGTTAGGGTTAGGGTTAGGGTTAGGGTTAGGGTTAGGGTTAGGGTTAGGGTTAGGGTTAGGGTTAGGGTTAGGGTTAGGGTTAGGGTTAGGGTTAGGGTTAGGGTTAGGGTTAGGGTTAGGGTTAGGGTTAGGGTTAGGGTTAGGGTTAGGGTTAGGGTTAGGGTTAGGGTTAGGGTTAGGGTTAGGGTTAGGGTTAGGGTTAGGGTTAGGGTTAGGGTTAGGGTTAGGGTTAGGGTTAGGGTTAGGGTTAGGGTTAGGGTTAGGGTTAGGGTTAGGGTTAGGGTTAGGGTTAGGGTTAGGGTTAGGGTTAGGGTTAGGGTTAGGGTTAGGGTTAGGGTTAGGGTTAGGGTTAGGGTTAGGGTTAGGGTTAGGGTTAGGGTTAGGGTTAGGGTTAGGGTTAGGGTTAGGGTTAGGGTTAGGGTTAGGGTTAGGGTTAGGGTTAGGGTTAGGGTTAGGGTTAGGGTTAGGGTTAGGGTTAGGGTTAGGGTTAGGGTTAGGGTTAGGGTTAGGGTTAGGGTTAGGGTTAGGGTTAGGGTTAGGGTTAGGGTTAGGGTTAGGGTTAGGGTTAGGGTTAGGGTTAGGGTTAGGGTTAGGGTTAGGGTTAGGGTTAGGGTTAGGGTTAGGGTTAGGGTTAGGGTTAGGGTTAGGGTTAGGGTTAGGGTTAGGGTTAGGGTTAGGGTTAGGGTTAGGGTTAGGGTTAGGGTTAGGGTTAGGGTTAGGGTTAGGGTTAGGGTTAGGGTTAGGGTTAGGGTTAGGGTTAGGGTTAGGGTTAGGGTTAGGGTTAGGGTTAGGGTTAGGGTTAGGGTTAGGGTTAGGGTTAGGGTTAGGGTTAGGGTTAGGGTTAGGGTTAGGGTTAGGGTTAGGGTTAGGGTTAGGGTTA